>NC_091141.1:6563096-6896221 GCF_041381155.1 Argopecten irradians
GACGGGAGGTGGTCGGGTGGTAGTTAATAGGAGTGTTGTGGTTTGAGGGACGGGAGGTGGTCGGGTGGTAGTTAATAGGAGTGTTGTGGTTTGAGGGACGGGAGGTGGGTCGGGTGGTAGTTAATAGGAGTGTTGTGGTTTGAGGGACGGGAGGTGGTCGGGTGGTAGTTAATAGGAGTGTTGTGGTTTGAGGGACGGGAGGTGGTCGGGTGGTAGTTAATAGGAGTGTTGTGGTTTGAGGGACGGGAGGTGGTCGGGTGGTAGTTAATAGGAGTGTTGTGGTTTGAGGGACGGGAGGTGGTCGGGTGGTAGTTAATAGGTGTGTTGTGGTTTGAGGGACGGGAGGTGGTCGGGTGGTAGTAAACCACGGGTCTAATACAGGGGTATAGTCGGGTAACTACCTAGGTATAGAGGGCGGAATATCATATAATGGTGAAACAGGACATGTCTTCAAACAGAACGTCATGGGGCGTGATTACTCTAATGTTATACTGGTAAAAGCTGATCAGAACAATTTGAGTTCATCGTTTAAAAAGGAAAAATATATAATCATATATTTTACATTTTTAGCCCACCATCATCAGATGGTGGGCTATTAGTTCAATTGTCACTGACACTAGCAAAGGGAAGCAACTCTAAACGGACACTGCACCAGATGAACGACATGACGTCCAATTCATAGACTGAATTTAATAGAATTCACAATGCAATACTATTGCAATAGTAGTCTGGGTTTGTTAAACTATCCCAATAGTGTTTCCCCCAATAGAAATAGTATTGCAATAGTAATCATACCATTAAACACCAGTCAGGATTACCAGAAACAGACTGAACTGGACTAAAATGAAGTTCTCACAGAGATTTGATACAATAACAGAATATCAATTTAAAGTCACTTTCCCCCCATGCTATTCAATCAAAAACAAACATCGACATCGTTCTCAATGTCGGTGTGTTTCATCATGAATGGGACTTTTAAATTCATGTACCATGTGATACCTGACAAGGTGTGTGCGGGAATATTGTTTCTTTTAGTGATGGAATGACATCAAAAGATGATATCCTGTGCTAACGTCATTGCAACGCCAATATCGGGTATCACGTGGTACGTGAATGAGTTCCATTGTCACTGACACTAGCAAAGGGAAGTAACTCTAAACGGACACTGCACCAGATGTACGACATGACGTCCAATTCATGGACCGAATTTAATAGAATTCAGAATGCAATACTTTTGCAACGATGCAATACTATTGTATTGTGAATAGACTAACAGTCTTTATCAAAAGTCACTTTTCCCCCCATGCTATTCAATCAAAAACAAACATCGACATCGTTCTCAATGTCGGTGTGTTTCATCATGAATGGGACTTTTAAATTCATGTACCATGTGATACCTGACAAGGTGTGTGCGGGAATATTGTTTCTTTTAGTGATGGAATGACATCAAAAGATGATATCCTGTGCTAACGTCATTGCAACGCCAATATCGGGTATCACGTGGTACGTGAATGAGTTCCATTGTCACTGACACTAGCAAAGGGAAGTAACTCTAAACGGACACTGCACCAGATGTACGACATGACGTCCAATTCATGGACCGAATTTAATAGAATTCAGAATGCAATACTTTTGCAATGATAGTCTGCATTAGTTAAACTATCCCAGTAGTGTTTTCCCCAATAGAAATATTATTGCAATGATAATCCTACCATTGAACGCCAGTAAGGATTACCAGAAACGGACTGAACTGGACTTAAATGAAGTATTCTCAGAGGTTTGATACGATAACAGACTATCAATTAAAAGTCACTTTTCCCTCATGCTATTCAATCAAAAACAAACACTGACATTGTTCTCAATATCAGTGTGTTTGATCATGAATGGGAGTTTTAAATTCATGTACATGTGATACCTGTCAAGGTTTGTTTGGGACTATTGTTTCTGTTGGTGATGGAATGACATCAAAATATGATACCCTATGCTTACGTCATTTCGACGCCAATATCGGGTATCACATGGTACATGAATTAGTCCCATTATCACTGACACTAGCAAAGGGAAGTAACTCTAAACGAACACTGCACCAGATGTACGACATGACGTCCAATTCATAGACTGAATTTAATAGAATTCAGAATGCAATACTATTGCAATTGTATTCTGCCTAAGCTAAACTATCCCACGCACTTGTAAACCTGGCCCCGGTTTCTCGAAACAAAAGTACAGACTTAAATCAAACCTTAAGTTTTTCTCCTTATGTATCTTATGTAAATAAAATTGACTTAAGTCAGAATCTGACTTAAATTTGTTTCGAGAAATCGAGGCCTGGTCAATACTAACAACAATATACCACTCCGCTAACTTCTGTTTAGCTCGATCGGTTGAACGTCAGACTAGTAATCCAGAGGTCCCGTGTCCGATCCCTGCCAGAAACAGTGATTTAATTTATTATAAATTCTGCACTCTGTTACACAATAGTATTTCAATAGTTAAAATTGAAGGGGATTGACCTCCTACCGTTGAACCTCGGTTAGAATTACTTGAATGGACTGAACTGGACTTAAAGTATTCCCAGAGGTTTAATACGATAATAGACTAACAGTCGTTATCAAAAGTCACTTTTACCCATTCTATTTAATCAAAAACAAATACCGACATTGTTCTCAATGTCGGTGTGTTTGATCATGAATGGGACTATTAAATTCATGTACCATGTGATATCTGACAGGATGTGTGTGGACATATTTCTTTTGGTGATGAAACGACATCAAAAGATAATATAATGTGCTAACGTCATTCCAACGTCATCATCAAGTATCACGTGGTACGTGAATTTGTCCCTTTATCACTTACACTAGCAAAGGGAAGTAACTCTAAACGGACACTGCACCAGATGTACGACATGACGTCCAATTCATGGACTGAATTTAATAGAATTCACAATGCAATACTATTGCAATAATAGTCTGCATTAGTTAAACTATCCCAATAGTGTTTGCCCCAATAGAAATAGTATTGCAATAGTAATCCTACCATTGAACACCAGTCAGGATTACAAGACACGGACTGAACTGGACTTAAATGAAGTACTCGCAGAGGTTTGATACGATAACAGATTATCAATTAAAGGTAACTCCCCCATGCTATTCAATCAAAAACAAACACCGACATTGTTTTCAATGTCAGTGTGTTTCATCATGAATGGGACTTTTAAATTCAAGTACCATGTGATACCTGACAAGGTGTGTGCGGGAATATTGTTTCTTTTAGTGATGGAATGACATCAAAAGATGATATCCTGTGCTAACGTCATTGCAACGCCAATATCGGGTATCACGTGGTACGTGAATGAGTTCCATTGTCACTGACACTAGCAAAGGGAAGTAACTCTAAACGGACACTGCACCAGATGTACGACATGACGTCCAATTCATGGACCGAATTTAATAGAATTCACGATGCAATACTATTGCATTGTGAATAGACTAACAGTAGTTATCAAAAGTCACTTTTCCCCCATGCTATTCAATCAAAAACAAACACCGACATTGTTCTCAATGTCGGTGGGTTTGATCATGAATGGGACTTTTAAATTCATGTACCATGTGATACCTGACAGGATTTGTGCGGACATATTTCTTTTGATGATGAAATGACATCAAAAGATGATATCCTGTGCTAATGTCATTGCAACGCCAATATCGGGTATCACGTGGTACGTGAATGAGTTCCATTGTCACTGACACTAGCAAAGGGAAGTAACTCTAAACGGACACTGCACCAGATGTACGACATGACGTCCAATTTATGGACCGAATTTAATAGAATTCACGATGCAATACTATTGCATTGTGAATAGACTAACAGTAGTTATCAAAAGTCACTTTTCCCCCATGCTATTCAATCAAAAACAAACACCGACATTGTTCTCAATGTCGGTGGGTTTGATCATGAATGGGACTTTTAAATTCATGTACCATGTGATACCTGACAGGATTTGTGCGGACATATTTCTTTTGATGATGAAATGACATCAAAAGATGATATCCTGTGCTAACGTCATTCCAACGCCATCATCATGTATCACGTGGTACGTGAATTAATCCCATTGTCACTGACACTAGCAAAGGGAAGTAACTCTAAACGGACACTGCACCAGATGTACGACATGACGTCCAATTTATGGACTGAATTTAATAGAATTCAGAATGCAATACTATTGCAATAGTATAATGTTTTTCTCCAAATAGAAATAGTATTGCAATAGTAATCCTACCACTGAACATCAGTCAGGATTGCAAGACACGGACTGAACTGGACTTAAATAAAGTACTCGCAGAGGTTTGATACGATAACAGATTATCAATTAAAGGTAACTCCCCCATGCTATTCAATCAAAAACAAACACCGACATTGTTTTCAATGTCAGTGTGTTTGATCATGAATGGGACTTTTAAATTCATGTACCATGTGATACCTGACAAGGTGTGTGTGGGAATATTGTTTCTTTTAGTGATGGAATGACATCAAAAGATGATACCCTGTGCTAACGTCATTGCAACGCCAATATTGGGTATCACGTGGTACGTGAATGAGTTCCATTGTCACTGACACTAGCAAAGGGAAGAAACTCTAAACGGACACTGCACCAGATGAACGACATGAAGTCCAGTTCATAGACTGAATTAAATAGAATTCAGAATGCAATACTTTTGCAATGATAGTCTGCATTAGTTAAACTATCCCAATACTGTTTTCCCCTCGCAATATCAGTTGTTAAAGCTGACAATGCAAGTTAAAAGCATGCAGTTGAAATTAAAAAAAAATATTAACGAAATATTTTCTTTTCAAAATTTTTTTCTGATACATCCCCTAGTTATGACAGTGTGGTATCTAAGGAAGTGGCAGCCATTTTTCTTTTGCTCTGCTTAGTAACCTTCACTGGCCAACCCCCTATATAAAGCACGGGACACTTGACACACGTGTATCATTCTAAACATATCTTGTCTCAGATACACATGCTCCGATATTGCAAATAACAATGTCAAATTGAAAATAAACACTGCACTCACCTGACAATATTTCATTGAAGTAATAGATGAATGTGTTGTCAGCTATATCCCAACATATGTCCAATACGAACTAATAAAACACTTCAATATACACTTAGTTTTACACGTACATGTACAACGACACGTGTGTGTCCTTGATAGTTGTCGCTCGTTCGGGTCAGGTACATAGTCACGTGTAAATGGTCAGTTGAGTGCGTCGGGTACGATGATATACGTGGAGATATGTGGACGGATTATTTTTGGATTTCTATTCACTTGCATTGGAATTTTATTTTGAGAAACATGTAAATGACAACTTAGAGGAGTTGACATGTTTTCTTGCTAAAAAAAGTCCCATATAGTTTTACAGGTGAGGGTTCTGTTTACCTATTCGTAGGTGATATAACCTGTGGACTGCTAGGTGTATAGGTACATGAATGAGCGCACGTGTGTCGATTCACGCGCTTTATATAGGGGTCGGCGAGTCGTCGGAATGCAAAACAAAAATGGCTGTCCTCAACCGGGGAATGTCTCATAAACGATTCTTGGAAAAACGAATATACTTATTTTAAAAAAAATCATGTTAATAATTTTAACTTGCATTGTCAGCTTTAACCTGTCCAATACTAGTAACAATATACAACTCCGCTAGAGAGAACTTCTCTCTAACTCGATCGGTTGAACGTCAGACTAGTAATCCAGAGGTCCCGTGGCCGATCCCTGCCAGGAGCAGTGACTGAATTTATTATAAATCCTGCACTCTGTTACACAATAGTATTTCAATAGTTAAAATTGTAGGGGATAGACCGCCTACCATTGAACATCAGTTAGAATTACTTGAATGTTAGAATTACTTAATAATGGACTGAACTGGACTAATATGAAGTACTCGCAAAGGCTTAATACGATAACAGACTAAAAGTCGTTATCAAAAATCACTTTTTCGCCATGCTATTCAAGTCCCATTGTCACTGACACTAGCAAAGGGAAGTAACGGATAATACGCTTTCCCACGATACATTACGTATCACGATACTTGTCACGCGAAAAAATACGTATCGCGATACTTGTCACACGACACAATACGTATCGCAATACTTGTCACACGATACAATACGTATCGCAATACTTGTCACACGATACAATACGTATCGCAATACTTGTCACACGATACAATACGTATCGCGATACTTGTCACAAGATACAATACGTATCACAATACTTGTCACACGATACAATACGTATCGCAATACTTGTCACACGATACAATACGTATCGCAATACTTGTCACACGATACAATACGTATCGCAATACTTGTCACACGATACAATACGTATCGCAATACTTGTCACACGATACAATACGTATCGCGATACTTGTCACAAGATACAATACGTATCACGATATGTGTCAAATAAGATTAATCTGTCAAAAGTAACAATTTTCTACTCTTCACTGTCGATTTTACCCCTTCTTTTTCAATAATACGGGATGCAAAATGCTTCCATATGTGTGATTTTTAAGTTGCAGGAGGTTCTTTTAATTCTATAATATCTCCGGGTATTTAGAGCGCCGTCATATTTGTTTGTGGGGAGATACTCGTAACTGCTCAAAAATCCGGATTTCGTTCGATCCATATATGTTATACAATGTTCAATGTGACACATTTCGATGACGCCACATTGTTTACGGGTTCTGTGGTGTCTGCACTTGTCGTCTGGGATGACGAGCTATTAAATTTGTTCAAATGAATTACCTTGACCTTCATTCAACGTCACAGAGGTCATATAAATTAAAATCTTAAATTAACTTCTTGTTAATACCCAAGGGTTATCGTTAAGGCCCCTTGGACCTCTTGTTTAGAAAAGGCAATGCAATGTAAGAAAAAATTTGTATAGATGAACATCAAAAAGCTTCATTAATTAATGTTCATTTGGTTAAAATATCATATCATAGCTGAAGAGCCACTTAAAAGTTTTGTAAGGAAAAGTTTGAATTCCTCAGGAACATATAAACAAATGACATTTGGAAATTAATGAAGTTTTGTAGCACCTCAACCCTACCCCATTACGGCCAGGAAGTTGTATGGAGTATAATACTTATAGCTATAGAATGACAGTGGGGGATGTTGATGCAGGGGAAGGAGGATGGGGCAATGGGTAATGCGGAGGTGGTTGGGCAGGGTCAGGATGGAGTCAATGAGGTGGGGGTGGTGGTTATTAATTTTCAGACAATTTCTTTGCATATTTGCTTACCCCCAACTCCTTTTACACTTCCAATCGTTGAACAGCGCTTCATAATGAAACAATTAGGTCATACAGTCATATAATCTCTTCCTTTAACAAAAATCCTTGTACTTCTTCCGATGCGTAATGGCAGACTAACACAAGTATAGAACTACAGGTAAATCCTTTACTGGGCCTAGAACCCAGGTACTGAAAAGTACTCACAGACACAATAGGTAGAGGGGGAACAGTGGGGAGTGGGGTGTGGGGAAAGTGTGTATATCTATGTAGGCAGTCAGTAAACCTATTCTCATTTCCAGGATTTCTTATGGACGCATGACAATTTTGTCTTTAAAAATGTATGCTTTATATATATGATGTTGATAATGGTAGTGTCTTCATGTCTGGTTTCAAATATAAATTTTTGTAACAGGAGCGAGACTGGCCCAGTTTGTTAATAACTACAAACTACACCCGGCTCCCTACCTGTGTGTTTCAACCCAGGTTCGTAGGGTTTTGCTTGATTTTTGCCGGTGAAGGAAAACGAGACAAATACTTTTAACACGTAACAATATTTATTTATAAGGACATATTACATATTAAACGAAGTTTTACACAAGACGTAGGGCCCAACAACGACGAGACTAACACATATATTTACAATATATCCCCCGTCAACCCCTCCATACCCCACCTACAACCCTACCACCCTATACTTCTAAGCATGCCCCCTTCCTGCTTCCTATTACCCACCTCTATTTAAAACCTATTAGGTTCAGGAACTCAATCCTTCAGTACACCGCAATGAAATGGATAGAACACCCCTATATATACCCGACTATAACAATACATGAACGATCGACCAATACGAAGACGGAACACAACACAGGCACTCGATATACAATGACATATTGGCCACGACAGCTACACGTGTACAAAATACACACGCACTCTTATAGCTAGCACAGGACCACGACACCATATATATTCCCATAAAACACAAACTATTTACAAGCCCTGCTGCAATTGTATATGTAACAAAATAAAACAAAAAAATAAAAAAATAAAAAAATAAAAAGAAGAAAAAAAAAATAACCACCAATAAGTTCCCCAAACGCCAAGTGTATTGTTTATGATTTGAGTAATCTGGAGAGATAAAGCCTTAGGATCACTAAAACTGTTTGATATTGATAGATTTTTAGCCCAACATCACCAGATGGTGGGCTATTCAAATCGCTTTTCGTCCGTGGTCCGTCCTTTCGTCCGTTAACAGTTCTTGTTACCGCTATTTCTCAGAAAGCACTGAAGGGATATGTGTCAAATTGCATGTGCAGGTTCCCCTAGGAGTCTAGTTGTGCATATCGCATTTTCGGTATTTCTCAGAAATTTATGAAAGGATCTGTCTCAAATTTCATGTGCGATTCCCATTGGTCCCTGATTATGCATATTGCATTTTGGTACCGATCAGTGAACAAGATGGCAGACAGGACTCCACCTTGGAATTTGATAATTGAAGTTTGTTACCGCTATTTCTCAGAAAGTTCTGAAGGGATCTGTCTCAAATTGCATGTACAGGTTCCCCTTGGGGTCTAGTTGTGCATATTGCATTTTGGGACCGATCGATCAACAAGACGGCTGACAGGCCGCCTTCTTGGATTTTGATAGTTGAAGCTTCTGAAGTGATCTGTCTCAAATTTTATATGTAAGTTCCCCTAGGACTTAAGTTGTGAATATTGCATTTTCGGACTGCTGACTCCTCCTTAATCCTTGGATGAGTTACAACCGTTGAACAATCGTTGAACATCCGTAGAAACAAATTATTCAAACGAATAACCTTGAAGGGCTACAAAGTTTGTTCAACAAATGACCTTTACCTATTTCAGAAACTTATTCAACTAAAATGTTCCTTGAGTTGCTTCTATTAATTTTTAACCACTTCTTTATACTGTGACTGTTTTGTGCCATGAGTCAGATGACCGTTAAGGCCTATGGGCAAGAGTCTTGAAATTTCGCTGGGCAGTTTACAGAGGTGAAATTATGGGGACCGCAATTCACCCTGGGAGAGATTGCCCTGTACCTCTGTAAACGGCCCAGCGAATTTCAAGATTCTTGAAAACTTGAAAACTGATTTCGGAGATTGAAGTTACAGGGGGATTATGATCTCATAAAGTCCCTTTTTGTTTGGTAAGGTTTATAATATATAGTGTCAATCTCGAGCAAATGGAAATATATAACTTTGTTTGATTTTTGTGTAGAGTATATTTATACATTATAAAAGTCAACTACATTTACATTGATGTCTTGTGTTCTTGGATAACCCCGACTTAATTAGATCCCAAGGAATCCGAAGTCTTGACTAGCAAAGATGGAGTAGTAATATTGCATTTCATGTATATTTCCTATTATGACTATAATTTGAAATGGGACTGGAGACATTCATAGATATGTGTATTTTCTGATTGCAGACTAAGTCCTGTTTCGAGGACGGTGCCTTAGTAGAGTACTCCATGTCCTTGACTTCTGAAGTACCCATCACTATAACCAGACGGGTGGTGGACGGCGTCCTGCAATGTGTATGTAGACGTTCTTATTATGATGTATTTGTTTATTGTAGAGTTCAATAGTTTTCTATTTAGTTACGATGTTTTTTTTAAATCGAGAAATGGTTTTATGGTTATAAATGGTTTTATGGTTATAAATGGTTTTATGGTTATAAATGGTTTTATGGTTATAAATGGTTTGGGTTGAACGTCCTATTACTGACAAAATACGGCAAGTGAGGCGTCGTTGATGTAATCGCTCGCTCGCTGGGACAGCACGTCACACAGCAGGTGGATAAGTAACAGGGCCTGAAGGCATGTTACCTTGCTCTGCACTTTACCTTAGTCCGATCTAGTATCAGGCTGATACAATTAAAACCCATATGTAAATGTATTGTATAAACAACTATGATCAATTTTCAAATAACAAATTTGTTGTTTATAATGTTTCGTCAACTATAAGTGGCAAAATCCAAGGCAAACACAGCACACACATAATTCTTTTCAAATACACAGCCATGTTTGATATTGAGAACACAGGGATCTGAGAATTAGTTACAGATTATATAATCATGGACCTACCAGAGTGCCCTAAGACCATTTTAGACGTTTTAGAGTTCTAGATAAAAAAACCCGATAAAAATCATACTCTACATGGTACTATATACGAGAAGGGTGGCAAGACTTAGGCTCCAAAGTTTCTAACCCGCCTACCTTTAACGGCTATAAAAACACATTTCTAGTATATCGTCATAAAAACGGTTACCACCGTTAGAAAGAGTGATAATTTTCCTTTCGAAATCATCCTATACATCTATAGTACAGAGTGCCTAGCTCATGAATATTTTATCCGGATCGGCCACCGTGAATATTAATTAGCTTCCGTTCAAATGGGGCTTATATCGTCTTAATGACGGCACTTTTTATAGATGTGTAGGATGATTTCGAAAGGAAAATTATCGCTCTTTCTAACGGTGGTAACCGTTTTCATGACGATATACTAGAAATATGTTTTTATAGCCGTTAAAGGTAGGCGGGTTAGAAATTTGGAGCCTAAGTCTTGCCACCCTTCTCGTATTTAGTACCATGTAGAGTATGATTTTTATTGTTTTTTTTTATCTAGAGCTCTAAAACGACTAAAATGGTCTTAGGGCACTCTGGTGGGTCCATGATTATATAATCTGTAACTAATTCTCAGATCCCTGTGATTGAGAATAGTGCTTAAACAAATAATTGCTAAATAATCAACTTTGTATGTTTTCATACCAAATCTGGCTTTCTAATTGGCCAATACCTTTTTGCCATACCACAATGAAAATAATAAAAAATTGTTATCATTCTCTATTTTAGGAATGTAAGGTGAATGAAACCGGTGCCAAAATGACGTACAGAATGACTGAGGTGTAAAGTCAAGATGAGCCAATCAAATGACTGAATGGTTACAGCGCTATATATTCTGTGAATGTTGTGCATAACGTTACAATGAAGAGCGTCAACAAATTAAGGTTTTGTGTTTCCAGCTTTGTGACTTATCTCGGTGACATATACATGTATGATGTTCTAGATTTTTTATGTTCATTTGGCGGTTCCGCGGCTTCATACTATATAAAATGACAAAGAAGGGAAACAAAGTGCCTGATGTTTTATGACGAGGGACAATATCTCGATTTCCGGATCAATGATCATACGGTATTACCAAGTACTTACCAAATTTTACTGTTATATTTTTAGTGGAAATAAACATGTCAGAACTAGGAACTACATCTCTAGCAGAATACCCTGAACCGTGATTATAACAATATAATGTCAATGTTTATATACTAATCACTCTTCATTATCACCAAAGCACTCCTACTGATCTACATATGTACTGCTTCATTCACTCGTACAAATCATGTACATCCGCGCCTATTAATAAGTGTTGAAAATGGCTATCGTTGTTTTCAAGTTTTTCACTTTGCTTTTGGTTGTATTTCTCAATAACCACAAACCCAGTACCTAAAGAGTGGTTATAAGGAAACCATTGGGTGCCTTTATTTTACACATATGTATTTGTTGTATTATTGCGTGTGTTCATTTAAAGGGCCACTACCTTTCCGGAACGGCTTTTAGTTTTTAAAATGGGAATGTAAAACGAGATCGATAATTTTGTAGAGTCGCAAAAGTTATTAACTTACCGTTAATACTACATGTATCATCACCATCTGGACAATTTTATGAAAATAAATAAAATGTTAATTTTCATAACGCGGGTCGTCCTATGTTTCCCGCCGTCATACTAAATACCGCGCGGTAGTTGACTATCACTGCGCCAGACGGCAAAACAGCGAAATGTCTTTCCACTGTTATCATATATTACGCAGGAAATCGTGCATACCTCAGCTTAGGCCATCGGTATATATTTTCTAGTGTTATTAATGTTTTTAAGAAACATTTATGGTTTGCTCTGGAAAGGTAGTGGGCCTTTAAAATGAAAATAATTATTATTGAGTAAACGTCAGTGCAATAGACTTTGAAGTGTCTTCTTTGTGGTTTGAAATTGTTTTAGATTTGTTGCTTGTGATTATCTGTCTTTGAATCTACTGACTATTAAGTTATTAACCGTACGTATAATTACAATGAATGCTTGTTCATTCTTCCAATATATCAAATAGTTAACTGCAATATATAAATATATATATATATAAATATGATAAATTTAAAGAAAAATCCTTACGGACGAAATCTATAAGGAATAAAAACAATAACGGCTGACTAGAAAGCGCTCACTAGTCAGTCGTTATTGTTTTTATTTCTTATAAAAATATATATACTTAAGTTAAAGATGCTCCACCGCTGACAAACGTTATTTTTTCACTTTCAAAAATATGAGCAGTCGATTTAGTATTTTTCTTCAGTTAAAAAAGTTACTTACTTTACATCATTACCACCATTGAAAAGTTTGAGCTTCTAATTTTACTTTAAGTTAAAATATAAAAAAATAATTAATTGCATCCCGAAAAAATTCCATGTCACTATATCCTATATGGAATGAAATACTGATTGCGTATGTACCAAAGGCAAAATAAATTATTTAATTACATTTTTTTGTGTTAATTATACATATATATACACGATTAAACACCAATTACTGTTCAAGTGATGAATATCATGTATGCTCTGTCGGCGGTGGTGCATCTTTATATGTGTGTACAATTTTCAAACAAAATTTTGTATGTGATAGAATGTTAAGAACGTTTCCCTTCACAACGACTCACTGAAAAGAACATCTCTCTTGACATTCTTTTGCCCTCGAGTTGGCGCTCAGCCACGTGAGGACGGCTGTGGGTTCTGTTCCTATCGGTATCTTGACGACATAAGATAACACTATAACACGCGAGCAATCTTATCAATATTCAGATACTTATTCTTCCTCAGTTCCATATATCATCTGACAACATTCTATATATATCAGTCACATTCTGACGAGATTTCTAATGTTGTTAGATCTTTTATAAAATGGAGTGAGAGTAAGGATATGTATTTTAATCAGAATAATAGGCAAGAGATTTCGTTTGTTTAAACATATTTTATTTGAACAAATTCGAAAGGGCATTGTGCACAAGTTATACAATTTAGGACTGCCCTCCCTTATAAGGCAAGAGTCCTACTATAACTAGGAGACATATCCCAGCCTCCCAAAACATACAGACATTCACACACGTAACATAAATTACTGTATACAGGGGCGGCCGTTCTGAAAACACTTTAAAAGTATAATCAGTTTTAAAAAGGTCTTTATCAACTATTTTTTTCAGTTTTCAAATTCTTCATTAACTTGCATTTTGCAAACACCTATATATCAGATTTATCGACCTCACAATCTTCATAATAATGTGGACAAGTGATAAGGGTAACATCAAAGGCGAAGTATGAAAATAGTGGAAACTATCTTAGGAATCTAAGGCAACACCTTTGTCATATGTCAGCTGTATGCTGTTATTTATTTGGCTGAAAACAGCAGGTAATAAAACGTTTGTGGTATCTTAAGACTCCCCGAGTTCATAAAGGACTAAGCATTAAATTACCTTAATCGCTTTGTATTGAAGAACTATTTCTCATTTAATGTCTTATTAAGTTTAATTTCCAAACTTGTTTCAATAATATAACTCTCACTTTTTGGATTTTATAAAACATACACAAAGTAAGACTGTGCCGTCTACTTCCCGACGTATAATCATCAAGCCATTGTAATCAAGTTCAAGTTCGTAAAAGCAGCAGCAGAAACTACCACTTTTATAGACTTAGGTGTGTCTCGGCCAGGGGACAGGACACAGAGCCTACCTCATAGGGGCGAGCGCTCATCACAGAAACGTCGCGATGCATCAAAATTAATGAATCATTATTCAATGACGTCATTGTCAAGCATGTGTGAGCTGACTTTTCCCTACCCCGGTAAAAAGCAGTTATCTTTTCCCTACCAACCGATCAAAAGTTGAAAGTGTGCAAGGAGCGATAACTCTAGGTAGAAGTTACCATGGGTCTAGGATTTGGTCAGTGAGTGTAAGGGAAAAAACGGATTGCCACTGCACAGTACCTATATGTTGCTACTAAGCCCAATGTATGATAATTTCTAGTATTTACATTTGCAGGTAGGCTCTGGCGTACTAATACCACAATCATAGTTCAAAAAGTCAAGAAATGACTGGGTTTTACGTCTGCATGAGAATTCACTGAAGAATATAACATTCTGAAAATTGGTAAATATGAAAATATATTCTTACAAAAATATTTGAAATGGATTGAAATGTTGTACTTATCGTCGTATACCCCGTTATATCGATGGGTCTATTTCATCTACTGTTGTATTTACGAAGCCTCGTTCATACATATTGTATCGGGGACAGACACTGAATTTAAAGGGACAATTCACTCTGGCTAATTATTTTACATAACCAAGAAGCAAAATATAGTATAAATGTATTGTTCTACATTTCTTATGAAACATATAACGTAAAAAATTGACAAATTCCACGACATTGTTAAGTATTTTAATTTATATCGTTGAAATATCAAATCATTGATCAATACAATTTAGCAGGTACAATACGGACGCTGTACCTATACCCGAGCCAAAGTCACGCACGTTAAACAAATGAACTATATAACCACCGAGAAGGTAATAAAATGATTTTGAGTCAAGACTTTTTACCTAATAAGGTAAACACACTACTGTCAGAGCGATTTGAGCAGTTCTAGACAAAAGTTGCATTACTCTACGAGCAAGGGGCAGGGTTCGGCATACAAGAAGTTCGACCACAATATGTAATGGCGGACAGCGAGCAAGTTGAACATTTTACACACATGTCACCACCATGGGCTTTTCAGGCATATCACAGTAAAACCGAATGATTCAATTTCCATTAGAACTGGGGTTTTTCCGATAAATGTTTCTCTTAGTCTGAATTGTCCCTTTAAAATAAGCGATTTTCCAAAATCTAGGGTTATGTTTGTGGAAGTGGGGCTTAAATCGACTTAGTGACGGCACTTTGTATAGATGTGTAGGATGATTTTGAATGGAAAATTATCGCTCTTTAAAACGGAAGTAGCCGGTTTTATGAAGAAGTGCTAGAAATGTGTTTTTATAGCCGCCAAAGGTAGGCGGGTTTTTGATCTAGAACTCTAAAACGTCTTAAAATGGTCTAAAGATACTCTGGTGGGTCCATGATTATATAATATGTAACTAATTCTCAGGTCCCTATGCTCACCCGGTCACATTATACTGACAACGGACAAATCAGTCGTCCCACTCCCTTTATGCTGAGCAGGAACTATCACTTTTATAGACTATGGCGTGTCTCGGCCAGAAGACATAACCCAGAGCCTACCTCGTACACAGGCAATATTTTTCACGTGAATTTCACGTGAAGGCCCTTTCACGTGAAATTCACGGGAAAATTTTCATGTGAATTTCACGTGAAATTTTAGGGGGCAGCAGGTACCATAATTACGCTCTACCTGCAGGGCTGATCTGAGGATTACACGTCACCAGACATACCAGCTTTGGTTATTAAACGAGGTCAAAAAAACTTTCAATCTCGCCCAGAGTTCATTGTAGTACCCATAATCATTGAGATTGTGGGGATTGCAATGCACCCTGAGAGAGATTGAAAAACTTTGTGAGAGATTTCAACAATGGGATGTAAATAGATACGTGTACTACAGCCCGGAGCTGCTCCACACTGATAAGAGATAACTTAGACAATATTAATGTTTTTGATGGTTTGTATATTAGTCCTAACATGCTGATCAGGTACTGGATATAATGTATCTGTAGGATACAGGGCTGATCATACAAAAATCCGTAACGTAAAGGAACATATTCCGGATTCCATTTGTAATCGCATAAATAGGAATAGGCTAACATATTTTTCTGGGATGTGTATGTAGATTCTTGGAAAGGAGCATTTGTTTGTTTGATTAAATTAACGTCCTATTAACAGTCAGAGTCATGTAAGGACGACCTCCCATGTATAACGTCCTATTAATAGTCAGAGTCATGTAAGGACGACCTCCCATGTATAACGTCCTATTAACAGCCAGGGTCATGTAAGGACGGCCACCCATGTATAACGTCCTATTAACAGTCCATGTAAAACGACTCCATATAACGTCCTATTAACAGTCAGAGTCATGTAAGGACGGCCACCGATGTATAACGTCCTATTAATAGTCAGAGTCATGTAAGGACGACCTCCCTGTATAAACGTCCTATTAACAGTCAGAGTCATGTAAGGACGACCTCCCATGTATAACGTCCTATTAATAGTCAGAGTCATGTAAGGACGACCTCCCGTGTATAACGTCCTATTAAGTCAGTCATGTAAGGAGAGTATAACGTCCAGTGTAAGGACGACCTCCCGTGTATAACGTCCTATTAATAGTCAGAGTCATGTAAGGACGACCTCCCGTGTATAACGTCCTATTAATAGTCAGAGTCATGTAAGGACGAGTCCCATGTATGTAGTCAGGACGACCTCCCGTGTATAACGTCCTATTAATAGTCAGAGTCATGTAAGGACGACCTCCCATGTATAACGTCCTATTAATAGTCAGAGTCATGTAAGGACGACCTCCCGTGTATAACGTCCTATTAATAGTCAGAGTCATGTAAGGACGACCTCCCGTGTATAACGTCCTATTAATAGTCAGAGTCATGTAAGGACGACCTCCCGTGTATAACGTCCTATTAATAGTCAGAGTCATGTAAGGACGACCTCCCGTGTATAACGTCCTATTAATAGTCAGAGTCATGTAAGGACGACCTCCCGTGTATAACGTCCTATTAACAGTCAGAGTCATGTAAGGACGACCTCCCATGTATAACGTCCTATTAACAGTCAGGGTCATGTAAGGACGACCTCCCATGTATAACGTCCTATTAACAGTCAGAGTCATGTAAGGACGACCTCCCATGTATAACGTCCTATTAACAGTCAGAGTCATGTAAGGACGACCTCCCATGTATAACGTCAGAGTCATGTAAGGACGACCTCCCATGTATAACGTCCTATTAACAGTCAGAGTCATGTAAGGACGACCTCCCGTGTATAACGTCCTATTAATAGTCAGAGTCATGTAAGGACGACCTCCCTGTATAACGTCCTATTAAAGTCAGAGTCCTCCCATGTATAACGTCCTATTAATAGTCAGAGTCATGTAAGGACGACCTCCCGTGTATAACGTCCTATTAATAGTCAGAGTCATGTAAGGACGACCTCCCGTGTATAACGTCCTATTAACAGTCAGAGTCATGTAAGGACGACCTCCCATGTATAACGTCCTATTAACAGTCAGAGTCATGTAAGGACGGCCTCCCATGTATAACGTCCTATTAATAGTCAGAGTCATGTAAGGACGACCTCCCATGTATAACGTCCTATTAATAGTCAGAGTCATGTAAGGACGACCTCCCATGTATAACGTCCTATTAATAGTCAGAGTCATGTAAGGACGACCTCCCATGTATAACGTCCTATTAATAGTCAGAGTCATGTAAGGACGACCTCCCATGTATAACGTCCTATTAACAGTCAGGGTCATGTAAGGACGACCTCCCATGTATAACGTCCTATTAACAGCCAGGGTCATGTAAGGACGACCTCCCATGTATAACGTCCTATTAATAGTCAGGGTCATGTAAGGACGACCTCCCATGTATAACGTCCTATTAATCAGTCAGAGTCATGTAAGGACGACCTCCCATGTATAAACGCCCATTAACAGTCAGAGTCATGTAAGGACGACCTCCCATGTATAACGTCCTATTAATAGTCAGGAGTCATGTAAGGACGACCTCCCATGTATAACGTCCTATTAACATCCAGGGTCATGTAAGGACGGCCTCCCATGTATAACGTCCTATTAACATCCAGGGTCATGTAAGGACGGCCTCCCATGTATAACGTCCTATTAATAGTCAGAGTCATGTAAGGACGACCTCCCGTGTATAACGTCCTATTAATAGTCAGAGTCATGTAAGGACGACCTCCCATGTATAACGTCCTATTAATAGTCAGAGTCATGTAAGGACGACCTCCCGTGTATAACGTCCTATTAACAGTCAGAGTCATGTAAGGACGACCTCCCATGTATAACGTCCTATTAATAGTCAGAGTCATGTAAGGACGACCTCCCGTGTATAACATCCTATAAATAGTCAGAGTCATGTAAGGACGACCTCCCGTGTATAACGTCCTATTAATAGTCAGAGTCATGTAAGGACGACCTCCCATGTATAACGTCCTATTATATAGTCAGAGTCATGTAAGGACGACCGTAAGGTATGCGTCGTGTAGCGCTGTAGTGTGAGGTGCGTGTTTTGGGAGACTGTAGTATCTTCGTGTTATGTCTTCTTGTAAAGTTGATATTTTGCCCTTTATATAGTGCTTTATCACTGAAGCATGCCGCTAAGTAGGACACCACGCAGCACACCACATCCGGTCACGTTATACTGACAACGGGCGAACCATTCGTCCTACTCACGGTATTTACCATCGCCAATATTACGATGCAGCTTAATTCACCATGTAAGGAAACACATACCAGTTTCTGTATTGCTCAACATTGATTGGCATCTTAACTGAAACTTGCAAGACAGTTGTTAACTTTGAATTTCAGCTCAAAAGAATTCGGAGACAACTCCCGAATGGTATTGCCGTATGACCTATCAATCCAGCATATTAATAGTTTTTGAACATCAACTAGTAGATTAGCGGAATACACCGTGTGGATAAAGTGTTAGTAATTAGTTAGCTACTGTTGTAGCGGAAAAGATATCACCTTCTGACGGAAAAGTCAGTCAGAAGGTGATATCTTTTCCGCTACAACAGTAGCTAGTAATTAGTGATATAGGAGATGAAAGTAAATATTACTTGAATACAATCTGATTAAAATACAGATCCTTTTAACCACTCCGTTAAATAGAGGTTCTGACCAAATCCCATAGAGGGTCACGTCCAGATGACCTTTATACCACGTGGAATTCATACCATATCCATTTTCTACACCTTGCTACATCAATTGAAAACGATATTTCGTCCCATATACAATAAGCTTTGTTGTGCTCTTTGGGCGAGATGACTAAGTAAACCAAAATAATTCTGACCGTCTTTTCAAACTCTTTCGTCTCCTGAAATTCACTTTCAAAATTTTGCAAGTAGCAATTTGATTGGCCATTTTCAAAGGTCACCTGGACATGACCCCTAATGGGATTTTCTCAGATCTAGCTCTTATCAAACGTAGTGATAGTAAGGATATGTATTTTAATCAGATTGACTTTAATACAGCCGTATATAGTCTGTAAAATTTTATTTTGAATAAATATGTTTTAGGCGATTGACGTAAACTGTGTGTGTATTTCCACGTGGCGGAGTTTCCAGCCTTGGTCTATAAAATTAACCAGTAGCCAGGGTTAGAACCTGGTTTATATCACTGAAGCATGCCGCCCAAGATACTAAGCAACACACCCCACCCGGTAACGTTATACTGACAACTGGCGAAAAAGTCGTCTTACTCCTTGTATGCTACACACTAAGCAGAACCAGCAACTACCACTTTTGTTGACTATGCCGAATCTTGGCCAGAGGACAAACACAACGCCTTCCTCAAATTGGCGAGCGCTCAACAGAAGGCCAAACGTGAGGTGGTATTTAGGGAAACGTTAGGAAGAATAACGTCAAGTTAAGAAGAGGAGAAAAGATGAGATCCTAAATTTAGTCGTCTTTTACGATCATTCTAATACCCTACTTAATATGAAATATTTTTGCTAGCATTACAGCTTGGAATTTAAGTACACATCGCTAGACCATTCGCGGAGCAACAGCGAGATAATGCGCGGAGTGACAATGCAACAAAAATATACTGTCGGTACGACAAAAATATCTCGCCAATGCGACAGAGCGGTATATTCTATTTATAATCACAAATGACATACCAGGCATTTTGAAATTAAAACTATACTAGTTGTTGTTATTTATAACATATTTGGTTATATATATATATATATCTAAGATTTTGTGAAGTAATGCTGCAGGTACAGTTTTATCTAGTTTTAAACCCCAACACTTACCGATTCTCTAATAGTATCACTAGTTTCGTTCCATAAAATTTAACATGTGTATATTAATGAACGTTTGAAAGTTAATTATGGCTGTTGGAACATACAATTTGTTTGATATAGAAGCTCTAGTTGTTCTTCCATTCACATTTTTACATAAGAAAACATGTTTGTTAAAATAGCGGTGATTCACAACGTAAAATTTTATAACTCAATTCCATTTTTCTAAAATCGTAAAAGTCTACAATTGGCATCCATTTTAATTTTTCAAAGAGGGATCTGGAGGGAGTAAGGATATCTCTAACATTTGATAATATTCTGGTTGCTCTTTTCTGTATTTTTAAAACCATATTTATATACATTTTATATCTTAGTTCACTCTAGACATTTGAACAGTACATAAAATGGGGTGGGGGTGGTGGTGGTGGTGGGGGGGGGGGGTAGTGTTGTATACTTTGTTAATAACATCATCTGACAGTTGGGATTAGGGAGTTTATATCCTTCACCACTCCAAAGACAAGCACATTTTATGTAATCCTTGACCTTCGCAATGGAAACACGTTCGCGACATTGAGTTCGAATCCTATTGGGAGCGAGAGTGCTGTCTGGTGTCTTGTGCGATATGTTTGAGTATCCGCGAATGTTTCCGGCTGCTACATGGTCTCTCTTCCAATTTGTCGAATCGTTTTGAAAGATCTTCTAATTTCGTTAAGAGCTGCGTCATAGGACTTTCCGTAGTTGGGCGAGATACAGCTGCGACGGCCATATGATTAGGGTCTGTTGACGGTAACCATGAGCTTCACCGATGGTTCTACCAGCATGCACAAAGAAAGCTAGCTGTGGGGGTAGGCCCTCAGTAAGTACGCCGATTCCGGGATACAAGGAACTCTTCTGGGTAGGAGGTAGAAAACATTGATTTGGTCATTTGACCGCGAAAAATTTAAGGCACATTTTTCCGTCATGGCGGTGACACTTATAGGTAGAGAATACCGATGTCCGAGAAAAGATCATTGTCGGTAAAACTTGCTCGATAACTAAGATAAATTGTTATGTTTTGTTTTTCATATTTGTTATTGATTTTTGGGGAAAAAGTATACCCAGGTAAGCTATGAAATATTTGTGAGTGAGACGTCAGACACCGTTGATTTCCAAATGCTATGCGACAGCTCCATTTGATGCTGTAACTTACATGTCGTTTCCTTGTGAAGTGTCTAAATTGAATTTTCGTGCATATTTAGATTATATTTGATACAATATGTTTTGACAATTAATTCTAAGTGTTCGGTCATGGTATGTAATTTTCCACCCGTGGTCAATCATTACATATGCCGCCATTTTGTTTTAAATGTGCCCTAAATAAAGTCACGTGGTGATGAAAGTCACATGACTAAACTGACTGAATGTTGTATACCAAAAACGGCGTGCCCCGGTCTGACTTGCTAAGACGCTTAATAACAATTTTCTGAAGGTGGCTTCTTCAGCTACTATAGCTGGATTGGTTTCAGAGCAAATTTCTTCTCTAAACAGGTCTTGCACATTGAAGAAATTTGACCTAGAATACGGTGAAAGAGTTCCAAACCAAACCAATCCTGTACTTGTCGAGTGCAGATGGAAAGCAGCCATGGCCTATGGGCTCGCAAAGTCGATTTATGATAATGTCTGATATGATTGAAATTCTGTTAGAAACTGATTATCAACTTCAGATGTCATACCAGAAAAAATTTTCAGTGTTCTTTATCAGGTAGGTATGCCGGGGTTTGTATAATAATTGGTTGTCTATCCATTACACCATGGGGTTGAGATTGGGATTTGGCTGGTTGATTGTGCGGTATCAACGGTATCAATGAGGGTTGAGTTGGTCACATATTCCCCGCTATATTTGCTGTAAGTTCTGGCGTGTCGGGTTGTAAAAGTGAAGGATCCATGATAAATTCATGTTCGTTAGCTAATTGAAAAGTCTCATCCATAATTCATAAACACAATGTTCACCTTGATGGATCGTTTGGAAATTCTCCACCATATTGTAGGCCTACTTCTTGTTTTGGGAGAATTGGAAAAATGATTAACGCCTCCGTTCTCTCTTCTCCATGGCCGTTTTCGTTTATTCGGACAAACCGGCTGGACCGTTTGTTAAAGTCATTATTTCATGTATAAATCCTGACGGACCTGCAGTTTTTGCTACAGGCCTGTGAGGGCATTGTCAAGGCTTGTCTGATAAAACAAAATATAAATCACCAGGTCCGTCTTTAATCCATAAACGAACAACTTGGTCCAACTTGTCAAACCGTATAATCGAAAACGGTCCATTTTATTACATTTAAATCATACATCGATACATCACTTACGGTAAGAATCTCCGGATTTTGGTATAATGGACAATTCCGGAATCAGATTATCTCCCCTTAGACTATAAGTATGATCTTACAGTTATCTCATAGACCAGATAATACATCTATATAACAGTAGAGGGCTGTAAAACCTTTCAACCTATGAAGAATATTTGATTCTACCATATCTGCCAGTGTAGATTTCTGAAATTTTAGTCACTTTTAACCCTTTTGGATTCTCCCACAGCTATATAATTCACAATTTTAATTGGCCTTATGCCTTAGAATGTTTGTGTAAAATTCATTGAATTTGCTTCAGCAGTTTTATGTGTAAAATTTCATTGACTTTGCTATGTGAACTGTTTACGGAAACAGAAGGACGACGACGGACAAAAGGCGATTAGAATCCATGTAGTCTAGCCTAGGGCACTTAAAACTTTGTCTCAGGTGAATTAATAATGTGAAATGCAAGGAAGATAATCCAATTTCAACGCTACCATAATTGCCAACTAGAATTATCAAAGGGAGACCACCCTTATCTTATACATAATTTGTTATAGTATATTGCAAATAACTTGTAACACAAGACTATGCTATTATCAACGCATTTGTTGTTTAGCCATGAAATGCAAATATACAGATGTTCAGCTGATATTCCTACACATAATTCTGTAAAGTTTCTCTGTACACATATTTTCTGTAAACTTCCTGTAGACGTCTACTTTCCATAGCATCCTAAAGACCAATAATAACGCTTTAGATTAAAAATTAGATTTTGCTGAGTTTACAGTCTTCTGCACATAGAAAGGAGCCTAAAAGCTCACACATCTGGGCCCAATTTCATCATCAGCATTCCTGAACTTCTGTAATTTTTATTGAGAATTCTAAGAAAAGATTGTCGATGAAACTGGGTCCAGAACTTTAAGATTGATTTTATAGATCCACAATTGTGACTCAGACAGCAAACTTTTAATCAAATTTCTATATTCCTATAAGTATATTCACTTGTGTCAATACATTAACATTATTTTTTGATGATTTCTTTGTGTAGCCCAAAGTTACGTGAGGTCATACATTGCTATTAATGTCACCTTGTTCTACCCTACACTAACTCATAAACCTCCACTGGTTCAATTCACCTCAGATCCTTCACATTGAAGGCCACAAACTCTATTCAATTCACCTCTGCTGAAAAGCAAACAAAACCAATCACAGCGGATAAAAAGCCCCAACACAATACGGGGGTTTCCAGATCCCAAAACGACGTGGGAAAAGTACTATTTATCGTCGATTAGTCCAACCTTCCGGTGATTATGACGTCACAAAAATCACGTCAAATGACGACGTCATAATCACCTGAAGATGGGAATAATCGACGGTAAATAGTACTTTACGCACGTCGTTTTGGAATTTCGAAATGCCCGTATTATACATCACTACAAATCACTGTTATCTATTTTACTCGTTATTCAGAGAACTGAAAAGGAAAACGAAAGTCTTCTCCGTAGTAGTCAAAAGCTTTAAGATCCGACTTCTGGTGAAGCATTTCCCGTATCAAGTTATCATTGATCTGAAACAAATAGAGCAAACGATCCTGCACCGTCTACAGAGCATAAATGATAATCATCAATTGAACAATAATTGGTGTTTAATTCATATGTCTATTTAACATAAAACTAGAGCTGTTGGAGAACAGCAAAGCTCGCCTATTCAGAAGAAGTTGATGTTCAAGTATTTACTATTTAAACATGGAAATATGACAAATTAACAGACTCAAAAAACCCCTAAATGGCCCCAAATTGGTTGTATTATCACGTTCAGCATCCATACACATTAGGAAAATCAAATCATAAACATTTATGATGACTTAAGCTTAAACAATAGACAAAATAGAAACTTGCTTAAAAACTTTAACATGGAAATATGACAAATTAACAGACTCAAAATACCCCTAAAGGGCCCCAAATTGGTTGTATTATCACGTTCAGCATCTATACACATTAAGAAAATAAAATCATAAACATTTATGATGACTTATGCTTAAACAATTGACAAAGTGGAAACTTGCTCAAAAACTTTAACATGGAAATATGACAAATTATCAGACTCAAAAAACCCCTAAAGGGCCCCCAATTGGTTGTATTATCACGTTCAGCATCCATACACATTAGGAAAATAAAATCATGAACATTTATGATGACTTAAGCTTAAACAATAGACAAAATAGAAACTTGCTCAAAAACTTTTAAGTAACTTTTGAAAATGAAGAAAAATACTAATTTGTCTGCTCCTGTTTTTTATTAAGAAAAAATACTATTTGTCAGCGGTGGAGCATCTTAAATGTGAAATGTTAACCTCATTCACATGCTCCATGGGACATAATGTTTTATACCAAAGAACAGGTTACTAGACAGATGCAATGAGAAGAAGCCATTCAAGACATGTTGAACCTTCTGGCAATGTATGAAAATCAATGTCAGTCATAAGGTCGCTGAGACTCTTGAGGATTACACATTAGTAATTATAGATAACAAAGTCTAGGAAATCCTTATGACCTTTAACGAAGGCGATGTTCATTCTTTTGAACTACATTTGAACCACAAATATTTTTTAAACGATGAGATGCACTCTTTTGAAAATGTAGTATAAAACAGCCAATTTTGATTAATATGAATGATCAATAATCATGTGATTAAGTGTAAGGAATAAATATTTTACCTCGTTACACTGTCGAAGGTCTAGTAAGGTGAGGCGAGGCATACATTTAGGTATTCTACCAAAACATTTCCCCAAAATCTTGTGTAATCCTGCCAGTTCTAGTATCTCCAACGAACTGTAAACATGGTAAAATTCAACATTAAAACACTTTTATGTGCTTTATCGGTGAGATATAAGACCATGTTTAAATGTGGTTTATGAACTAGTAATCCTTGTAATCATGTTACAGTGCATTTATCATAATTTCATTTCTTAAATAAACATAATGAAGCAGAGGTCTACAAAGTAAAAACAAATCTATTTCAGCCATCGTGAAATCTTACAAAGTAAAAACAAATCCATCTAAAACATCGTGAAAGTCTACAAAGTAAAAACATTATCACAACCATTGTGAAAGTCTACAAAGTAAAAAACGTCCATCTCAACCATTGTGAAAGTTTTTTCCAGGTCAACATACAGGAAGCCTCATGCTGTTCTGTCCAAACCTTCACCTCAAGTAGAGAAATTCCTTTCTATCAATTTATGGACATACCTGCATGTGTCTACAATGGCGGTGATAGACTCTTCACGTAGATTGCAGCACCAACACAAGTACAGCTTCCGTAGGTTCTTACCACAACTACAAAAACATGTACCCATAGTTACAACGCAATGTAACATAAGCATAAAATAGAACCAATAATTATGTAAGGAGGGGATAAATAACAAGAGACATTGATTACATCAAAAGCAAAGCTGTTAGATTGTTCCAAGTACACTGCAGAAAGCCATTTGAGTACCAGAACTGTGTCACTCATTGTCTTCAAAATGAAAGGCAAACAAAGCCAAACAATAGATAATTACCACTTAGTGATTTGTAGGACAGCTGAATCTAGCAGGTTACCACAGTCTGACAAATCTAGGCTGGTCAAATTGGCCAGCGTGTCCGAGCTGAACAGGTCAATGATTCCTGCATTGGTCAGTTCTATTCCTTTCTTCAGAGCAAGGCAAGTAAGATTTTTCATTTTCTAACAGAAAAGAAAAGTAAGTTATGAGCAGCATTATTTTTTATTCTTCACCTATAACCTGAATATAATTTGAAAAAGTAACTCCGTATCTATATAGGATCTAAGTAAGTGTTAATTTCATAGGAGATAATATGAAACAAATCTTTTAAGTATGAAAAGACCAAAGATGAAAGTTTTTATTTTTGCGAGCCTTTGCGGGCAAAAAATAAAAACTTCGAGACTAGTTTCATAAAATCTTACATTAAATTGACACATTTAAGATACTTTTTATCACATTACTACAACCACCTACATTCTGAAGAATGCTACGTTAAAATGTATTGCGAAAACCCAGCGATGGCTGCCATTTTCTCCACCCGTCCTCGAAATCCTGACGTCACATCATTTTTCCTGACATCATTATATTGTTTCTGTCTGACGTCACAATAAATTTCCAGCCAATGAAAATCGCTCCAGGTTAAATACAAGGTTACACTTGTGACATACGCAAAAATATTACACTGGCGAAATCATGGTATATCAGTCAGATTATGTGATAAAAGGTGATATGAAACAGGCTTCAGTGTTTAATCTTCACAAATATCAAATCCTGCATCAGATAACTAGAATGTGACTGATAATAGATAATGTCATCTTAAGTTGAGGGTGTTTTTAATTCATTTTCATCACTCAGACAGGATCAAGTTACATTCTAACAATACAAAGTCAGCGCTTAGGTTATAAAGAAAAAGGCTTAATGCTTGTACTTGTAATCGGTTATAGTTATAAACGGAAAAATCCTTACTTTTATTTCCTGAAGTGCAGCATCTGTGAAGAGTTCACAAAAAGACACTGTCAATCTCTCGAGTCCTTCACAACTGGCTATAGCTTCCAAGGACTTGTCAGTGAGTTCAATACCATCAATGTCTAACCAGCGCAGGTGTTTGTGTTGATGCTCCACTAAAGTCGTAATACTCCTATACAACATACTTATAGAATCAATTATTATACCTTTACTTCGTTTTCGCTATATAAAAAGTAGTCAATAGAAATGCTATTAAAATTTTCACTGTCATAAAAAGCTATTCCCCGGTAAATAGTCATTTGGACTATTTACCGTGGGGAAAAATGCTATTTACCTGCATTCAAATTTGGCGGACTTTTCCTCTATAGCGATTTTGATTGGACGTCATCTGACGACGTTTCATGACGTCATTGACGTTCCATCGCAAAGCGACAAGGCTGGTGTTTGGGAAAATGGCTGTAAACGGAACACGATTTGACAACTTTGACGAGGAAACACTAACAAAGTTGGTAAACGAAGGAGACAGTGCAAATACCCAACAGGTTATCAAAACTGCGGTAAACATCTTGAAGGATTACCTCCAAGAAAAATCACTTGGAACGATCAGTGAACTTGAGGGTGAAACAAGCGAACATGTGAACGGTATTCTTCGAAAGTTTTACGCGGAGTTGAAAAAAGTTGATGGATCCCGATACACTAAAAAATCCATGATTACAATCAGGTATGGATTGCAAAAGTACTTTTTAAAGAAGCGCGATGAGGATATTATAAACGCCGACGCATTTAAGAAAGCAAATGAAATGTTCAAGTCGGTGTTGGTGAACCTAAAAAAGGCGGGATTAGGGAATACGAAACACAAAGCTCCAATTGATGCAAAAGACATGGAGAAGCTTTACGCAAGTGAAATCTTTTCTACAAATACCTCGGAGGGATTACAAAACCGGACAATATTTGAATATCTATACTATTTCTGTAATAGAGGCCGTGAGAACCTGAGAGATATTCAGAAAAATGATTTCAACATCAATACTGATGCTACAGGGAGACGATACGTCACCGTCACCAGTCGGCAAACAAAAAACCATCGAGGCGACGATTTAAGAGACAATGACAAGGAGGGACGCATGTATGATCAACCAGGTACTGTAACGTTGATTTTATTGATAGATTTAATATTTCAAATTTGAAAAAGCGTATTTAAAGGTGTAGCTTATACAAACAATACCATATTTGTTTACAATTACGTCGTGTTCATTTTTCATTAGCATTGACTTTTGTCATTTGTATGAGTCAAGTAAATAATGCATTTCATTTTCCTTCCTCTTCATATGTTTCAGGGAATCCTAATTGTCCTGTGGCTACTATTGAGAAATACCTAAGCAAATTAAATCCTAACAATGACAACTTCTGGCAATGGCCGAAGAAAACTGTCGATCAGAGCATGGATGTGTGGTATGATAATTGCGCTGTAGGTAAAAATACTTTGAACAATTTCATGTAACGGCTCAGCAAAGATGCAGGTCTCTCTGTTAAATACACCAACCATTGTATACGGGCAACATGTATCACGACGCTTGACCAAAAGGGAGTCGAAGCAAGGCACATCATGGGCATAAGCGGGCACAAATCGGAAAACTCTATCAGGTCTTATAGTGAGAGACTAAGTGAAAACAAGAAACGCCAAATTTCGGACATACTAAGTGAAAAAATTGTCCCAGCAAAGTCTCCAAAACTACACAACTCTGTCAACGGAAATGAACTAGCTACATGCTCTTCCAACCTCCAGCTTCCCAGCTTTTTAGACGACGAATTCGAAAGTATAATGGCTGACATTACTGCATATGAGCTAGCCGTTACTAGGAATGTCTGCAATAACATCCCAATGAGTACATCAGGCTATATTCCAGGAAATTTCCATCTCAATAATTGCAATGTTACCATCAAAATCACAAAGTAGAATTAACTGGATCATATAAATACTGACTGTTGTTATGGAATATTATATATGTTATCTTATTTACTGTTTGTGCATTTCTTCGCCTCGGAAAATAGTTCGTGTCTCTGGGAACCATAAAAGTGCTATTTTCCCTCATACCCATTCAATAAGTGTCTATTATTTGTAATATCTTAAAATTATTTATTATTCCAAACGTAATTGTTTCTCTTTTATCTTTTTTTTCTACTTACAGACTTTTCTATCATTAACCAGTGTAACAGAGCTGTCTTTGATGCTCATGATACATATATAATGGATGAAAGACCCAACAGGAATGATACAACGGAAACGACCAGGCTTGTCCAAAGGACATTGAGGGAAGAAAAAGAAGGGGAAGTGAAATACCATTGTGGGAAAACTTGCAAAAAAAAATAAAATCGAATCCTCCAAGCAAGGGGATGTGAAAGAAGGTAGAAACTCAGAGGCAGCGCACAGCAATTTGGTTTGTTTAGTTTTACGTCCTATTAACAGCCAGGGTCATGTAAGGACGTGCCAGGTTTGTTGGTGGAGGAAAGCCGGAGTACCCGGAGAAAAACCACCGGTCAGCGTTCAGTACCTGGCAACTGCCCCACATGGGATTCGAACCCGCATCCCAGAGGTGGAGGGCTTGTGGTAATATGTCGGGACATCTTAACCACTCGGCCACCGCGGCCCCAGCAAAAGCTGATGAGACGCGGGAGGATCTTGGTCAGGAGGCACACCATAGTACAGAGGACCTCACAGCCCTAGGAATCGACCTGATGATATTCTAAGGAAGAAAAAGAAGAGCTCAGCCAACTCAGGGACCATTTAAGAGACCGACTAAAGGAGTTGAGGAAAGCAGAACGAATTCGAAAGGTAAGACGACATAAGACCAAGAAAAGAGCAGCATTCATAGCAAAGGTTCACGGCAGCAGTGCTAGTAGGGAAAAGATCAGGAAGACTGCAGTGCCAGAAAGAAGAAGTAGAGGAACATCTGAAGGTAACGCATTGGGATGAGAGAAGAGAGGAGCATTTGGAACCAAATGAGAGAATAAAGCCTGTAAACCTTCAAGATAGACCAATGGATATAAGGGAACCAACAATGACGAAAGTTTCAGAAGTTGTGGAGAAGGCAAGGGCAGCATCAGAACCAGGACCAAATGGCATTCCATACAAGGTGTATAAGACATGTCAGAAGCTCCTACACAGACTTTGGAAATTGATGAAAGATTTTTTCTCCATATTGGATATATATTCTATATATTCGCTATAAGTTTTACTTCTCTATAAGTATGTAGATACATCAGCTTAGAAAGGTGGGATACCCGGTTTTTCTGGGTGTGGAACATATAAGTGTATTAAGTCAACTGATCAGGAAGCAAAGCCTGGAGACCTGACAGTAGTATGGCTTAAACTGGCCAATGCGTATGGCACCGTCCCATACAAATTGATAGAGAGTGCTCTGAAACAGTACCACATCGCTGAGAAGATGAAGGAAATCTTCCAAAGCCATTTCCAAGAAATTCAGAAATTGGAGATTGGAATAGTGACAGGCTGCACAATTTCTGTAGTGTTGTTCATTATGGCTATGAATATGATCATCGAAGCAAGAGGACCAACATCAGACAACCACCGAGCAGGGGATTCATGGATGATCTAACAATCACCACAACAACGCATGTCCAAGTAAGGTGGATCCAAACAGCATTGAAAGATACAGTATCCTGGGCCAGGATGACATTCAGGATGACGTTTGAAAGGTTTGAAAGTTTTGTGAAGGACTGGCCAGACATGGCTTACCAACAAGCAAGGATATTCCAACAAGGAGCATCTGCCACGGACTATCCTGTGATGTGATCTCTCAACAGTCGAGGAACTTATGTAATACATCTCCGGAGATGGTTAAGGGGTTCCTCAGTGCTCTCATCAACAGGACACAGTGGACCCCGCGATATACCAGGCAGGAAAACTCACTACAATCCGGAACGGAAATGTCAGGGGAACGGGTAACGTTATTTTTACTCACTAGTCGGAAATTCGTATATTCCGAATCCGGAAACATACTGGGAACGGATCGTAATTTCGGTTAATAATATTCCAGACCAATAATCAGGACAATTTGTTGTCGCCCACGTGCCGAGAACCTCTCAGTCAGGTATAATACACACTATCAATTTGAGTCATGATGTGTGTTGTCATAACGACGGCTTGAGAGGTATATATAAATGACCTATAAAACATAGCCAAACGAAGTAAATGATTATAATACACTACTCACATAAAAGCCTGTCATCGATTACAAGGTCATCATGTGACAATTTATTGACTAGAGGCACGGAATTCGGCAGTCCGGAAAACTCGTATCCGGACATCCGATTATCGAGGGTCCCACAGTATACAGTCGGAACAAAGCCTACAGCTCCCATTAACATTATGAGTGGAGGAGTATAAGACCGGGAAAGCAAGGCTTGTAATGACACTTAAAGAATCCAGGGATGAGAAAGTAAGACAAGCAGGTGTAGAGGTGAGAAAAGGAAGGAGGTGGTAAGCTAGCAAGGCTGTATCTGAGGCAGAGAACAGACTTCGCCACAAGGATATTGTTGGGACAGTCTGTATAGGAAGACAGTGATTGGGAAGAGGTCAGACAACTAGATGGCAAGAAGTGAATGAAACTGAGAGAAGACAGCAAGTTTAGAGAGAGATCATGCAACAAGAAGAAGAGGCAATGTGAGTGAAAGGAGAAATTGGGAGACAGGGGGCATACACCCAGTGGGATACAGAAGAGAGGAAATTTTCCTCGGCACGGATCTGGAAATATACACCATGGCAGCGCCAGTTCATCTTGAGAGCAGTATACGATGTACTTCCAACACCTACCAATCTTAACAGATGGGTACTGGTGGAAGATTCAACATGTCAGCAGTGTGTCAGGGCTGAGAGAGTAAGTTGAAGCCAACCGTCGAGGAGTAGGGACTTATAACCCCTATTGACCCACTATCCGAAGAGAGTTCCAGGATAAGGGTTGAATCGCTAGAAAAAGGATGGACCTGGCTGATGACGACGACGGCAAAAATAACAACACTTGGTAGGGACCATTTCAGTAATATTTCAGACAAGCTAAATTGCACTAGTAGAACTAGGGAAGTTCAAATGTGAAAAGTTTACGAACGGCGGATGGTGCACGGCAGATGGCGCACAGTCACGAACGAAGCATGATGACTATAGGTCATCCTGACCATTTGGGTCAGATGACCTTAACTAAGTGACATCAATGCTGAAATGAAAAGACCCAAGATAATGTGGATGAAATTAATGATCATTTTTTTCCAATTATTAGAGCACTCTATATTACTATACATCATCATGTTGAGAACAATCCAAATCAAACTTTGGGAAGAAATTAACGGATCTGTGCAAAAAGTGACTATGTTTTAAAGAATTAGGATATGTTTAGATCAGGGTAATCTATACATATGAAATTAACTGGTCAAGCTAAATAAGTTAACAGATAACAAAACCATACCTATCACTTATCCATCCAATGCCATCAATATTGAGAGAGACAATCTGTGAGAGATTCCTTGCTAAGTGACTAACACCAAAATCAGTTATTAAGCAATGAGAAAAGTTCAAATGCTTCAAGTTTTTTGCCTTAGCTAGGATTTTACAGCATTCATCCGCCACCATGTCACATCCTTCAACATTGATCCTTTCCAGATGTTCACAGTTAGCGATAAAACACTCAAGAATTTCAGCTGAACACGGACTACAGAACCCCAAGTCAACGTCTATCAACATGGGGCAGAACTCGGTGAAGATTGCTACTTCGGGCAGACTAAGGACCTGGCGGTTCTGGAGTTGAAGCTTCCTAATACATCCAAGCCTTCTAATGATCCAGCACAAGTCTACAGATGATAAACGTGGGTTCCAGTTAAGGTCAAGTAAATACCACAAACTAGGATCATACGCAAGTTTTCGCCACCTCCTACAGACAGGAGAAATTCGCCTACACAGTTCCAGAACCTCAAGATAGGAGAATATTTTCAATAGAATCTCATTCGGGACCATATCAAAATTCGAAATCTGCCCACTGTTACCTTCTTCCTCTTCTTGGCATGACAAATGATAGTCTATCACAGTTTTACTTATCCTTTTACTTATATCTCTGATGTCATTTTGTACAACAGACGCCAGATGTGTATAGTCTATCTCATCATATTCTTTCTCTTCATCATCATTGGAAGAATTTTCCAGATTAGTAGCAGACACAGTAACTGTAGATAAATCACTCATAGCTGATGTATAGGTACTATCTGTAGGTAGTGTGATGGGAATGTCACTCACTGCATTCACCTGGCAAGTCAGGTCCACCTTCTCTAAATCCTCCACTTCTTCTAAATCATTGTCTGTATGCATTCTACAAACCAAAACCAAAATATATAGTTCACAAAACTGTTTACTGCTTTCATCAAACTAATCATTTCGCATGATTTAAAATTCATTGGACTTATATAAATATTTTAATAATTTAACAGTTTGGAGTAATTTACACTGTGCAGATTTAGGCTCAATACAAACACGAACTTTCAAATCGTGTTAACACTAACCTTTCACATCCTGAAAGAATTATTCCAAATCATATTAAAACCAAAACACAAAACGTCACTGTTGCATTTTTATACTGAATTTAGATATTTCTTTCACTCCACCACTATTTGTTAGTCTACCTGTTTGCCATTTATACGCGGTAGTTACAAATTACAGAATAGTGACGAAAAGTAATATTACCATTATCTACAAAAATCATGCAGTACTTTGATAAAATGTATTTAAAAAAATAGTTTATTAAAATATTAACTGAATTCATCAAAACTGATAAAAAATATGTAACAAAATGGGCAGACAATTAGTGAAATGTAAGGGAAACTAAGATAATTCAAATGATGAGCTTAAAGTATGAGGGGTTAGGAATAACAAGCAAAATGCATCACAGATGGAACAATAGAGGTGATGTACATAGTATCTGTTGTGGTCGGTAGTTTTGGGTTCTGTAGCCACTAGCCACCGATCTGAAAGCCTGCAGATGATAGCAGTGATTGGGATGGTCATGGTCAGTGTGAAGCCAGGCTGTCAGATGGGGGAGAGCAAACAGGATAACGCACTGATGTGAAAGGGGTGTAACACAGTGTGGTGGATGTTGGAATTTAGATAGTTGATTACATGTATTTTAGGTCGCACGTGCCTTTTTAATAAATGTACAAAGGGGCGGGCGGAATAATTTTTAGGTTGCTATAGATATACTGGGAATTTAGAGAGTTGAGAGACTCCACGAGGCAACATCCCCAAACGGGGGTCCGAGGAGTTAGGAACTGGAGTATGTAAGGGATATGTAAAACACAACACGAAGTACTATAAAAACAACTTTTAACTTATTACCACACGTGTGTATCTGTTTTATCACAAGTACTAGTTTCTATGCATATAAATAACCATTGTTTATAATACGACTGAAGGCAAGGCCTAAAAGGGCGCATCCAGATGTTTAAGTGGTATCAGATCGCTTCGGTAACAAGTCGTTTCGGTAACATAGCTGAAGTCGTTTCGGTACATTGTATGGTCGTTTAGGGACACACTACAAGAGATTTACAACAAACACATATTTATTTTACATTTTTTTTTTTTGCCTTTATCAGTGATAAAGATGTATACTTTTTACCTAAATACAGCTCTTTGTGTTGCTGCTCAAAACCGTCGTCGTCATCAGCCAGGTCCACCCACCTTCGAGGGTTTCAACCCTTATCCTGGAACTCTCTCCGGATGGTGGGTCAGTAATGGTGATCAGTCCTAACTCTTCGCCGGTTGGCTTCCTGCTACAATCGCCTCTGCGTATCCACAGCCAGCGGGATGCTCTCTCTGCCTCCTTCTCTTTAATGACAATCTTCCTCAACTTCCCCGTGATGCCGAGGGCACCTAACATTCTCCAGCATCACTAGTTGGGGAATCCTCGACACCCTGAATCCACTGGGAAGTTCCATGCCTCCCAGCCTTTTCTTCTGCACTCGTCAGCCAACTCAGCATACTTTATCCTTTTGCGCTCGTGCGTCGATTAACATCTTGTCTCCCGGGGACAGTCAGTTCCACCATTACTAGTTTCTTTTTACTACAGACACTAGCACTATGTCTACTCTAAGTGCTGTCTCCGCCCTCTGGAAGGCCAACTTTCTCCCCAGGTCCACACGCATCTCCCAGTCTCCTGCACATCCTAGGATGCCTAAGTTGGTCTTTCTAGCTGATTTGTTTTGAAACTGGATGAATGTTGGTCCTTTTTATATTCCCTTGGCCTTCTTCCTCCTCTTTCCAAGGTGTTCGCAAGCTCTCTTAGCACCTGGTCGTGCCTCCATGTATATCGCTTTTAAGCTAGTGCCACTTCATACGAAGAGAGAATGTACTCTAGTTTTCCAGCCTTGTCACACTGCAGACATGCTGGATCTTCCACCAGTCCCCATTTGTTAAGATTAAGACAATTTCCTCTCTTCTGTTTCCCACCGGGTTCATGCCCCAAGACTCCACATTTCTGCTGCTTTCACTCTCCTTGTCTCTTCTTCTTGTTGCCTGATCTCTCTCTGTACTTGCTATCTTCTCTCGGTTACATTGGCTTCTTTCCATCTCGTTTTCTGACCTCTTCCCAACCCCTGTCTCCTAATGCAGACTGTCCCAACAATATCTTTGTAGCGAAGTATGCTCTCTGCCTCAGATACAGGCTTGCTGGCTGACCATCTCCTTCCTGTTCTCACCTCTACTCCTGCCTGTCTTACTTTCTCATCTCTGGAGTCTTTGAGTGTCATGACAAGTCTTGCTTTCCCCGTCTTAAACTCGATATTCCTCAGTCCTTCAAAACTTGCTGCTCTACCTTGCTGTTGTTGTTGGAGTCTTTCAAACTGTCGTACCATTTTTCAAGACATTTTATAGGGTTACCCACTATAGATGGGATTTCCCTGAATAAAAAGGTTGGAATTGTCTAGTCACTCAGCTTTTCTTTAGGATCAGACATCTGGATTTGATTGGCTTAAATGTCATCCTAGCCTAGGATTATGTATCCTCCAATGCTGTAAGTGTCCACTTTGCTTGGACATGCTTTGTTGTGGTGATTGTTATATCGTCAATGAATCCCCTACTTGGTGGTTGTCTGAAGTTGGTCCTAGACAGCGGGCCTCTCATCTCTCTTATCCCTGCTTCGATGATCATGTTCGTAGCCATAACGAACAACACTAAAGAAATCGTGCAGCCTGTCACTATTCCCTTCTCCAAATTCTGCCATGATGTTACATAGTCCTTGGCTGCAAATCGAAGATGAATTTCTTGGAAATAGCTTTCGATGATTCTCTTCACCTTCTCTGAGATGTGGTACTGTTCGAGAGCTATTGTATCTCCGGTAGAAATAACACAATTTCGTCGTAAAATAACCATATGTACCGAAACTACATAAAAGTATAAAACAACGTTTCTATGTGTCCTGAAACGACCGTACAATGTACCAAAACGACTACAGCTATTTTACCGAAAGGATTTTTATCGAAACGACTTGATATCGTTTTTACTCCGTTATTAAGCGTCAAAGTTCCGCCCTCTTTTGACAGCGGAACTTGCGAAGACGAATAACAGTTACCGATTGTATAAAAAGATCCAGAAACATAACAAAAGTAGGACATTCTGTCCATTAAAATAAAATGCGGTATGTAAGTAAAGCACAGTGAATACAGTATTGAAAACGGGTGACATTGTACTTACTTTTAGTTTTTACATTCTTTCTACGACACCACCGAGTAGGCCTACATACATATTTGTTTACTACAGAAACCCCGGAAACATTTAGAAGATACTAAGCATTAAACGTAATCGTGACAATTTTCCGGATGCGGAACAGCATGTTTATATTTATATTTTCCATTGGCAAAGCAAATATACCACTGGCTGAATTATGGTGTTTAAATGATTTAATCAATTACTAAATTCATATATATATGTTATGTTTTATCAAATGTTTGCTGCAATTAACTTATTTTTCCTGTCTCTAACCGGAACTGCAATTTTAGACGGGAGTTATCACCCCTGTACACTGAGTCACGTTTTGTTTGAAAATGGCGTCGGCGACAACACTCGATCGTGCGAATGAGATTCTCGACGATGAAGCTCTAGCAGAAGAGGTAATTTATGATGTTAAAGCCGTATTGTCCTGTTACGTGTCCATCTTACATGATTTAAGTTAACAATGAAATAGCCGAAAAGCACCGAACATGGACAAAATACTCATGATTAATCGTATTTCGAAGAACATCACGATAACATGTTTACATGAATTGGACATGTTTTGACGAGCATGTTTCGTTATTCTGTTTTTCGTAATGTTTATTTTTCTGACTAGTTTTTCTATGTTGATAATATAGTATCGACTATAGGTATTACAAGTACATTACTGAGACATAATTATGTGTGTAGTACATGGAGCAAAAACCAAATAAATCACCTGGTCCGGACGGAATTCATCCGAAACTTCTACTAGAAACAAAGGACATCATAGTAAAGCCTTTAACCTCACTTTTCAAAAAAAACAATAGAAGAAAGTATAGTGCCAAAACAATGGACCACAGCAAATGTTTGCACAATACACAAGAAAGGATCAACAAAGGATCCAAATAACTATCGTCCTATTAGTCTGTCATTTGTACCCTGTAAAATCTTGCAGAGGATAATACGTGACAATATCATGGAACACCTAAAGATCAACAATTTACTGTCACAAGAACAACATGGATTTACGCCAGGCAAGTCTTGCACAACACAGCTCCTGGATGTATTAGAACACTGGACACAGGCCCTTGACAACAACAACAACATCGATGTTATTTATTTGGATTTTAGTAAAGCCTTTGACAAAGTGTCCCATAGACTCCTCATATACAAATTAAAATCCTATGGAATTGGAGGCAAAATTCTGTCATGGATTCAACAATTTCTGTCGGGACTACAACAAAAAGTTATTATAAATGGAACAAGCTCCAAAACCAAAAAAGTAAAAAGCGGTGTACCTCAAGGAAGTGTACTCGGGCCCATACTATTTCTAATTTATGTCAATGACATCCCAGAGGTAGTGAATTGTGTTACCAAACTATTTGCGGATGATACCAAATTGTATTCAAAAATCAACACATTACAGGACTGTGAAGAGCTACAGTGAAATATTGACAGGATCTCCGATTGGACTGACCTCTGGTTAATGAAACTAAATAAAGAAAAATGCAAGCATATGGAAATTGGAAATATCCCCATTAACAGACAATACACCATAAAGGACGGCGACAACAGAATACGACTTGGGAAAACCAACAGTGAAAAAGATCTGGGAGTCACAATAGATAATACCCTGAAGTTTACAAATCAAGTGAATAAAGCTTCAACAAAGGGAAACCAAATCATGGGTATCATTTTTAGAACATTCACGTATCTTGACAACCAAACTTTTAAAACACTGTATAAGACTCTGGTTAGACCTCATTTGGAATACTGTTCTGTCGTTTGGTCTCCCTAGATTAAAAAAGATATAAAAACCATCGAAAACGTCCAACGAAGAGGCACAAAAAGACTAGTAAACCTCAAAGATCTCTCCTATCCCGACCAATTGAAGACCCTGGGTATCCCAACACTTGAATATAGAAGACTGAGGGCCGATATGGTGGAGACCTTCAAAATTATCAACAAAATCGATATTGTTACCAGTGAGAACATGTGTACTCCAATGAGACACACAGGTACAAGAGGTCACAATAAAAAACTCTACAAGAAACCCTTTCGTCTCAATTCGGCAAGAAATGTTTTCAGTAACAGGATAGTGGAGTCCTGGAATTCTCTCCCTGTTGATGTGGTCAATGCTGAAAACCTGAATATTTTCAAAAATAGGCTAAACAAGCACTGGAAAAACCACGCCACGAAATTTTCACCATCAACCTAGGAAAGACAGTATAGTATACATATACCTAGGACATACTATTAAGGATTTTAAGCAATCACTTTAAATATTTTACCATTATTGTAAATATCACTATACATCTTTACAAGCCGTTTGTGGCTTCCCAATGATGTTGGACTGATGAGATGAGTACATGGAGTTGTGTATTAAAATTATTTTTACAATAATATTCATAGATATAACGTTAGACATGGAATAATAAGATAGATACAATGAATCTGCGTAACATTACAGTGTTATTTTATTATATTAATTATGTATTTTATATGAAGCAACCAATGAGTGATGCACATGTGTTGTGGCATACATGTACATACAAACTTTTCACTAGCTGGTTAATTTATTTAAATTATCAATTAATTTTTGAAATATGTATATATATATATCTGAAGAGCTCCCTTGAATGGGGCATAAGCGCTCACTAGTCAGTCATTATTGTTTTTATTTCTTATATATGTATAGATATATAATATGACTGAAGGCAAGGCCTTAAAGGGCGCAGCCAGATGTTTCAGTAACCATTAATTATGCAATGTTAATACGTTCAATTTATGGAAATAACGGAGCCTAATTTTCTGTTTATTTTTTATTCATATATTCACACCTCAAACCCTTATTTGGTAAAGAAAATCTATATAAGAAAAGGAAGAAATTTTTATTCCTGTAACAGATATTCCGCTTTTGGCCAGCTGATTATATTGGAAGGTGGTCTATCATTTGAACGCTTGTAAATAAAGAGCAATAGCACTGAGCTTCTGCCAGATGAAGATTACGTTTGTTGGATCATAAAACCGTTTGAACTACTTAATTTTATAATGTTTGAATTTTACAATGTTGCTTATCATGACAATTTTATATTTATCTTGCAATACCTACAAACATTTTTTTGAAACCAAAATTTTGTCCAAAAAGTACATGTGATGTGTGGTTTCACGCAATACATAGCAATATGTGGTCAGTTTTAACCATTTCTTCTCACCAATATATATGGCAATGAAACTTAGATACGATCGATGAAAGTCAGGAAAATGTTGAGCAATATATACAGATTTATCATTCATAGCATGTCAGTGATTTCTTTTAGGTACCTTTGTGGCCGAATAAAGGCCCCTTTCCCCAGAAAAATTTGCTGTATTTCCCCAATTTTATGTAATTATTTTCCCAAACAAAGAACAAGAGGCCCAGAGGGCCTGTATCGCTCACCTGGTTTGTAATGCCAAGTAATATTCTGAAGACTGGTTCATTTGTTTCTTTCTGAAGGAATTTAAATATTTACCTCTAATTTCCCTATTGGGCCCCACTCATTCTGCTCCAGAGGGTCACAGCCAAAACTTATACAAACTCTGTTCCCCTTCCCAGAGGATGTTTCTGGCCAAATTTGGCTACAAGCAATTCAGAACTCTGTGACTAGTAGTGTTTCATATGATTTACCTCTAGTTCCAGAGGTCAGAGCCAAAATTGAACTCACTGTTGCTGTAGTCTGCTAAACCTGCCTATATTATTAGGCTTTTTAGGTCACCTGAGACGAAGTCTCAAGTGACCTATTCTAATCGCCTTTTGTCCGTCGTCGTCCGTCGTCCGTCGTATGTCCGTAAACAATTTACATTTTCGTCTTCTTCTCCAAAACTGCTGAAGCAATTTCAATGAAATTTTGCACAAACCTTCTAAGGCATAAGGCCAATCAAAATTGTGAATTATATGGTCCCCACCCCCCAGGGGGCTGTGGGAGGGGCCAAAAGGGGTAAAATTTAGTAAAATTTCAAAAATCTTCTTCTCTACTCACAGATGTGGTAGAATCAAATACTCTTCATAGATAGAAAGGTATTAAGGTCCTTTACAAAAATTGTGAATTATATGACACTAGGGTCTCTAGTTTCCCCCTGGGGAGGGGGTTAAGTTTACTATAGTTTATATTGGGAAAACACATTTTTGCGCATTATTTGGTCATTTGTAATAGGAAATGAGTCAAATGTTGTCAGAATTATCAGTATGAGATGGCCATTTAATCCTATTAACAAATTTTCTATGACTGACCCCCAGGGGCCTTAGGGGCAGGGTCAAAAGGGGTCAAATAGGCTAAAACTTCAAAAATCTTCTTCTGAAATTCTGGAAATGTTAGAATCAAATACTTTTCATAAATAGAAAGGTCTTAAGGTCCTTTACAAAAATTGTGAATTATATGACCCTGGGGTCTCACGTTTCCCCCTGGGGAGGGGGTCAAGTTTACTATAGTTTATATAGGGAAAACACATTTATGAACATTGTTTGCTCAATTTTCATTGGAAACGAGTCAAACTTGGTTAGAATTATTAGCCTGAGATAGCATTTTAATATCATATCCATATTGGTCCAGGCCGACCCCCTGGGGGCCTAGGGGCGGGGCCAAAAAAGGTCAAATAGGCTAAAACTTCAAAAATATTCTTTTAAAATTCTGGAAATGGTATAATCAAATACACTTTATAGATGAAAAGGTCTTAAAGTTTGTTTATAAAAATTGTAAATTATATGACCCTGGGGTGTCCTGTTTCCCCTTGGGGAGGGGGTCAAGTTTACTATAGTTTATATAGGAAAAACACATTAATGAGCATTTTTTGCTCAATTTTCATAGGAAATGAGTCAAACTTGGTTAGAATTATTAGCCTGAGATAGCATTTTAATATCATATCCACATTGGTCCTGGCCGACCCCCTGGGGGCAGAGGGGCGAGGCAAAAAAAGGGTCAAATAGGCTAAAACTTCAAAAATCTTCTTCTAAAATTCTGGATATAGTAGAATCAAATAATTATAGATGGAAAGGTCTTAAAGTGTTTTATGAAATTGTGAATTATATGACCTTGGGGTCTCGCGTTACCCCCTGGAGAGGGGTCAAGTTTACTTTAGTTCATATAGGAAAAACATATTTGTGAACATTATTTGCCCAATTTTCGTAGGAAATTAGTCAAACTTGATTAGAATTATAAGCCTAAGATATAGCATTTAACATCCATATCCGTCCTCGATGACCCCCTGGGGGACCAGAGGGGTAGGACCAAACAGGGTCAAAATGATTAAAATTTCAAAAAATACCTCTAAGTTCACAGGTTTGATGGAAGCAAATACTCTTCATAGTCTAAAAAGTCAAATTTATAAATCACTGACCAACTTCAAGGCCCAGCATATAGTGTTTATATGTCTTTAATTTGTTTCATTATTTGTTTCATTATATATATTCTAACTCAGGTGACCGTTAAGGCCCATGGGCCTCTTGTTTAATTTTTTTTTTTTTTTGCCTAATATATTAGGCAAAAAAAAAAATTAAATTAAAAAAGCCTAATAATATAGGCAGGTTTAGCGGACTACTGTTGTTGATGTCATACCATTAGTCTGTGACTACTATTGATGTTTCTTCTTCTACTATCGGTTGTACCAGTATTAGTTAGATATTGTCATATTTTACTAACTTTTTGAAAGAGGATTTAACAAATAGAATGGTCATAGTTTTCAAAACATCAAAAGTCATTTGGATGTCATGGTTAGCATTGAAATGTCATAATAATCAATGGTTTGAATATGAATTATTGATCAGCATACAGGTTTTAGACAATGTAATGAACTTATGTCCTGTTTGAAATAATACCCATATATTTATATATGTATTTGTAATCTGGTTGCCATGATGGGTAGCAGAGAGTATTAGTTAGCTAGTTATACCTTTTACACTTCAAATGGATTTGAAAATCAGGTTTTTACATTATATTGCATTGAAATCACATTAGTATCTTTTGACATGGTTTATTATTTAGAAACTTCTGGAAGAGCTTGAAAATGAAGAAATTCCTTCTCATTTACGTGAAGCCAGACTACAGAGCCTAAAGCATGAAGCTGAACAATTTAAAATTATGAAGGAGAAAAGCCATGGTTTATACACGTAAGTAAATTACAGTATGTAACACATGTGAATAATTTCTATGAGGTTTAAACAAACAATTCTCATATCTTAAATCCAAACCAACATAATATTTTTATAGCTTTCTTCCTATATCCCCTGCCTTTTTGCTATTTGACTTCTTCCTATATCCCCTGCCTTTTTGCTATTTGACTTACACATATGTAAGCACACACCTAAGGTACTTAGGTATAGTAGATGTGAAGACAATTGTTTTGTCCAAACTTATTATCATAACAAATTAGCAGCTCCTCTTTAGTTATCCACCTTATAATATTTATTTCACTGTCTATTTTTTGTTATTCTTAGGGGCCTCAGAGTTACTGCCCTTCTTTTCTCTCCCTATTTCATAGCAATCGGACAGCCAATGAGCTGTCTGTATGAGCATTATGAGCGAGTGCATGACTTTAAGTATTGATATAATATGATATCACTTTTCTGTTATTTATTACAGCGAGATCCCAGAGGAAAAACAATTTTTGGACATGACAACAAGTGAAGATCGATGTGTTATTCATTTCTTCCATGCTGACTTCAGACGATGTGCAATAATGGATACCCATTTAGAGGTAGCATGCTACTCTTACATTAGAGCCTATGATCAATGCATTTTTAAGTCAGAAAATTTCATAATAATTCAGTACTTATATTACAGTTGAACTCATGACTCAAAGACTTTGTTACATCTACACATATGTATTGGGTATTCTGATTTACCCATACCGAAATAAAGCATGCTTTTATGATGCTTTTAGTGACATATTTTAGTACTTTTTCTAAAAAGTACAAAAAAAGCATGCTCTTTTAGTACTTTTTTCCGGACACACCATCAGGGCAGAGTACTTTTTTTGTACTTTTTTTGGACTCTGAAATTTTGCAGAGTACTTTTTTTGTACTTTTTTTGGACTCTGAAATTTTGCAGAGTACTTTTTTTGTACTTTTCTGGACTTAAACATTCTGCAGAGTACTTTTTTTGTACTTTTCTGGGACTTAGTCATTTTGCAGAGTACTTTTTTTGTACTTTTCTGGGACTTAGTCATTTTGCAGAGTACTTTTTTTGTACTTTTCTTGGACTTAGAATTATTCACATGGTATGAGAAATGTTCAGAGTACTTTTTTTGTACTTTTTTTGGACTTAGAATTTTTCACAGGATGAATGGGAAATGTTCAGAGTACTTTTTTTGTACTTTTTTTGGACTTAGAATTTTTCACAGAGTATGAAAAATGTTGTGTACTTTTTTTGTACTTTTTTGGGACTTAGAATTTTTCATAAGGCATCACCATTTCAGTGTACTTTTATTTTGATTTTTTTTCTACTCCAATTTTTTTTAGGGGGAGTTTTTTTAACAAAATTATATATTTAATTAAAAATTGTTTACAACTGAACATTAGAAAGAAATATAATTCAACTACCGGTAATTAAGATGTTTATTTAATAAGTGAATGTTGCGGATGATGTTTTGAATAATTTTACATTCTTAATGCTAAGTTTTTATTTTCATTTCTTTACCATAAATGTTTAAATTATTTCTAATCACTTAAGTGTTCACCTTAAAATATTGTTGAAATGTGTTTATATAAGTGTTCACCTTAAAATATTATTGAAATGTGTTTCCAATTCCCTTTCTCTCTAAATGAGTTAAAATGTAGTAGTATACACTAGGCCCATGTACATATATGTTACATAAAACCAATGCCTATGTGATCAGCATAAGATGCATTAAAATTAGAGTCTTAATTATCGACAGTCATGTGCACACTGACACACAAATCGCCTGTCTCTGACCAGTGGTTTCACACACAATAACGATTTACAACCAGGTAAACAAGCCAACACATGTACATTAGTCGTTCTGCACGGACCTAACAAAACTCTCCCCTGGGTCAGACTCATGGTCCCATACGATAATAAATAGTTTGTGAAAGTATTTCCATCCTCATATAATGATTAAATGGTTTCAGTATAAAATCTCAACAAACTAACCAAAACAAATAGACATGCCGGGGATACTCCGTTGCACACACTGTTGACGTAAATATGCTATTGGTCTGATTTATATGTAAAAGGAAATACAAGCTATCATAGATGAATTTGTCAATGGAATTTTATCAACTCATTTGTTTACACCGACTTGGACATCATAGTAGGCTAACCAACAAAACACTCACGGCTCATGTTTACGTAGGCCTGGATGTTTCTGGTCAGACACGTGGTCTTATACGATGATAAATAGCTTGTGACTATATAATCTTTCCAGCATCACAACGATGAAATTGATACTTTAAAAAGTTCCTCCAAACCATGCCAAAACAAGGGTTTTGTTTATCTTTTTTTTATATAAAAATCTCGATCTTTTCACGACATGCCGGAAATGGTTCTTATTACAAATACTCTGTTGTCGTGATTATAAATTGGTTTACACCTCGCGTCAAAAGGTGGATTTATTAATATAATAGTTCGTATATTTTCTATTTTGGTATATTTTCAAAAACTATCAACAAAAATTTAGGAATAAGAGGTTTGGTTTAGACGATAGGATCGTACAACATTCTTTTGAATCACGTAAGAGGCCTACAGGTGTCTGTTTGTAATACAGCAACTAAATGCGGATTTATCAGCACACCAGTTCATTTGTTTGCGTTTTTTATTCCTTGTCCTAAGTTAATAATAAAACGTGAGGAATTGAGAGATTTTGTTTAGAAATATTATAGTACAGCATTCCTTTGTGAAAGACGTAAGCGGCCCCACATGTGTTTGTCACGTGATTATTTGAGCGGGAAACACAGAATGTGAAACAGCTGGCTGGCGGCCATATTTGTTTACGTCTGTCAGCTGATTGCAGAATGTAAACAAACAAATATAACTGGCTGCTGGGCCAACATCGAAAGAAGGTAGGATGTTTGCACAGAGACACGAGGTTATTTATTTTTTGTTTATTGTTACAATACCATCGATCTCCTCAAACTCTAGCTGGTGAACACAGTACCGATGGAGGATGGAGTTACGCCTGTTACGGTAAGTTCATTTCTCTTACTTGTTTACTTCGTTCTGAAAGCATTTGGATGCAATTAAAACACCAGTTTATGAAATAAGTTAGACATCATTTTTTTGTTTACATAGCTGTGCTTTCTTTTTGAATGGGCTTGGCAATTATTTCATTGCCGTTCAGTTGTAAATTTCAACATCATTTCCAATTTCAAATCACAAGAAAATTTACACGGCAGGGGGGTTTAAATGTTACAAATCAATTCAACATCCAACAAATTGTATCTGGACACAAGTTTTATTAAAAAAACTATGGAACTTTCCATATCATTTTCACTTCATTATCGCCCACAATTTCGTTTTGTGGTACATAATTTATTTTATGTTTTTTTTTTTTTTTTTTAAACTTTACTTTATTCATCGTGATTAATTAGATTGGGAAATAATATTTGTTTTCTTGAAAACATGGGTAATGAAATAACATTATTAACTTAAATATGTGAGTGTGATTTGGATGCTCATATTCAATTATATCGTTGTTTTCACGACATTTTTTTGACAAGAAGGTATGATGTTTCAATGATCGATGTAATCCTATCATATTTACATTTTGCTGTCCATCAGTCAATGAAGTCCTGCAATTAAATCTAAATGTGTATACACATTCATACATGTGTTTCCATACAATCAGGTCATGTATATATAACCTCATATTTTTCCTTTCAGGCAAATTGCAGATCAGTGTGTGATAATGATCGAGGGCAGACTGGTTAAAGACATAACATTAATATGCCTAATTTAAACAGGTAAATATTAATAAAAGGATGGTGGTAACATGTGAATATTTAAATATTTTAAGATGACTGATATACACAATGTATGAACATTATAAAAAGAGTTATTTTACCATCTAAACATAACCTTTGCATTTCTTTTTTTGTTAAGTAATATTTCATTGAGACTTACAATTTAAGTGAATTAACACTCTGAGAAAAATGTCATTTATCAGAATGGCAGTAGGGTCACTGGGGTGTTGATCAGGGGTCAGGGAGTGGTCACACCTCTTTTGTTTACATAATTACCAAGCGACTGCCTGGTATTTTGGTAGTTTAGTAAAACTGTACTGGGGACAAACAGGGCTGGGTTATAGATCGAGGCATGGCGTCAGGTAAAAAGGGCACGGCGCTGCTCCATGCGTACATAAAAACACTACAATAATTTAGTTCTGTAAATTTATTTTTGATTAATTAATCTAGCCATGTGTGAACTTTTTATGAGTATACTATTGTACCATATGCATTCACACTGTATCCATATTGCACATCCTATTTTTTTTCTTTCTTTTCAGAATACAGTAATTATGAAGAAGAGCTGATGACTGAAAATGAATGCACCTCATCAAAGAGACTGAAAATCCACAGCTGTCATCAAGCCACTTTTGCAGGTAAATATTTCAATCTATCCTGGTTTCAGATTGCTATTACTAGCAATTATGTGAAAATATGGATGCCATTTTAGACACTAAAACTCAGTAATCCTGTGTGGAGTGTATCTGGCTTCATTGTACGTTCATATAGGCGGGTGCTTCGAAAAATAAATGGAGGAATTTACGTTGTAACATACATACACATGGCATGGTATAAAATTAAAGCAAAGATTTATTTGAGCCAAACAAAAAAATAAGACATTTTTAATATCCATAAACATTATTGTTCCAGCACAAGTCTTTGTCTTTTTTCAGGCTTTCACTGCCAGGAAAATGGAATGAAAAACAGCATGTAATGGACTTGCACTGGACAGTGATCAAGGGGAAAAGATTTGGACAGGATTTCATTGCATTGACATATTGAAATTTATATTGTAGACAACATTGTGACAAAACCTGATGCCAATGTTCAACAATTTACACATGTTTTATCTCTGAATACAATGCTGTGTTGTAAATATTGAACAGAGTGTGGCCCTTAATTTATTTGTTTCTTCTGTGCATTACCATGTCCAGGTACTATCTTTAAACTTGATGTGTGGGTCCATCTTGGTTGGATTGTGTGTCACATAAAAAACACTGCACTAACTAAGACAAGTCTATTTGAACAAAAAAAAACAACCTTGAATTGCATCTTCATTTAAGAAAAACATTGCTAAACGTTTTCTGTGTTATAAGAGATACTAATAGGTCCATCTAGGTGAGCTGAGGCACCTATAACCATCAATAAATAAGATTTCTATCATAGTATTTGAAATTAGTGAAAGAGTACACCTGGGTTTTCATATTGTATTCTTAATTATTTTGGTACTTTTCCACCATCATCAGTAGTAAATTTTTCATACAGTTTATAATTTGTTTTGAGCTTGTTAAAAAGTACTAAAAAAGTACTGTACTTTTTTTGTACTGTTTTAGTACTTTTTGGTCTACATAGAAAAGTACTAAAAAAAAGTACTGTACTTTTTTTGTACTTTTTCTAGACAAAAGAAAAGGTCAAAAAAAGTACACTGTGTGCTTTTTTTGTACTTTTTTTCCCGCCACAAAGTACTTTTTTTGTACTTTTTGTACTGTTTTAGTACTTTTTGGCCTACCTATAAAAGTACTGTACCTTTTTAGTACTTTTTCTGGATAAAAAAGGTCAAAAAAAGTACTGTACTTTTTTAGTACTTTTTCTAGATGAAAAAAAGGTAAAAAAAAGAACTGTACTTTTTTAGTACTTTTTCTAGATGAAAAAAGGTCAAAAAAAGTACACAGTGTGCTTTTTTTGTACTTTTTTTACTATTTTAGTACTTTTTGGCCTACCTTCAAAAGTACTATTAAAGTACTGTACTTTTATAGTACTTTTTCTGGATGAAAAAAAGTACAAAAAAAGTACACATGCCACGGTCATGTGTGCTTTTTTTGTACTATTTTTTTCCCCCCACAGAGTACTTTTTTTGCACTTTTTCTGTATGGTGTAAAACAATAGAGTGTACTAAAAGCATGCTTTTATGAGCCTGTTTTAGTACTTTTTGTACTTTTTTTGACTCATTTTGGAACCGGGAGGTAAGTTCGGTTCCAAATTGAGTCAAAAAAAGCATGCTTTTTTTGACCTTTTTTTAGTGTACTTTTTTTGTACTTTATTTCGGTATGGGTACACATATGTATTGGGTATTCTGATTTACACATATGTACTGGGTATTCTGATTTACACATATGTACTGGGTATTCTGATTTACACATATGTACTGGGTATTCTGATTTACACATATGTACTGGGTATTCTGATTTACACATATGTACTGGGTATTCTGATTAACACATATGTACTGGGTATTCTGATCGACACATATGTACTGGGTATTCTGATTTACACATATGTACTGGGTATTCTGATTAACACATATGTACTGGGTATTCTGATTTACACATTTGTATTGGGTATTCTGATTTACACGTATGTACTGGGTATTCTGATTTACACATATGTACTGGGTATTCTGATTTACACATGTACTGGATATGCTGATTTACACGTATGTACTGGGTATTCTGATTTACACATATGTACTGGGTATTCTGATTTACACATATGTACTGGGTATTCTGATTTACACATATGTACTGGGTATTCTGATTTACACATATGTACTGGATATGCTGATTTATAATTATGTACTGGGTATTCTGATTTACACATACATGTGTGTGTATTGAATATTCTGTTGGTCTGGACAAACATTTTCACTACACTATGTATACATATATAACATTACTCCAATACTCCACTAACTTTAGTGTTACCATGGTTCAGCCAGATTAAGTTACCAAGGCTTCATAAATTACTTAATATGGAAACCTAACAAACTTGTTCACCTTTCTTCTCTTCATGCTACACACTGCATGTTATTGTCTGTTTTTCTTCTGTTCAACAAGACAAGTTACTGTAACCAATATGGATAAGCACCATAAGACAAGCTCACTTGTCCATTCATAAACAAGATGACATGTAGAACATGGAATATTTTCTTAATATGGTTTAATTGTGGTTCACATGTACTGTAGCACCAGCACTGTCAATATCATGACCTCTTTCTTCCTTTTTTTCTTCTCAGAAATTATCAAAGACATATTTTGAAACAAAGTTTGCAAAGATCAATGTTGAGAATGCCAAATTCTTTGTTGAGAAGCTAAAGATCCGAATGTTGCCAGCCCTCATATGCTTCAACAAAGGCATCGTGTGTGACAGGTGAGTTGGCTTACATTTGTAACCTCAGTAAATAGAATGTGAATGTTATACATCAATATCATTAAATTAACACTAGACACGTTATCTGTATCATCATAGTCTTATATTGACTTTCTGATATGTGACCAGGCCCCAGTTTCATGAATATTCCTTAAATTTAAAGTGAATAGTCGGGCAAAGAAAACCAGTCTAAATGCGTTCATTGGCCTTCCAAAAGTTCTCACTTATTAATACGACGGTCAAGTTATACTTAGTTTCCCAGTTCTGACCATTAAAGTAAAGAAAAGTTGAAAGCATTGAAAACGAGGCTGCGTGGAAATGTAACCACGGACATAGTGAGCCGGGAGGACGTTTTAGAATTCCCATACTTTAAATTAATTTCTTCGTACGCAGACAGATTTTGGCGAGAGATTTTATTTTTATATTTCACAAGAAATTATACTGGATACATTCACACCATTTTTACCGACTTTAGCCATCCTTGCCCGACTGTTCACTTTAAGGAATCCCTTACGTAAAACTTTCCTTTGGGAAGCATTACAGATTGGAGGTTCCTTAACTTAAAGCTGACAATGCAAGTTAAAAATAATTAAAATGATTTAGAAAAATGAATATACTTGTATTTCAAGAATCGTTTACAAGATATTCCCCTGTCGTGGAAAGCCATTTTTGTATTACATTCCAACGACTCACAAACCCCTATATAAAGCCTGTGAATCAACACACATGCGCTTAGTCATAAACATATTATACACCTAGCAGTCCACTGTGTATCACCTATAAATAAATTGTTTTATATGCAATTTTGTGTTAATTAGATACCTATAAACATGATTATTCATCAGTTATTCTTCAAATGATTGGTATCATTAATGCTCTGTCAGCGGAGGAGCATCTTTAATGATATTTGTATTATATATTGAATACATATCATGACACATTAATCCTTCAGGCATTTAACGGTAAAGATGCTCCACCGCCAAGAAAGCATAAATGATACGCATCATTTAAACAATAATTAGTGTTTAATCATGTATATATATGTCTAATTAACACAGAAAATAATATGAAGTAATTTGTTTTGCTTTTGGTGCATGCATGCGCAATCAGTACTTCATTCCATCTTTAGGATCTTTAACAAATTAAGTGATTCAATAATAACTTTATGTTAAGGGTACTATACTATTCGGTGTTAAACTGTACAGAATTTAAAACTGTTACTGGAGTATGCACATTCTGTAACCAGATTTTATGTTTAATACCTATTTCTATATGACAGAGTGATTGGGTTTGAAGATCTTGGCAACACCGATAGCTTCCAGACAATAGTATTGGAGAAACGACTGGGCAAATCTGGTAGGTAGCAGTAATGATTATAGGTTTCCTCATCAGTTCTATATATACAAGAGGCCCAGAGGGCCTGTATCGCTCACCTGGTTTGTAATGCCAAGTAATGTTCTGAATACAGGTTCATTGTTTCTTTTCTGAAGGAATTTTAATATCAACCTCTAAATCCCCTATTGGGCCCCACCCCTCCAGCCCCCAGGGGGTCAGAGCCAAAATTTATACAAGTTCTGTTCCCCTTCCCCTAAGGATTTTTATGGCCAAATTTGGTCACAATCCAAGCAAAACTCTAGGACAAGTAGCGATTTATAGGATTTACCTCTATTTCCCCTATTGGGCCCCACCCGTCCTGCCCCCAGGGGGCCAGAGCCAAAATTTATACAAGTTCTGTTCCCCTTCCACAAAGGATGTTTTGTGGCCAAATTGGTTACATTCCATGCAGAACTTTATGACATGTAGCGATTTAAAGAATTTACCTCTATTTCCCCTATTGGGCTCCATCTCTCCTGTCCCCGGGGTGTCAGAGCCAAAATTTATACAAGTTCTGTTCCCCTTCCCCCAAGGATGTTTGTGGCCAAATTTGGTTACAATCCATGCAGAACTCTATGACTAGTAGCGATTTAAAGGAAATGTTGACGGACAGACGGATGGACGGAAGGACGCTGTGCCATGACATAAGCTCACCGGCCCTTCGGGCCAGGTGAGCTAATAACGAGTAATGAACAATGCTGGTGCAGATGCCAGGTTGTTTCAAAATATAAGCCTCTCCCCCCTCTCTTCGAGAAGTTAGCTAAAAAGTGTCAAAAGTGCCTTACGTAATGTAATGTATTCTTTTACGCTTCCCTCATTATTAGCTCACCTGGCCCAAAGGGCCGATGAGCTTATGTCATGGCACGGCGTCCGTCGTCCGTCCGTCCGTCCGTCTGTTTGTCCGTCTGTCCGTCAACATTTCCTTTAAATCGCTACTAGTCATAGAGTTCCGCATGGATTGTAACCAGATTTGGCCACAAATATCCTTGGAGGAGGGGGAACAGAACTTGTATAACTTTTGGCTCTGACCCCCCGGGGGCAGGAGGGGCTTAGCCCAGTAGGGAAAATAGAGGTAAATCCTTTAAATCGCTACTAGTCATAGAGTTCTACATGGATTGTAACCAAATTTGGCCACAAACATCCTTGGGAGAAGGGGAACAGAACTTGTATAAATTTTGGCTCTGGCCTTCCGGGGGCAGGAGGGGTGGGGCCCAATAGGGGAAATAGAGGTAAATCCTTTAAATCGCTACTAGTCATAGAGTTCTGAATGGAATGTAACCAAATTTGGCCACAAACATCCTTGGGGGAAGGGGAACAGAACTTGTATAAATTTTGGCTCTGACCCCAGGGGGCAGGAGGTGCGGGGCCCAATAGGGGAAATAGAGATAAATCCTATAAATCACTACTTGTCCTAGAGTTCTGCATGGATTGTAACCAAATTTGGCCATAAACATCCTTGGGGGAAGGGGAACAGAACTTGTATAAATTTTGGCTCTGATCCCCCAAGGGCAAGACGGGTGGGGCCCAATAGGGGAAATAGAGGTAAATCCTATAAATCACTACTTATCCTAGAATTCTACATGGATTGTAACCAGATTCGGCCACCAACATCCTTGGGGGAAGGGGGACAGAACTTGTATAAATTCTGGCTCTGATCCTCCGGGGGCAAGACAGGCGGGGCCCAATAGGGGAAATAGAGGTTAATCCTTTAAATCGCTACTAGTCATGAGTTCTACATGGATTGTAACCAAATTTGGCCACATACATCCTTGGGGGAAGAGGAACAGAAATTGTATAAATTTTGGCTCCGTCCCTCCGGGGGCTTAAGGGGTGGAGCCCAATAGGGGAAATAGAGGTAAATCCTATAAATCGCTACTAGTCATAGAGTTCTGCATGGAATGTAACCAAATTTGGCCAGAAATATCCTTGGGAGAATAAGAACTGAGTTTGTATAAATTTTGGCTCTGGTCCCCGGGGGCAGGAGGGGCGGGGCCCAATAGGGGAATTATAGGTAAATCCTATTAATCGGTACTTGTCCTAGAGTTCTGCATGGATTGTAACCAAATTTGGCCATAAACATCCTTGGGGGAAGGGGAACAGAAATTGTATAAATTTTGGCTCTGGCCCTCTGGGGGCTTAAGGGGTGGGGCCCAATAGGGGAAATGAGGTAAATCCTATAAATCGCTACTAGTCATAGAGTTCTGCATGGAATGTAACCAAATTTGGCCAGAAATATCCTTGGGAGAATAAGAACTGAGTTTGTATAAATTTTGGCTCTGTCCCTCTGGGGGCTTAAGGGGTGGGGCCCAATAGGGGAAATAGAGGTAAATACTATAAATCAGTACTAGTCATAGAGTTCTGCATGGAATGTAACCAAATTTGGCCAGAAATATCCTTGGGAGAATAAGAACTGAGTTTGTATAAATTTTGGCTCTGGTCCCTGGGGGCAGAAGGGCGGGGCCCAATAGGGAAATTATAGGTAAATCCTATAAATCGGTACTTGTCCTAGAGTTCTGCATGGATTGTAACCAAAATTGGCCATAAACATTCTTTGGGGGAAGGGGAACAGAACATGTATAAATTTTGGCTCTGACCCCCTGGGTACAAGAATGGCGGGGCCCAATAGGGGAAATAGAGGTAAATCCTATAAATCGCTACCTGTCCTAGAGTTCTGCATTGATTGTAACCAAATTTGGCCACAAAGATCCTTGGGGGAAGGGGAACAGAACTTGTATAAATTTTGGCTCTGACCCTTTGGAGCCAGGAGGGGTGGGGCCCAATAGGGGATTTAGAGGTTAATATTAAAATTCCTTCAGAAAAGAAACAATGAACCTGTACTCAGAACATAACTTGGCATTACAAACCAGGTGAGCAATACAGATCCTCTGGGCCTCTTGTTTTGTGAGTTGTCTCCCCTACTTTATTACTCTGTTAATTTATTAATTTATTGATTTTGTGCTTGCAGGAGTGATTGACATTCCAGAGGAGTTTTACGCTAAGAAGTCAATATTTGGCCATAGTCAAACAAACAAGGATGACGACAGTAGTGATGATGATGATTAGATATTTAATAAAGATATTTAAAATAATACTTTCTAGTTTTATCATTATTCTTTTCTTTCAAAAGCGTTTTGTTTTACGACCTAACTCTCAAGTCAAGTGCATTTAAACAAAGTTCTCTATTTGCATAAAAGGTTTGGACCAAATGGTTACTGTGTTCTGCATTCATCTCCTCTGGGTCTAGAGGCAGGTGGGGGTTGTAGGTCAGAAGTATTGAACGTCTTTCAGTTGGCATTCATAGCCAAAATGAATGCCAACTTGACAGGCAAATTCAACGTGAAGCGCTAGTGTGCTTCATGGAATTTGCCCTTGTCCAGTTGGCATTCATATTGGCAATAAATGCCAACTGAAAGAGGTTCAATGCTTATATATATTTACAATTTGTTACAATTTTATGATGAAATCCCAAGGGATTTTGCATATATAATGAATTAACCTTTTGTTATCATCAAAGATGGAACAGCCATTTGAACAGCCGTTTTCCGTGCTCGCTGATGTCATAATAAGTGCTTGAAGTTCGTAGACTATATGAATGCCAACTGCGCTTGGTAAGGTTATATAGTGGGACTGCAGTGAAAATGTAAATATAGGAAATTTTAAACTAAAGATTTTGTGATTATGTAATTTTTTACCTTGGATTAAAGGGACAATTCAGTCTAAGAGTACATTAAAATTTACAAACAAACCAGTTCTAATAGAAATTAGATAAGTTGGTTGTACTGTGATATGCCAGAAAAGCCAATTGTAGTGATATGTATGTGAAATGTTCAAACTCATTTACTGTCCGCCATTGCACACATAGTGGTCGGATGTCTTGTATGCCGAACCCTGGCCCTTGAAAGTGTAGTAAAGAAACTTTTGTCTAGAACTACTCAAATCGATCTTACAGTAGTGTATTTACCTTATTAGATGCATGTTCTTGTCGAAAATAATTTCATCAACTCCACAGTGGCTATGTATTGCACTTGTTTAATATGCGTGACTTTGGCACAGGTATGGGTACAGCATACATATTGTACCTAATTAATCATATTAATCAACAATTTGGAATTTCAACAGTGTCAACAAAGATACTTAAAGGGACAATTCACTCATGCTAATTCTTTCACATATCCAAGAAGTAAAATATGGCATAAATGTATTGTTCTACATTTCTTATGAAACATATAACAAAATATTGACAAATTCCACGTTATTGTTTAGTATTTTAATTGATACTGTTGTAATTACAAATCGTTGATCAATACGATTAAGCAGGTACAATATGTACGCTGTACCCATACCTAAGCCAAAATCATGCATGTTAAACTGAACTACAAAACCACTGAGGAGGTGATAAAATGATTTTTTAGGCAAGACAATTCACCTAATAAGGTAAACACACAACTGTCAGAGCGATTTGAGCAGTTCTAGACAAAAGTTGCATTACTCTATGAGCAAGGGACAGGGTTCGGCATACAGGATGGTCGACCACATTGTGTAATGGCGGACAGCGAGCGAGTTTAAACACATTTTAAACACATTTCACCACCATGGGCTTTTCTGGCATATCACAGTAAAACCCACTGAACTAATTTCCATTAGAACTGGGGTTTTCCGACATGTGTACAAATTTTAATGTTCTCTTAGACTGAATTGTCTCTTTAACAATGTTGTAAAATTTGTCAATATATTTTGTTAAATGTTTCATACGGAATATTATAGTACAATACATGTACATATATGCCATATTCTGCTTTGTGGTTATGTAACAGAATTAACCTTACTGAATTATCACTTTTAAGAGCTATGAAATAGTTTTTTCCAATCGGTCTCAAAATAGAGTATAACAGAAACAAAAGTTGAAAAAAATTGACAGAAATGCTAAGATTGTGTAAAATAAATCCAAACATATTATAATGTGGACCAGATTTTATTGATAAATTGGTCATAAGTTTGACAACCTGGAATTATCATATAGATGACTTAAACATAATGTTGTATAATGCATAACACCAACAAAATATAGCACTTCTGTTATAAATTAAACAGATCTCCATGTAATGATCAATCCAGATCTGTATTGAAATGTAAAATATTTACTTACACAAGACTTTATACATTCCATCCTTGCATATTGCAGAGTTACCTCCCTTGTGAGTAGGTATCTATTGTGATGTCATATTATTTTCATTTTTGTAAGCAAAAGTTGTGTTGTTTTCTCGTAAAAGTATGGCAAACACAAGGCATTACAATCAATACCTATCCACGAGGTTAGATAACTCTGTAATGCGTAAGTACAGAATGTTACCCTTTGATTGTGTACCATATAATGTTCACATTTAAATCTCAATATTTGTTGATATATAGTCATTGTTGTAAAACTCTGTGGTTTAAGTGATGGCATTATCGAATCTGTTACAAATTGTAGAATTATAGGAACAAAAATGTATGCAATTGTCAACAGCATTCCATTTTTATCAATACATACAAAATTTGAGGATGAGCTTTAATCACATTTTTAGATGTAGGACAATATTTACCGGTAATCAGACATTACATTTGAAAGGTGCTACAATATGATTTTTCTTCCAAAAAAAGTAGTATATTTCACACTATTACTGCCCATGAAAAATTTGAGCTTCTTACATATTTTAAGAAAGTAAACAAAAAACATGCACAAAAAATGTGTACCTTGAAATTCCTTGATGCTCCTGGTACTATTAAATTGAATGAAATATTTATTGCATATACCAAACTCAAAACAACTCATTTCAATTCCCAGATTGTTAATTAGACATTCATTTGTTGAGTAAATGTCAAATATCATATATATATATCATAACTTATTTTCTAATTTCGTTTACAATGTAATTTCAAAAAAAAAAATATTGCAAAAAGCAAAAGGATTTGGCATCAGGCAAAGCCTATTTTAGCAATGTCCAGAAAGGTGGAAGTACCTGTATAGACCATTACCATAGTGAATTATAGCACAGAGTTGCACAAAGTTAGTCCCAAAATATCAACCTGGACCATAATGTCAAACCATGCTTGGGTACATAATGTATCTATGTCCCAAAGAAGTAATATCACTTGGTTGTGGCGTTCAGCCCCTACACTGGTCGAGACCCTTTATGATAATCAACTACAAGATAAACTATAAACTCCCAATACCAGTCCAAACCACTGTAGCCGTGAACTATCGCATATTAACCCAAAATACCAAAGTAAGCTTTCAATTAATAATTAGTTATATAACTAAAGCAAATCAATCCTTAAACATTGATTAGACATTTATGAAGATGAACTTAAGTATGTTAGCATAGACCACAATCCAAAATTTCTCTGTTGAACATGTGCGAGGACATGAAAGAAAATTCTTTGTTGTCCTAATCAAATCAAGACTGGATTATTATCAAATTACCTATTCTGTGAAATGGATGACCGGACAGTAATATATACAGCCTAAGTTTCTGTTCTATCATACTTTTAGGTTGTGAAGCTATACACTGGCTCCAGTTGTAACTTTATTGTACCTACAAACAACATAATTACTTTCGACGAGGTACATCAAAAGTACTTTTGGATCATTTTGGTAACAATAATTTAATGTGTAAAAATTTGTATTATGCACTTACAGGTAAATCTACTTCTACTTAACGAGCAATTGAAACAATTCACATTTCTACTAAATTGCACATGTGAAATATCATTTTAAATTGTAATAAATGAATGTGACTAAAGTGTTTAATACCAATGATTGTAATAACAGGTACTGTATTTGACCCAGTAAGCGCCAATGCCCCTATAAGGGCCCCTCCTCATTTTTGAGGCCTCAATTTGCATTGCCTGGCATTAATAAAGACCAAAACTACACTTAACACTCTGGGCACTTATTGGGTCGAATATGGTATATTATAAAGAGAGGTATAAGTTTCATTTTTCCAGATAAGAATGTTAGTCAAAGGCATACACATTATTTCATAAACCATTACCCCAAATCTGGTTATTTTAACAAAGTTTGAACTTCATTTGAACATATTGAAACAATCTGTATAAATATTACTACAATAAAACATTTACATGGAAATTTTTCCTTGTAATTTATGCATGTACCTGTAAGGATGAGACAGTATTCAAAAGTATTCTAAATCATCATCAGAGATTTAGATAGTACTATCATAAATACCAGTATGATATTATTTTCCATTGAAGTTGCAGTCAAACGAAATGTAACAGGACAAAAGCAATGGCTGCCTTTCTTGGTATTCATTTATCATTTTTCTAATTGAAATAAAATTATCTACTTTGATATTAATCTAAATAAGAGAGCACTTGAAATAACAAATCAGTAATCATGAACATGACTAGATATTCAAACTATGTCTTTCCAAAAAGAACTTCAAGTTAATTCCAAATGCAACAATATACTTCTAATCTTTGTCATCCAACAATCACAAATGACATCGTAGAAGGTACAGTGTTGTGCAAGCCAACAAATCATTTTACAAACTTTTTTTTTCAATTTTATTTCTGGGCAAGTAATATGGTCACATTAATTATTTCCAGAATAATTTCCAGGAAATCAATACCGTACATAAATCTTAAATGAAATTACAAAATGTAGTAGAAAATGGTGTTGATATTCTTACAATACCACAGAGGTGTAGATAATCGTGTATTGCCATATGTTAACACATCATTGCAAAAATAATGTTTGTAGGTTAAATGAAAAAGAAAATGCAATTGTAGCAACATCAATATTTTCTAATATTGGAAGTGAAATGTGCTAAACTCAGAAGGATTGGATTTCAGCTGACAATATAAAAATGTTTTATAATAGGTGTTTTAGCCCATATAAAACTGGTTGGTGCCTGTACAAGTGTGTTACACATGTGCATACATACAGAATTCAATTAATATGTAAATTTGATGTGTTGATATATAAATACATGTTGCACACAAAATCTCAAATGAAAATTCAAAACAATAATACAGTTAATAAAATTAAACATTATACATTTTGGTATATATATATATTGGAATATATCTGAAATTGCACATTAAATGAACACAAATAATAAAAAAATCTGACAAAAATGATGAAACTAACCCAGTAAACTTTGGCATACATAATGTTCAGATATTATTGCATTTCATAATTGGATCAGATCATCATGACCAAATAACCACTATAGGTATATAAAAGAAATTGTTTACTAGTGTATAATGTTAATTATACTTGTTATAGTATTCTTATTGAGTAATTTTCATCTGTTCTTTATATCTGCAAGCAAATGTCTAACAATTTGCACATTTTTCATATAATAAATAATTCATGTCAATCTACTTATAATAAGCAATCATGCCATAAGATAATAAGATAGATTTTTTTAAATCTGATAGATTTTTTTAAATCTATCTAAAGAATCAATCTTTTAAGTCAAAATAGGTATTATTATGGTCTAGACAGTAAAATGGAACACTGTTCAATGAACATAAGATTACATTCCTTTCAAATGAGAAGGGAACATGGAGTAGAATTAAAAATTCAAATAAGATTCTATATCATCAAAACTTAATTAAATGAAAATAGAAAAGAACAAAACCCACAGCAGAGCCCAACATATAGCGAACCTGAAATTAACAAGATCAGCAGTGATAAAGATAGGTAACTTTTGTATTGGTCATACAAACATTCAAATACATAAACTGATCGTCTACCAAGTAAAACAGAATAACAGTAACAAGGTTATAACAATATTGCAGCTCCATTCCACACTATACTACTCTCATTTACCCTAGCTATACTCGTTTTCTTTTCAATTCACAGTTATCTCCCCTAGTTTTGATTCCCCCTGTACACATATTTAGTTCCAAACATCAGTATGTATAATCTATATTCTTTAATATCACATTTCCTTGTACAAGGTGAATCAGATTTAGAATACCAGGTAAAACAGATTTGGATAATCAAAGATTGATCACAAATATTATGGTAATAGTTTTTAAAAGAACTGACTACTAAGGTAGTTATGAGCCTGTCTAGTTCATATGTATTTACAGGTCTTATTTACAAAGCTACTAGGTAATAGCTCAGATTGGTTTTAGATTACATGTACACTGCATACAAATTATTTTCTGCAAAAAGGTTGTCACAGGTTTGTTTCTTTTGTTTCTTTTTGTGAGAGTGAAACACAATTATTATTTCCTGATGTAAGTACTATTTTCATAAATTGGTCAAGAGCTCCACAACACACATATAATGCGCTGATTCCATATTATTTTCATTTTTGTAAGCAAAAGTTGTGTTGTTTTCTCTGGCAAACACAAGGCATTACAATCAATACCTATCCACGAGGTTAGATAACTCTGTAATGCGTAAGTACAGAATGTTACCCTTTGATTGTGTACCATATAATGTTCAAACATTTAAATCTCAATATTTGTTGATATATAGTCATTGTTGTAAAACTCTGTGGTTTAAGTGATGGCATTATCGAATCTGTTAGAAATTGTAGAATTATAGGAACAAAAATGTATGCAATTGTCAACAGCATTCCATTTTTATCAATACATACAAAATTTGAGGATGAGCTTTAATCACATTTTTAGATGTAGGACAATATTTACCGGTAATCAGACATTACATTTGAAACGTGCTACAATATGATTTTTCTTCCAAAAAAAGTAGTATATTTCACATTATTACTGCCCATGAAAAATTTGAGCTTCTTACATATTTTAAGAAAGTAAACAAAAAACATGCACAAAAAATGTGTACCTTGAAATTCCTTGATGCTCCTGGTACTATTAAATTGAATGAAATATTTATTGCATATACCAAACTCAAAACAACTCATTTCAATTCCCAGATTGTTAATTAGACATTCATTTGTTGAGTAAATGTCAAATATCATATATATATATATCATAACTTATTTTCTAATTTCGTTTACAATGTAATTTCAAAAAAAAAAATATTGCAAAAAGCAAAAGGATTTGGCATCAGGCAAAGCCTATTTTAGCAATGTCCAGAAAGGTGGAAGTACCTATATAGACCATTACCATAGTGAATTATAGCACAGAGTTACACAAAGTTAGTCCCAAAATATCAACCTGGACCATAATGTTAAACCATGCTTGGGTACATAATGTATCTATGTCCCAAAGAAGTAATATCACTTGGTTGTGGCGTTCAGCCCCTACACTGGTCGAGACCCTTTATGATAATCAACTACACGATAAACTATAAACTCCCAATACCAGTCTAAACCACTGTAGCCGTGAACTATCGCATATTAACCCAAAATACCAAAGTAAGCTTTCAATTAATAATTAGTTATATAACTAAAGCAAATCAATCCTTAAACCTTGATTAGACATTTATGAAGATGAACTTAAGTATGTTAGCATAGACCACAATCCAAAATTTCTCTGTTGAATATGTGCGAGGACATGAAAGAAAATTCTTTGTTGTCCTAATCAAATCAAGACTGGATTATTATCAAATTACCTATTCTGTGAAATGGATGACCGGACAGTAATATATACAGCCTAAGTTTCTGTTCTATCATACTTTTAGGTTGTGAAGCTATACACTGGCTCCAGTTGTAACTTTATTGTACCTACAAACAACATAATTACTTTCGACGAGGTACATCAAAAGTACTTTTGGATCATTTTGGTAACAACAATTTAATGTGTAAAAATTTGTATTATGCACTTACAGGTAAATCTACTTCTACTTAACGAGCAATTGAAACAATTCACATTTCTACTAAATTGCACATGTGAAATATCATTTTAAATTGTAATAAATGAATGTGACTAAAGTGTTTAATACCAAGGATTGTAATAACAGGTACTGTATTTGACCCAGTAAGCGCCAATGCCCCTATAAGGGCCCCTCCTCATTTTTGAGGCCTCAATTTGCATTGCCTGGCATAAATAAAGACCAAAACTACACTGAACACTCTGGGCACTTATTGGGTCGAATATGGTATATTATAAAGAGAGGTATAAGCTTCATTTTTCCAGATAAGAATGTTAGTCAAAGGCATACACATTATTTCATAAACCATTACCCCAAATCTGGTTATTTTAACAAAGTTTGAACTTCATTTGAACATATTGAAACAATCTGTATAAATATTACTACAATAAAACATTTACATGAAAATTTTACCTTGTAATTTATGCATGTACCTGTAAGGATGAGACAGTATTCAAAAGTATTCTAAATCATCATCAGAGATTTAGATAGTACTATCATAAATACGAGTATGATATTATTTTCCATTGAAGTTGCAGTCAAAGGAAATGTAACAGGACAAAAGCAATGGCTGCCTTTCTTGGTATTCATTTATCTAATTGAAATAAAATTATCTACTTTGATATTAATCTAAATAAGAGAGCACTTGAAATAACAAATCAGTAATCATGAACATGACTAGATATTCAAACTATGTCTTTCCAAAAAGAACTTCAAGTTAATTCCAAATGCAACAATATACTTCTAATCTTTGTCATCCAACAATCACAAATGACATCGTAGAAGGTACAGTGTTGTGCAAGCCAACAAATCATTTTACTTTTTTTTTTCAATTTTATTTCTGGGCAAGTAATATGGTCATATTAATTATTTCCAGAATCATTTCCAGGAAATCAATACCGTACATAAATCTTAAATGAAATTACAAAATGTAGTAGAAAATGGTGTTGATATTCTTACAATACCACAGAGGTGTAGATAATCGTGTATTGCCATATGTTAACACATCATTGCAAAAATAATGTTTGTAGGTTAAATGAAAAAGAAAATGCAATTGTAGCAACATCAATATTTTCTAATATTGGAAGTGAAATGTGCTAAACTCAGAAGGATTGGATTTCAGCTGACAATATAAAAATGTTTTATAATAGGTGTTTTAGCCCATATAAAACTGGTTGGTGCCTGTACAAGTGTGTTTCACATGTGCATACATACAGAATTCAATTAATATGTAAATTTGATGTGTTGATATATAAATACATGTTGCACACAAAATCTCAAATGAAAATTCAAAACAATAATACAGTTAATAAAATTAAACATTATACATTTTGGTATATATATATTGGAATATATCTGAAATTGCACATTAAATGAACACAAATAATAAAAAAAATCTGACAAAAATGATGAAACTAACCCAGTAAACTTTGGCATACATAATGTTCAGATATTATTGCATTTCATAATTGGATCAGATCATCATGACCAAATAACCACTATAGGTATATAAAAGAAATTGTTTACTAGTGTATAATGTTAATTATACTTGTTATAGTATTCTTATTGAGTAATTTTCATCTGTTCTTTATATCTGCAAGCAAATGTCTAACAATTTGCACATTTTTCATATAATAAATAATTCATGTCAATCTACTTATAAAAAGCAATCATGCCATAAGATAATAAGATAGATTTTTTTAAATCTATCTAAAGAATCAATCTTTTAAGTCAAAATAGGTATTATTATGGTCTAGACAGTAAAATGGAACACTGTTCAATGAACATAAGATTACATTCCTTTCAAATGAGAAGGGAACATGGAGTAGAATTAAAAATTCAAATAAGATTCTATATCATCAAAACTTAATTAAATGAAAATAGAAAAGAACAAAACCCACAGCAGAGCCCAACATATAGCGAACCTGAAATTAACAAGATCAGCAGTGATAAAGATAGGTAACTTTTGTATTGGTCATACAAACATTCAAATACATAAACTGATCGTCTACCAAGTAAAACAGAATATCAGTAACAAGGTTATAACAATATTGCAGCTCCATTCCACACTATACTACTCTCATTTACCCTAGCTATACTCGTTTTCTTTTCAATTCACAGTTATCTCCCCTAGTTTTGATTCCCCCTGTACACATATTTAGTTCCAAACATCAGTATGTATAATCTATATTCTTTAATATCACATTTCCTTGTATAAGGTGAATCAGATTTAGAATACCAGGTAAAACAGATTTGGATAATCAAAGATTGATCACAAAAATTATGGTAATAGTTTTTAAAAGAACTGACTACTAAGGTAGTTATGAGCCTGTCTAGTTCATATGTATTTACAGGTCTTATTTACAAAGCTACTAGGTAATAGCTCAGATTGGTTTTAGATTACATGTACACTGTATACAAATAATTTCTGCAAAAAGGTTGTCACAGGTTTGTTTCTTTTGTTTCTTTTTGTAAGAGTGAAATCTCCACAATTATTGCATTTCCTGATGTAAGTACTATCTATACATCTAAATGTTCTCCACATATCACCTTCTCATACCCTGTAACATTGGTCAAGAGCTCCACAACACACATATAATGCTTTCCATGGTAGACCTCCAGCTATAGGTCCCTGTAAACATTAACAAGATCACCACCAAATACGTCAAAATTTCTATTGCACTTTACGATAATAAGAGTGATCATACATTAGTTAAAGTGAGAATCACAGCTAAAACATGTTTATATAAATAGTGTTAACAAAGGATTATTTCCACAGCAGCTGTAGAAGGACTTGGCAGACAACGACAGCAACAACGACGAGAATATCACGAGACTGGACCAGAGTATTATTGTCTTGTGGCTGGTCCCTCTCTTTCGTTAGTGAAAACATTTGCTTTTGTAACAGCTGCAGTGATTGGTTAGTCTCTTTTTGCATTTCAATCAATGGCTCTAAAGCTCTTGCAAGTGTCTCCTCTGACAGGCGCACCTTGTTATTGGAAGCAGTTCGCTGCATTCTTCGAGCTGAAATCAGAGGCAAAGAAATATAAGAAATGACAAAAGTAAAACACTTCATCTTAACACATGCTTTAGACATTGATGTAAATAGAAAACTTGAGCATTATAAGTTATTTGAGACATGGAAATTTCATACCTTATCAAATTACTAATTAATTGTGCCCCTACTACAGATATAATTTACCCTACTACCATATGAAATCTGAACAAAACAGGATGGAACACGGCGTGACAAATGACGACCATAGATGATACTTCATGCCCTTCCATCTCACTGTACTGACCTTTAGTTTGGTCTGAAGAGTCACTATTGTGTCGGGTGTCAATCTCAGGAGTTGAACTTTCACTTTCTTCTCCCACGATACGCAGCCTCTTTACAGAGTTTCTATGGATACAGGGAGCATGTCGACCAGTTGTCGGCACTGGAGTTTGCTCCAGACTAGCGATACTACACGTACGTACAACAGGTGTCTTGTGACGTGTCCATGTCTGGATACAGTAGTTAGACTCGTACTGTAAAAGGTCATTACTGGGATCCCATGGTCTCATACTACAATAAACAAAGAATTATCTATACAATATGATATTATAATAGTTCCATATCTTACCATAATTTAGGGTTAAACAAGTATTTTACAATATCTTAGTAACATCTGCCTTCAGCAGCTTATATGTACTGTCTGTGTGTGTATCATATGAATGTGTTTGCTCTGCTTGTTACAGTACACCTGCAGTGTTTGTCTGCTTGTAACAGTACACCTGCAGTGTTTGTCTGCTTGTAACAGTACACCTGCAGTGTTTGTCTGCTTGTAACAGTACACCTTCTGTGTTTGTCTGCTTGTAACAGTACACCTGCAGTGTTTGTCTGCTTGTAACAGTACACCTGCAGCGTTTGTCTGCTTGTAACAGTACACCTGCAGTGTTTGTCTGCTTGTAACAGTACACCTTCTGTGTTTGTCTGCTTGTAACAGTACACCTGCAGCGTTTGTCTGCTTGTAACAGTATACCTGCAGTGCTTGTCTGCTTGTAACAGTACACCTGCAGTGTTTGTCTGCTTGTAACAGTATACCTGCAGTGTTTGTCTGCTTGTAACAGTATACCTGCAGTGTTTGTCTGCTTGTAACAGTACACCTGCAGTGTTTGTCTGCTTGTAACAGTACACCTGCAGTGTTTGTCTGCTTGTAACAGTACACCTGCAGTGTTTGTCTGCTTGTAACAGTACACCTGCAGTGTTTGTCTGCTTGTAACAGTACACCTGCAGTGTTTGTCTGCTTGTAACAGTACACCTGCAGTGTTTGTCTGCTTGTAACAGTACACCTGCAGTGTTTGTCTGCTTGTAACAGTACACCTGCAGTGTTTGTCTGCTTGTAACAGTACACCTTCAGTGTTTGTCTGCTTATAACACTACACATGCAGTGTTTGTCTGCTTGTAATAGTACACCTGCAGTGTTTGTCTGCTTGTAACAGTACACCTGCAGTGTTTGTCTGCTTGTAACAGTACACCTGCAGTGTTTGTCTGCTTGTAACAGTACACCTGCAGTGTTTGTCTGCTTGTAACAGTACACCTGCAGTGTTTGTCTGCTTGTAACAGTACACCTGCAGTGTTTGTCTGCTTGTAACAGTACACCTGCAGTGTTTGTCTGCTTGTAACAGTACACCTGCAGTGTTTGTCTGCTTGTAACAGTACACCTGCAGTGTTTGTCTGCTTGTAACAGTACACCTGCAGTGTTTGTCTGCTTGTAACAGTACACCTGCAGTGTTTGTCTGCTTGTAACAGTACACCTGCAGTGTTTGTCTGCTTGTAACAGTACACCTGCAGTGTTTGTCTGCTTGTAACAGTACACCTTCAGTGTTTGTCTGCTTATAACACTACACATGCAGTGCTTGTCTGCTTGTAATAGTACACCTGCAGTGTTTCTCTGCTTTTTACAGTACACCTGCAGTGTTTCTCTGCTTTTTACAGTACACCTGCATTGTCAATATTAATATACTATTATATAATGATGTCAATCTGGAAACCAAACACATATTATATCAACAGTGGACATTTAAGTGATCCTATATACCGGTTATTGAAAACATGAAGCATCATAAACACAATGTTCTTTACTGTAACTTAAAGTCTGTCTACAGAAGATAACAGGACAGGTTTCTTTTTTAACATAAAACATGGAACCTTAGAAGTTTGTACACATCCACAAAAAGAAAATTGCACATAAAAAGATCTATAAACTCACTCTACATCTTTGTATACCCAATCTCCTGTCAGAAGATCTCTCTCAAATAAACGTGGAACCCAGTCCTCCATCTTGGCCTTACGTTCACGAGCTTCTTTCCTCTGGCGTTCCTCCAGTATAAATTTTTCCTGAGTGGCATTAGTCATGTCATTTATCACCACCGCATCACTGACATGTCGCCAGAGCCTGTCAACATACAACAAATTCATCATGTATTAACCATCGCATCACTGACATGTCGCCAGAGTCTGTCAACATACAACAAAGTCATCATGTATTAACCACCGCATCACTGACATGTCGCCAGAGTCTGTCAACATACAACAAAGTCATCATGTATTAACCATCGCATCACTGACATGTCGCCAGAGTCTGTCAACATACAACAAAGTCATTATGTATTAACCATCACATCACTGACATGTTGCCAGAGTCTGTCAACATACAACAAAGTCATCATGTATTAACCACCGCATCACTGACATGTCGCCAGAGTCTGTCAACATACAACAAAGTCATTATGTATTAACCATCGCATCACTGACATGTCACCAGAGTCTGTCAACATACAACAAATTCATCATGTATTAACCATCGCATCACTGACATGTCGCCAGAGTCTGTCAACATACAACAAAGTCATCATGTATTAACCATCGCATCACTGACATGTCGCCAGAGTCTGTCAACATACAACAAAGTCATCATGTATTAACCATCGCATCACTGACATGTCGCCAGAGTCTGTCAACATACAACAAAGTCATCATGTATTAACCATCGCATCACTGACATGTCGCCAGAGTCTGTCAACATACAACAAAGTCATCATGTATTAACCATCGCATCACTGACATGTCGCCAGAGTCTGTCAACATACAACAAAGTCATCATGTATTAACCATCGCATCACTGACATGTCGCCAGAGTCTGTCAACATACAACAAAGTCATCATGTATTAACCATCGCATCACTGACATGTCGCCAGAGTCTGTCAACATACAACAAAGTCATCATGTATTAACCGTCGCATCACTGACATGTCGCCAGAGTCTGTCAACATACAACAAAGTCATCATGTATTAACCATCGCATCACTGACATGTCGCCAGAGTCTGTCAACATACAACAAAGTCATCATGTATTAACCACCGCATCACTGACATGTCGCCAGAGTCTGTCAACATACAACAAGTCATCAGATTAACCACCGCATCACTGACAGTCGCATCATGTATTAACCATCGCATCACTGACATGTCGCCAGAGTCTGTCAACATACAACAAAGTCATCATGTATTAACCACCGCATCACTGACATGTCGCCAGAGTCTGTCAACATACAACAAAGTCATCATGTATTAACCGTCGCATCACTGACATGTCGCCAGAGTCTGTCAACATACAACAAAGTCATCATGTATTAACCATCGCATCACTGACATGTCGCCAGAGTCTGTCAACATACAACAAAGTCATCATGTATTAACCACCGCATCACTGACATGTCGCCAGAGTCTGTCAACATACAACAAAGTCATCATGTATTAACCACCGCATCACTGACATGTCGCCAGAGTCTGTCAACATACAACAAAGTCATCATGTATTAACCACCGCATCACTGACATGTCGCCAGAGTCTGTCAACATACAACAAAGTCATCATGTATTAACCATCGCATCACTGACATGTCGCCAGAGTCTGTCAACATACAACAAAGTCATCATGTATTAACCATCGCATCACTGACATGTCGCCAGAGTCTGTCAACATACAACAAAGTCATCATGTATTAACCATCGCATCACTGACATGTCGCCAGAGTCTGTCAACATACAACAAAGTCATCATGTATTAACCACCGCATCACTGACATGTCGCCATAATGTATTAACCATCGCATCACTGACATGTCGCCAGAGTCTGTCAACATACAACAAAGTCATCATGTATTAACCATCGCATCACTGACATGTCGCCAGAGTCTGTCAACATACAACAAAGTCATCATGTATTAACCATCGCATCACTGACATGTCGCCAGAGTCTGTCAACATACAACAAAGTCATAATGTATTAACCATCGCATCACTGACATGTCGCCAGAGTCTGTCAACATACAACAAAGTCATCATGTATTAACCATCGCATCACTGACATGTCGCCAGAGTCTGTCAACATACAACAAAGTCATCATGTATTAACCATCGCATCACTGACATGTCGCCAGAGTCTGTCAACATACAACAAAGTCATCATGTATTAACCGTCGCATCACTGACATGTCGCCAGAGTCTGTCAACATACAACAAAGTCATCATGTATTAACCGTCGCATCACTGACATGTCGCCAGAGTCTGTCAACATACAACAAAGTCATCATGTATTAACCACCGCATCACTGACATGTCGCCAGAGTCTGTCAACATACAACAAAGTCATCATGTATTAACCATCGCATCACTGACATGTCGCCAGAGTCTGTCAACATACAACAAAGTCATCATGTATTAACCGTCGCATCACTGACATGTCGCCAGAGTCTGTCAACATACAACAAAGTCATCATGTATTAACCATCGCATCACTGACATGTCGCCAGAGTCTGTCAACATACAACAAAGTCATCATGTATTAACCATCGCATCACTGACATGTCGCCAGAGTCTGTCAACATACAACAAAGTCATCATGTATTAACCATCGCATCACTGACATGTCGCCAGAGTCTGTCAACATACAACAAAGTCATCATGTATTAACCACCGCATCACTGACATGTCGCCAGAGTCTGTCAACATACAACAAAGTCATCATGTATTAACCATCCGCATCACTGACATGTCGCCAGAGTCTGTCAACATACAACAAAGTCATAATGTATTAACCATCGCATCACTGACATGTCGCCAGAGTCTGTCAACATACAACAAAGTCATCATGTATTAACCATCGCATCACTGACATGTCGCCAGAGTCTGTCAACATACAACAAAGTCATCATGTATTAACCATCGCATCACTGACATGTCGCCAGAGTCTGTCAACATATAACAAAGTCATCAGGTACAGTAGCTTATTAGTGATATGTGTGGGGATCTCTTTTCATTTTCACGTCCAATAACCATTTTATGGTAAATTGACTTCCAGTAATAAATCCAGATATTAAGGACCAATGCATCTACATCAAAGTCCTATTTTATCTGATATTTTTGTGATAATAAATTTCCTTAACTTGAATCAGCCCCCAAACATGCAAATTTACACAGAAATAAGTTACTCCATGTTGCGGCCAAGTTCTATAATTCTTAACTTTTATTGTTAAAAGATTAAAGAGAATAGAATAAATGTTGACCTCTCAGATTCCATATCGCCTTGTGAGTCTACAGGTACTGTGTAACGAAGTAACCTCTGGCTTTTCACCTCTGGTGTGGGGCTCCAGAACAATTCACTCTCCTGAAGTAAGGATAATGATATTATAGAGTTGCATTCTTCAGATTTTAGTCATTTATAAGCACTACTACATCGATACACTATACCCATCTATACACTGGAGTTTTTCAAGTAAGATACTTTAAAATTGTACAATTTTTTTTGCAATCAGTTGATACTCTAAACAGTGATAACACAATTTATCAGCAAGTTACACAGTGTCCTCACCCATTGTAATACAACGAGTCTCTCTGAAACGATGGAGGTCAAAGATGTCGGTCACAGTGACCAATGTTCGAGTGAATTATCATCCAGACATTCAAATCTAGTGACAAAGCATAATGGATATACAGCCCCAAAAAACATAGCATTTATAGACCTAATATGAACAAACCGTTCTCCTTTTCATTCAGATATGTTAACACCAGACAGATGTCTGGAAACAGATTAAGAGTAAATTGTATTGGGCATTTAGCAACTAGGCAGTGCATTTCACAATCTGACTTCTACTGTCACATACTGCCATCCTCAATGAAAATTTACACTATTTTTTTCTTTTTTTTCCTTTTCATTATTATTATTTTGTAATATTTAATCATAAATATTTATCATATATTGGAATACAACTGAATCAGCCAATCAAATGAAATTAGGTATTTTATTAAATGATACCATTTGGTAGGATTCAGCAGGACTGAGTACATGTAGGATATCCATGAAATAACTAAACCCAATGACATTACGATTAACAAAGGGCACTTTATACTGACCGAAGAGCCCTTCTCCTTGAGGAACACGTCCTGGTCCCAGTGGCCTTCGACATGCGCCAGTGTATCAGATCCCATCTTAATTTTCCCAGATATTCGGTTGGATGCAGCCCCACTCCCTAAGAAAGGCTGAGGACCAAATATAACAGTATAAAAGTAACACAAATGTATCGCAATGACATCAATCTGGCTTTTCCACAAATCATATACTTTTTTATCAGAACAAGCATGTGTCGTCTTTTTTTTTTTTTTTTTTTTTTGTATTTTATTGCAGTTTTTTTTACATTGAAACTGATATCATCATTGGTTTGAAAGAAAAAAACCCAAGGCCCAGTTTCATCAACATTTCTTAATTACAATTTCCATTCCATAAATAACCATTCCATTCCATAAATAACCACTGCTGTATTTACCTTGAGTTAATTACAATTTCCATTCCATTTATAACCACTGCTGTATTTACCTTGAGTTTAAATTCCAGCTCACACCTGTAGCCTGTTTTTGGACAGTCAATGGCCACCTTACCTCCCATCTCCATTGTCAGTGTACCAATGAGGATTCCTAACACAGCAAAAACAAGGATTCATCATCTCAATATCAGTAAGCTTTTTAATGTAGGCATGGAATTGGTACTTGGATCATTAAACTGAGACATGTAGAATTCCTGGCAGAAGTAAGAATAGGTTCTTTCATCTTAATGTAATCTACACTCTGGAAAAGGATTAGCTTTTCATTATGTCTATAAATAAGACTTAAGAGATTGGTGAGGCAAGTGTGTATGGCTTTAATGTTTCAAGAAATGTAAAACCCAACATATTTTAATAAATGTTTCTTTTACCTTCATTTGTTTCAAGTTCTGCCAGATAATTATTTCAAATCCTAATGCTTACAAATGCTAGTGCATTATTGTAAATCAAATATATGAACCCTTTCTTGAGCTGTATTACTTCTTTGGCTAAGTAGATGCCCAGATAATTAAGTGATTACATATTAAATATTTGTTTCCTGTGTCGTTAAGTATGTGTACATACCTTTACAATGAGCATACGGCATAGTTACAAGATAATCTTCTCCTCTTTTAAGGAATGTTAGTTTGGCAGTCCCATCCAAAATGGCAGAGAGAGAATTTCCTGAGAATAAAAGAAAGATTTTTAATGGAAGGATTGCACAGAATTTAGTCCTTATAGTTTTTGTAGATGCTAATGGTAAGCAATTCCACTACAACCTATCCCGGCTTTAGATATTACAGAGTAACATTGTCTCTGAAAATGAAAAAGTTACGCTCAAACACACGACTTGATACAACTCTGTAATACCACAGAATTGGTCTCCGGTGACCTTAGGTTTTTATAGTAAGTTTAAATTAAAACTGAACTCAAAAATTAGACACATGATGAGAAACCATGATTTTCTAACCCACTGACTTCATTTGACATCTATCAAAACCAGAAAGATTTTATGTCATCAAAAGCCACTTATTGTGGTACAGGAAAACATATCAAATGGTCACTACAAATTTCTTGTTCAGAATGGTGTTGCCATTTTGTACAATGGATGACTATGTGTATAAGTGTTAATCTTAACCTTACCGTAAAACTTGGATTTGGTCAGAATGCTTGAACTAATCGTAAATCCGTCATGTCTATTAGTCACATGGAAGGCAGTCACTGGAGGGTGATGTGATATCTATAGAAACAAAGATTTTGTAGTAAGGTAAAGACAAAATATAAATTCTGATGAAGACAAAGTAATTATGTCCTCATCTGATATGGAGGATGAAAAATGGGGAACAAACATGTCCCAAAATCATAAACAGTGGACCCACTGTTATCCAGACACCCATAGTCTGGAAAACTCATATCCCAGACAGAATATTAACTGATTAAATGGAACAGTGGAAAATTCGCAAACCGGACAGATTCAGTTGAGGATGCAAATATTAAAATCATCAAGGGTCCACTGTTCTGTTATATAGAATGTGTGACTTACTTGTTCTGCTATATAGAATGTGTGACTTACTTGTTCTGTTATATAGAATGTGTGACTTACTTGTTCTGCTATATAGAATGTGTGACTTACTTGTTCTGTTATATAGAATGTGTGACTTACTTGTTCTGTTATATAGAATGTGTGACTTACTTGTTCTGTTATATAGAATGTGTGATTTACTTGTTCTGCTATATAGAATGTGTGACTTACTTGTTCTGTTATATAGAATGTGTGACTTACTTGTTCTGTTATATAGAATGTGTGACTTACTTGTTCTGCTATATAGAATGTGGGACTTACTTGTTCTGCTATATAGAATGTGGGACTTACTTGTTCTGTTATATAGAATGTGTGACTTACTTGTTCTGTTATATAGAATGTGTGACTTACTTGTTCTGTTATATAGAATGTGTGACTTACTTGTTCTGCTATATAGAATGTGTGACTTACTTGTTCTGCTATATAGAATGTGTGACTTACTTGTTCTGTTATATAGAATGTGTGACTTACTTGTTCTGCTATATAGAATGTGTGACTTACTTGTTCTGTTATATAGAATGTGTGACTTACTTGTTCTGTTATATAGAATGTGTGACTTACTTGTTCTGTTATATAGAATGTGTGACTTACTTGTTCTGCTATATAGAATGTGTGACTTACTTGTTCTGTTATATAGAATGTGTGACTTACTTGTTCTGTTATATAGAATGTGTGACTTACTTGTTCTGTTATATAGAATGTGTGACTTACTTGTTCTGCTATATAGAATGTGTGACTTACTTGTTCTGTTATATAGAATGTGTGACTTACTTGTTCTGCTATATAGAATGTGTGATTTACTTGTTCTGCTATATAGAATGTGTGACTTACTTGTTCTGTTATATAGAATGTGTGATTTACTTGTTCTGTTATGTAGAATGTGTGACTTACTTGTTCTGTTATATAGAATGTGTGATTTACTTGTTCTGTTATATAGAATGTGTGACTTACTTGTTCTGTTATATAGAATGTGTGACTTACTTGTTCTGTTATATAGAATGTGTGACTTACTTGTTCTGGCTATATAGAATGTGTGACTTACTTGTTCTGTTATATAGAATGTGTGACTTACTTGTTCTGTTATATAGAATGTGTGACTTACTTGTTCTGCTATATAGAATGTGTGACTTACTTGTTCTGTTATATAGAATGTGTGACTTACTTGTTCTGTATTAGAATGGATATTGTATTCTTGTTCTGTATATAGAATGTGTGACTTACTTGTTCTGTTATATAGAATGTGTGACTTACTTGTTCTGTTATATAGAATGTGTGACTTACTTGTTCTGTTATATAGAATGTGTGACTTACTTGTTCTGTTATATAGAATGTGTGACTTACTTGTTCTGTTATATAGAATGTGTGACTTACTTGTTCTTATATAGAATGTGTGACTTACTTGTTCTGTATATAAAGTTGATACTTGTTCTGTAATAGATTTGATTACTTGTTCTGTTATATAGAATGTGTGACTTACTTGTTCTGTATATAGAATGTGTGACTTACTTGTTCTGCTATATAGAATGTGTGACTTACTTGTTCTGTTATATAGAATGTGTGACTTACTTGTTCTGCTATATAGAATGTGTGACTTACTTGTTCTGTTATATAGAATGTGTGACTTACTTGTTCTGTTATATAGAATGTGTGATTTACTTGTTCTGTTATATAGAATGTGTGACTTACTTGTTCTGTTATATAGAATGTGTGACTTACTTGTTCTGTTATATAGAATGTGTGACTTACTTGTTCTGTTATATAGAATGTTGTGACTTACTTGTTCTGTTATATAGAATGTGTGACTTACTTGTTCTGTTATATAGAATGTGTGACTTACTTGTTCTGCTATATAGAATGTGTGACTTACTTGTTCTGTTATATAGAATGTGTGACTTACTTGTTCTGTTATATAGAATGTGTGACTTACTTGTTCTGTTATATAGAATGTGTGACTTACTTGTTCTGTTATATAGAATGTGTGACTTACTTGTTCTGTTATATAGAATGTGTGACTTACTTGTTCTGCTATATAGAATGTGTGATTTACTTGTTCTGTTATATAGAATGTGTGACTTACTTGTTCTGTTATATAGAATGTGTGACTTACTTGTTCTGTTATATAGAATGTGTGACTTACTTGTTCTGTTATATAGAATGTGTGACTTACTTGTTCTGTTATATAGAATGTGTGATTTACTTGTTCTGTTATATAGAATGTGTGACTTACTTGTTCTGTTATATAGAATGTGTGACTTACTTGTTCTGTTATATAGAATGTGTGACTTACTTGTTCTGTTATATAGAATGTGTGACTTACTTGTTCTGTTATATAGAATGTGTGACTTACTTGTTCTGTTATATAGAATGTGTGACTTACTTGTTCTGTTATATAGAATGTGTGATTTACTTGTTCTGTTATATAGAATGTGTGACTTACTTGTTCTGTTATATAGAATGTGTGACTTACTTGTTCTGTTATATAGAATGTGTGACTTACTTGTTCTGTTATATAGAATGTGTGACTTACTTGTTCTGCTATATAGAATGTGTGACTTACTTGTTCTGTTATATAGAATGTGTGACTTACTTGTTCTGTTATATAGAATGTGTGACTTACTTGTTCTGTTATATAGAATGTGTGACTTACTTGTTCTGTTATATAGAATGTGTGACTTACTTGTTCTGTTATATAGAATGTGTGACTTACTTGTTCTGTTATATAGAATGTGTGACTTACTTGTTCTGTTATATAGAATGTGTGACTTACTTGTTCTGCTATATAGAATGTGTGACTTACTTGTTCTGTTATATAGAATGTGTGACTTACTTGTTCTGTTATATAGAATGTGTGACTTACTTGTTCTGTTATGTAGAATGTGTGACTTACTTGTTCTGTTATATAGAATGTGTGATTTACTTGTTCTGTTATATAGAATGTGTGACTTACTTGTTCTGTTATATAGAATGTGTGACTTACTTGTTCTGTTATATAGAATGTGTGACTTACTTGTTCTGTTATATAGAATGTGTGACTTACTTGTTCTGTTATATAGAATGTGTGACTTACTTGTTCTGTTATATAGAATGTGTGACTTACTTGTTCTGTTATATAGAATGTGTGACTTACTTGTTCTGTTATATAGAATGTGTGACTTACTTGTTCTGTTATATAGAATGTGTGACTTACTTGTTCTGTTATATAGAATGTGTGTGACTTACTTGTTCTGTTATATAGAATTGACTTACTTGTTCTGTTATTAGAATTGGTGACTTACTTGTTCTGTTATATAGAATGTGTGACTTACTTGTTCTGTATATAGAATGTGTGACTTACTTGTTCTGCTATATAGAATGTGTGATTTACTTGTTCTGTTATATAGAATGTGTGACTTACTTGTTCTGTTATATAGAATGTGTGACTTACTTGTTCTGTTATATAGAATGTGTGACTTACTTGTTCTGTTATATAGAATGTGTGACTTACTTGTTCTGTTATATAGAATGTGTGACTTACTTGTTCTGTTATATAGAATGTGTGACTTACTTGTTCTGCTATATAGAATGTGTGACTTACTTGTTCTGTTATATAGAATGTGTGACTTACTTGTTCTGTTATATAGAATGTGTGACTTACTTGTTCTGCTATATAGAATGTGTGACTTACTTGTTCTGTTATATAGAATGTGTGACTTACTTGTTCTGCTATATAGAATGTGTGACTTACTTGTTCTGTTATATAGAATGTGTGACTTACTTGTTCTGCTATATAGAATGTGTGACTTACTTGTTCTGCTATATAGAATGTGTGACTTACTTGTTCTGTTATATAGAATGTGTGACTTACTTGTTCTGTTATATAGAATGTGTGACTTACTTGTTCTGTTATATAGAATGTGTGACTTACTTGTTCTGTTATATAGAATGTGTGACTTACTTGTTCTGCTATATAGAATGTGTGACTTACTTGTTCTGCTATATAGAATGTGTGACTTACTTGTTCTGTTATATAGAATGTGTGACTTACTTGTTCTGTTATATAGAATGTGTGACTTACTTGTTCTGTTATATAGAATGTGTGACTTACTTGTTCTGTTATATAGAATGTGTGACTTACTTGTTCTGCTATATAGAATGTGTGACTTACTTGTTCTGTTATATAGAATGTGTGACTTACTTGTTCTGTTATATAGAATGTGTGACTTACTTGTTCTGTTATATAGAATGTGTGACTTACTTGTTCTGTTATATAGAATGTGTGACTTACTTGTTCTGTTATATAGAATGTGTGACTTACTTGTTCTGTTATATAGAATGTGTGACTTACTTGTTCTGTTATATAGAATGTGTGACTTTACTTGTTCTGCTATATAGAATGTGTGACTTACTTGTTCTGTTATATAAGAATGTGTGACTTACTTGTTCTGTTATATAGAATGTGTGACTTACTTGTTCTGTTATATAGAATGTGTGACTTACTTGTTCTGTTATATAGAATGTGTGACTTACTTGTTCTGTTATATAGAATGTGTGACTTACTTGTTCTGCTATATAGAATGTGTGACTTACTTGTTCTGTTATATAGAATGTGTGACTTACTTGTTCTGTTATATAGAATGTGTGACTTACTTGTTCTGTTATATAGAATGTGTGACTTACTTGTTCTGTTATATAGAATGTGTGACTTACTTGTTCTGCTATATAGAATGTGTGACTTACTTGTTCTGTTATATAGAATGTGTGATTTACTTGTTCTGTTATATAGAATGTGTGACTTACTTGTTCTGCTATATAGAATGTGTGACTTACTTGTTCTGTTATATAGAATGTGTGATTTTCTATATAGAATGTGTGACTTACTTGTTCTGCTATATAGAATGTGTGACTTACTTGTTCTGTTATATAGAATGTGTGACTTACTTGTTCTGTTATATAGAATGTGTGACTTACTTGTTCTGCTATATAGAATGTGTGACTTACTTGTTCTGTTATATAGAATGTGTGACTTACTTGTTCTGTTATATAGAATGTGTGACTTACTTGTTCTGTTATATAGAATGTGTGACTTACTTGTTCTGTTATATAGAATGTGTGACTTACTTGTTCTGTTATATAGAATGTGTGACTTACTTGTTCTGTTATATAGAATGTGTGACTTACTTGTTCTGTTATATAGAATGTGTGACTTACTTGTTCTGCTATATAGAATGTGTGACTTACTTGTTCTGTTATATAGAATGTGTGACTTACTTGTTCTGTTATATAGAATGTGTGACTTACTTGTTCTGCTATATAGAATGTGTGACTTACTTGTTCTGTTATATAGAATGTGTGACTTACTTGTTCTGTTATATAGAATGTGTGACTTACTTGTTCTGTTATATAGAATGTGTGACTTACTTGTTCTGTTATATAGAATGTGTGACTTACTTGTTCTGTTATATAGAATGTGTGACTTACTTGTTCTGTTATATATAGAATGTGTGACTTACTTGTTCTGTTATATAGAATGTGTGACTTACTTGTTCTGTTATATAGAATGTGTGACTTACTTGTTCTGTTATATAGAATGTGTGACTTACTTGTTCTGTTATATAGAATGTGTGACTTACTTGTTCTGCTATATAGAATGTGTGACTTACTTGTTCTGTTATATAGAATGTGTGACTTACTTGTTCTGTTATATAGAATGTGTGACTTACTTGTTCTGCTATATAGAATGTGTGACTTACTTGTTCTGTTATATAGAATGTGTGATTTACTTGTTCTGTTATATAGAATGTGTGACTTACTTGTTCTGTTATATAGAATGTGTGATTTACTTGTTCTGTTATATAGAATGTGTGACTTACTTGTTCTGTTATATAGAATGTGTGACTTACTTGTTCTGTTATATAGAATGTGTGACTTACTTGTTCTGTTATATAGAATGTGTGACTTACTTGTTCTGTTATATAGAATGTGTGACTTACTTGTTCTGTTATATAGAATGTGTGACTTACTTGTTCTGCTATATAGAATGTGTGATTTACTTGTTCTGTTATATAGAATGTGTGACTTACTTGTTCTGTTATATAGAATGTGTGACTTACTTGTTCTGTTATATAGAATGTGTGACTTACTTGTTCTGTTATATAGAATGTGTGACTTACTTGTTCTGTTATATAGAATGTGTGATTTACTTGTTCTGTTATATAGAATGTGTGACTTACTTGTTCTGTTATATAGAATGTGTGACTTACTTGTTCTGTTATATAGAATGTGTGACTTACTTGTTCTGTTATATAGAATGTGTGACTTACTTGTTCTGTTATATAGAATGTGTGATTTACTTGTTCTGTTATATAGAATGTGTGATTTACTTGTTCTGTTATATAGAATGTGTGACTTACTTGTTCTGTTATATAGAATGTGTGACTTACTTGTTCTGTTATATAGAATGTGTGATTTACTTGTTCTGTTATATAGAATGTGTGATTTACTTGTTCTGTTATATAGAATGTGTGACTTACTTGTTCTGTTATATAGAATGTGTGACTTACTTGTTCTGTTATGTAGAATGTGTGACTTACTTGTTCTGTTATATAGAATGTGTGACTTACTTGTTCTGTTATATAGAATGTGTGACTTACTTGTTCTGCTATATAGAATGTGTGACTTACTTGTTCTGTTATATAGAATGTGTGACTTACTTGTTCTGCTATATAGAATGTGTGACTTACTTGTTCTGTTATATAGAATGTGTGACTTACTTGTTCTGTTATATAGAATGTGTGATTTACTTGTTCTGTTATGTAGAATGTGTGACTTACTTGTTCTGTTATATAGAATGTGTGATTTACTTGTTCTGTTATATAGAATGTGTGATTTACTTGTTCTGTTATGTAGAATGTGTGACTTACTTGTTCTGTTATATAGAATGTGTGACTTACTTGTTCTGTTATATAGAATGTGTGATTTACTTGTTCTGTTATATAGAATGTGTGATTTACTTGTTCTGTTATATAGAATGTGTGATTTACTTGTTCTGTTATGTAGAATGTGTGACTTACTTGTTCTGTTATATAGAATGTGTGACTTACTTGTTCTGTTATATAGAATGTGTGATTTACTTGTTCTGTTATGTAGAATGTGTGACTTACTTGTTCTGTTATATAGAATGTGTGACTTACTTGTTCTGTTATATAGAATGTGTGACTTACTTGTTCTGTTATATAGAATGTGTGACTTACTTGTTCTGTTATATAGAATGTGTGACTTACTTGTTCTGTTATATAGAATGTGTGATTTACTTGTTCTGTTATATAGAATGTGTGATTTACTTGTTCTGTTATGTAGAATGTGTGACTTACTTGTTCTGTTATATAGAATGTGTGACTTACTTGTTCTGTTATGTAGAATGTGTGACTTACTTGTTCTGTTATATAGAATGTGTGACTTACTTGTTCTGTTATATAGAATGTGTGACTTACTTGTTCTGTTATATAGAATGTGTGACTTACTTGTTCTGTTATATAGAATGTGTGATTTACTTGTTCTGTTATATAGAATGTGTGACTTACTTGTTCTGTTATATAGAATGTGTGATTTACTTGTTCTGTTATATAGAATGTGTGATTTACTTGTTCTGTTATATAGAATGTGTGATTTACTTGTTCTGTTATGTAGAATGTGTGACTTACTTGTTCTGTTATATAGAATGTGTGACTTACTTGTTCTGTTATATAGAATGTGTGACTTACTTGTTCTGTTATATAGAATGTGTGATTTACTTGTTCTGTTATATAGAATGTGTGACTTACTTGTTCTGTTATATAGAATGTGTGACTTACTTGTTCTGTTATATAGAATGTGTGACTTACTTGTTCTGTTATTAGAATACTTGTTCTGTATATAGAATGTGTGACTTACTTGTTCTGTTATATAGAATGTGTGATTTACTTGTTCTGTTATGTAGAATGTGTGACTTACTTGTTCTGTTATATAGAATGTGTGATTTACTTGTTCTGTTATGTAGAATGTGTGACTTACTTGTTCTGTTATATAGAATGTGTGATTTACTTGTTCTGTTATATAGAATGTGTGATTTACTTGTTCTGTTATGTAGAATGTGTGACTCACTTGTTCTGTTATATAGAATGTGTGACTTACTTGTTCTGTTATGTAGAATGTGTGACTTACTTGTTCTGTTATATAGAATGTGTGATTTACTTGTTCTGTTATGTAGAATGTGTGACTTACTTGTTCTGTTATATAGAATGTGTGACTTACTTGTTCTGTTATGTAGAATGTGTGACTTACTTGTTCTGTTATATAGAATGTGTGACTTACTTGTTCTGTTATATAGAATGTGTGATTTACTTGTTCTGTTATATAGAATGTGTGACTTACTTGTTCTGTTATATAGAATGTGTGACTTACTTGTTCTGTTATATAGAATGTGTGACTTACTTGTTCTGTTATATAGAATGTGTGACTTACTTGTTCTGTTATATAGAATGTGTGACTTACTTGTTCTGTTATATAGAATGTGTGACTTACTTGTTCTGTTATATAGAATGTGTGACTTACTTGTTCTGTTATATAGAATGTGTGATTTACTTGTTCTGTTATATAGAATGTGTGACTTACTTGTTCTGTTATATAGAATGTGTGACTTACTTGTTCTGTTATATAGAATGTGTGACTTACTTGTTCTGTTATATAGAATGTGTGATTTACTTGTTCTGTTATATAGAATGTGTGATTTACTTGTTCTGTTATATAGAATGTGTGACTTACTTGTTCTGTTATATAGAATGTGTGACTTACTTGTTCTGTTATATAGAATGTGTGACTTACTTGTTCTGTTATATAGAATGTGTGACTTACTTGTTCTGTTATATAGAATGTGTGACTTACTTGTTCTGTTATATAGAATGTGTGACTTACTTGTTCTGTTATATAGAATGTGTGACTTACTTGTTCTGTTATATAGAATGTGTGACTTACTTGTTCTGTTATATAGAATGTGTGACTTACTTGTTCTGTTATATAGAATGTGTGGACTTACTTGTTCTGTTATATAGAATGTGTGACTTACTTGTTCTGTTATTAGAATGTGTGACTTACTTGTTCTGTTATATAGAATGTGTGACTTACTTGTTCTGTTATATAGAATGTGTGACTTACTTGTTCTGTTATATAGAATGTGTGACTTACTTGTTCTGTTATATAGAATGTGTGACTTACTTGTTCTGTTATATAGAATGTGTGACTTACTTGTTCTGTTATATAGAATGTGTGACTTACTTGTTCTGTTATATAGAATGTGTGACTTACTTGTTCTGTTATATAGAATGTGTGACTTACTTGTTCTGTTATATAGAATGTGTGACTTACTTGTTCTGTTATATAGAATGTGTGATTACTTGTTCTGTTATATAGAATGTGTGACTTACTTGTTCTGTTATATAGAATGTGTGACTTACTTGTTCTGTTATATAGAATGTGTGATTTACTTGTTCTGTTATATAGAATGTGTGACTTACTTGTTCTGTTATATAGAATGTGTGACTTACTTGTTCTGTTATATAGAATGTGTGACTTACTTGTTCTGTTATATAGAATGTGTGACTTACTTGTTCTGTTATATAGAATGTGTGACTTACTTGTTCTGTTATATAGAATGTGTGACTTACTTGTTCTGTTATATAGAATGTGTGACTTACTTGTTCTGTTATATAGAATGTGTGACTTACTTGTTCTGTTATATAGAATGTGTGACTTACTTGTTCTGTTATATAGAATGTGTGACTTACTTGTTCTGTTATATAGAATGTGTGACTTACTTGTTCTGTTATATAGAATGTGTGACTTACTTGTTCTGTTATATAGAATGTGTGACTTACTTGTTCTGTTATATAGAATGTGTGACTTACTTGTTCTGTTATATAGAATGTGTGACTTACTTGTTCTGCTATATAGAATGTGTGACTTACTTGTTCTGTTATATAGAATGTGTGACTTACTTGTTCTGTTATATAGAATGTGTGACTTACTTGTTCTGTTATATAGAATGTGTGACTTACTTGTTCTGTTATATAGAATGTGTGACTTACTTGTTCTGCTATATAGAATGTGTGACTTACTTGTTCTGTTATATAGAATGTGTGACTTACTTGTTCTGTATATAGAATGTGTGACTTACTTGTTCTGTTATATAGAATGTGTGACTTACTTGTTCTGTTATATAGAATGTGTGATTACTTGTTCTGTTATATAGAATGTGTGACTTACTTGTTCTGTTATATAGAATGTGTGACTTACTTGTTCTGTTATATAGAATGTGTGATTACTTGTTCTGTTATATAGAATGTGTGACTTACTTGTTCTGTATATAGAATGTGTGACTTACTTGTTCTGTTATATAGAATGTGTGACTTACTTGTTCTGTTTATATAGAATGTGTGACTTACTTGTTCTGTTATATAGAATGTGTGACTTACTTGTTCTGTTATATAGAATGTGTGACTTACTTGTTCTGTTATATAGAATGTGTGACTTACTTGTTCTGTTATATAGAATGTGTGACTTACTTGTTCTGTTATATAGAATGTGTGACTTACTTGTTTCTGTTATATAGAATGTGTGACTTACTTGTTCTGCTATATAGAATGTGTGACTTACTTGTTCTGTTATATAGAATGTGTGACTTACTTGTTCTGTTATATAGAATGTGTGACTTACTTGTTCTGCTATATAGAATGTGTGACTTACTTGTTCTGTTATATAGAATGTGTGACTTACTTGTTCTGCTATATAGAATGTGTGACTTACTTGTTCTGTTATATAGAATGTGTGACTTACTTGTTCTGTTATATAGAATGTGTGACTTACTTGTTCTGTTATATAGAATGTGTGACTTACTTGTTCTGTTATATAGAATGTGTGACTTACTTGTTCTGCTATATAGAATGTGTGATTTACTTGTTCTGTTATATAGAATGTGTGACTTACTTGTTCTGTTATATAGAATGTGTGACTTACTTGTTCTGTTATATAGAATGTGTGACTTACTTGTTCTGTTATATAGAATGTGTGACTTACTTGTTCTGTTATATAGAATGTGTGACTTACTTGTTCTGTTATATAGAATGTGTGACTTACTTGTTCTGTTATATAGAATGTGTGACTTACTTGTTCTGTTATATAGAATGTGTGACTTACTTGTTCTGTTATATAGAATGTGTGATTTACTTGTTCTGTTATATAGAATGTGTGACTTACTTGTTCTGTTATATAGAATGTGTGACTTACTTGTTCTGTTATATAGAATGTGTGACTTACTTGTTCTGTTATATAGAATGTGTGACTTACTTGTTCTGTTATATAGAATGTGTGACTTACTTGTTCTGTTATATAGAATGTGGGACTTACTTGTTCTGTTATATAGAATGTGTGACTTACTTGTTCTGCTATATAGAATGTGTGACTTACTTGTTCTGTTATATAGAATGTGTGATTTACTTGTTCTGTTATATAGAATGTGTGACTTACTTGTTCTGTTATATAGAATGTGTGACTTACTTGTTCTGTTATATAGAATGTGTGACTTACTTGTTCTGTTATATAGAATGTGTGATTTACTTGTTCTGTTATATAGAATGTGTGACTTACTTGTTCTGTTATATAGAATGTGTGACTTACTTGTTCTGTTATATAGAATGTGTGACTTACTTGTTCTGTTATATAGAATGTGTGACTTACTTGTTCTGTTATATAGAATGTGTGACTTACTTGTTCTGTTATATAGAATGTGTGACTTACTTGTTCTGTTATATAGAATGTGTGACTTACTTGTTCTGTTATATAGAATGTGTGACTTACTTGTTCTGTTATATAGAATGTGTGACTTACTTGTTCTGTTATATAGAATGTGTGACTTACTTGTTCTGTTATATAGAATGTGTGACTTACTTGTTCTGTTATATAGAATGTGTGATTTACTTGTTCTGTTATATAGAATGTGTGACTTACTTGTTCTGTTATATAGAATGTGTGACTTACTTGTTCTGTTATGTAGAATGTGTGATTTACTTGTTCTGTTATATAGAATGTGAGACTTACTTGTTCTGTTATATAGAATGTGTGACTTACTTGTTCTGTTATGTAGAATGTGTGACTTACTTGTTCTGTTATATAGAATGTGTGACTTACTTGTTCTGTTATATAGAATGTGTGACTTACTTGTTCTGTTATATAGAATGTGTGACTTACTTGTTCTGTTATATAGAATGTGTGACTTACTTGTTCTGTTATATAGAATGTGTGACTTACTTGTTCTGTTATATAGAATGTGTGACTTACTTGTTCTGTTATATAGAATGTGTGACTTACTTGTTCTGTTATATAGAATGTGTGACTTACTTGTTCTGTTATATAGAATGTGTGATTACTTGTTCTGTTATATAGAATGTGTGACTTACTTGTTCTGTTATATAGAATGTGTGACTTACTTGTTCTGTTATATAGAATGTGTGACTTACTTGTTCTGTTATATAGAATGTGTGACTTACTTGTTCTGTTATATAGAATGTGTGACTTACTTGTTCTGTTATATAGAATGTGTGACTTACTTGTTCTGTTATATAGAATGTGTGACTTACTTGTTCTGTTATATAGAATGTGTGACTTACTTGTTCTGTTATATAGAATGTGTGATTTACTTGTTCTGTTATATAGAATGTGTGACTTACTTGTTCTGTTATATAGAATGTGTGATTTACTTGTTCTGTTATATAGAATGTGTGATTTACTTGTTCTGTTATGTAGAATGTGTGACTTACTTGTTCTGTTATATAGAATGTGTGATTTACTTGTTCTGTTATGTAGAATGTGTGACTCACTTGTTCTGTTATATAGAATGTGTGATTTACTTGTTCTGTTATATAGAATGTGTGACTTACTTGTTCTGTTATGTAGAATGTGTGACTTACTTGTTCTGTTATATAGAATGTGTGACTTACTTGTTCTGTTATGTAGAATGTGTGACTTACTTGTTCTGTTATATAGAATGTGTGACTTACTTGTTCTGTTATATAGAATGTGTGATTTACTTGTTCTGTTATATAGAATGTGTGACTTACTTGTTCTGTTATATAGAATGTGTGACTTACTTGTTCTGTTATATAGAATGTGTGATTTACTTGTTCTGTTATATAGAATGTGTGACTTACTTGTTCTGTTATATAGAATGTGTGATTTACTTGTTCTGTTATGTAGAATGTGTGACTTACTTGTTCTGTTATATAGAATGTGTGACTTACTTGTTCTGTTATATAGAATGTGTGACTTACTTGTTCTGTTATATAGAATGTGTGACTTACTTGTTCTGTTATATAGAATGTGTGATTTACTTGTTCTGTTATGTAGAATGTGTGACTTACTTGTTCTGTTATATAGAATGTGTGACTTACTTGTTCTGTTATATAGAATGTGTGACTTACTTGTTCTGTTATATAGAATGTGTGACTTACTTGTTCTGTTATATAGAATGTGTGACTTACTTGTTCTGTTATGTAGAATGTGTGATTTACTTGTTCTGTTATATAGAATGTGTGACTTACTTGTTCTGTTATATAGAATGTGTGACTTACTTGTTCTGTTATATAGAATGTGTGACTTACTTGTTCTGTTATATAGAATGTGTGACTTACTTGTTCTGTTATATAGAATGTGTGATTTACTTGTTCTGTTATATAGAATGTGTGATTACTTGTTCTGTTATATAGAATGTGTGACTTACTTGTTCTGTTATATAGAATGTGTGATTTACTTGTTCTGTTATATAGAATGTGTGATTTACTTGTTCTGTTATATAGAATGTGTGATTTACTTGTTCTGTTATATAGAATGTGTGATTTACTTGTTCTGTTATATAGAATGTGTGACTTACTTGTTCTGTTATATAGAATGTGTGACTTACTTGTTCTGTTATATAGAATGTGTGACTTACTTGTTCTGTTATATAGAATGTGTGATTTACTTGTTCTGTTATATAGAATGTGTGATTTACTTGTTCTGTTATATAGAATGTGTGACTTACTTGTTTGGCTATATAGAATGTGTGACTTACTTGTTCGGCTATATAGAATGTGTGATTTACTTGTTCTGCTATATAGAATGTGTGACTCACTTGTTCTGTTATATAGAATGTGTGATTTACTTGTTCTGTTATGTAGAATGTGTGATGACTTACTTGTTCTGCTATATAGAATGTGTGACTTACTTGTTCTGTTATATAGAATGTGTGACTTACTTGTTCTGTTATATAGAATGTGTGACTTACTTGTTCTGTTATATAGAATGTGTGACTTACTTGTTCTGTTATGTAGAATGTGTGACTCACTTGTTCTGTTATATAGAATGTGTGACTTACTTGTTCTGTTATATAGAATGTGTGACTTACTTGTTCTGTTATATAGAATGTGTGATTTACTTGTTCTGTTATATAGAATGTGTGACTTACTTGTTCTGTTATATAGAATGTGTGATTACTTGTTTGTTATATAGAATGTGTGATTTACTTGTTCTGTTATATAGAATGTGTGATTTACTTGTTCTGTTATATAGAATGTGTGACTTACTTGTTCTGTTATATAGAATGTGTGATTTACTTGTTCTGTTATATAGAATGTGTGATTTACTTGTTCTGTTATATAGAATGTGTGACTTACTTGTTCTGTTATATAGAATGTGTGACTTACTTGTTCTGTTATATAGAATGTGTGATTACTTGTGTTATTAGAATGTGGACTTACTTGTTCTGTTATATAGAATGTGTGACTTACTTGTTCTGTTATATAGAATGTGTGACTTACTTGTTCTGTTATATAGAATGTGTGACTTACTTGTTCTGTTATATAGAATGTGTGACTTACTTGTTCTGTTATATAGAATGTGTGACTTACTTGTTCTGTATATAGAATGTGTGACTTACTTGTTCTGTTATGAATAGAATGTGTGATTTACTTGTTCTGTTATATAGAATGTGTGACTTACTTGTTCTGTTATATAGAATGTGTGATTTACTTGTTCTGTTATATAGAATGTGTGACTTACTTGTTCTGTTATATAGAATGTGTGATTTACTTGTTCTGTTATGTAGAATGTGTGACTTACTTGTTCTGTTATATAGAATGTGTGATTTACTTGTTCTGTTATATAGAATGTGTGACTTACTTGTTCTGTTATGTAGAATGTGTGACTTACTTGTTCTGTTATATAGAATGTGTGACTTACTTGTTCTGTTATATAGAATGTGTGACTTACTTGTTCTGTTATATAGAATGTGTGATTTACTTGTTCTGTTATATAGAATGTGTGATTTACTTGTTCTGTTATATAGAATGTGTGACTTACTTGTTCTGTTATATAGAATGTGTGATTTACTTGTTCTGTTATATAGAATGTGTGACTTACTTGTTCTGTATATAGAATGTGTGATTTACTTGTTCTGTTTATATAGAATGTGTGACTTACTTGTTCTGTTATATAGAATGTGTGATTTACTTGTTCTGTTATATAGAATGTGTGATTTACTTGTTCTGTTATATAGAATGTGTGACTTACTTGTTCTGTTATATAGAATGTGTGACTTACTTGTTCTGTTATATAGATTGTGTGAATTACTTGTTCTGTTATATAGAATGTGTGATTACTGTTGTTTGTTATATAGAATGTGTGACTTACTTGTTCTGTATATAGAATGTGTGACTTACTTGTTCTGTTATATAGAATGTGTGACTTACTTGTTCTGTTATATAGAATGTGTGACTTACTTGTTCTGTATATAGAATGTGTGACTTACTTGTTCTGTTATATAGAATGTGTGACTTACTTGTTCTGTTATATAGAATGTGTGACTTACTTGTTCTGTTATATAGAATGTGTGACTTACTTGTTCTGTTATATAGAATGTGTGATTTACTTGTTCTGTTATATAGAATGTGTGACTTACTTGTTCTGTTATATAGAATGTGTGATTTACTTGTTCTGTTATATAGAATGTGTGACTTACTTGTTCTGTTATATAGAATGTGTGACTTACTTGTTCTGTTATGTAGAATGTGTGACTTACTTGTTCTGTTATATAGAATGTGTGACTTACTTGTTCTGTTATATAGAATGTGTGACTTACTTGTTCTGTTATATAGAATGTGTGACTTACTTGTTCTGTTATATAGAATGTGTGACTTACTTGTTCTGTTATATAGAATGTGTGACTTACTTGTTCTGTTATATAGAATGTGTGACTTACTTGTTCTGTTATATAGAATGTGTGACTTACTTGTTCTGTTATATAGAATGTGTGACTTACTTGTTCTGTTATATAGAATGTGTGATTTACTTGTTCTGTTATATAGAATGTGTGACTTACTTGTTCTGTTATATAGAATGTGTGACTTACTTGTTCTGTTATATAGAATGTGTGACTTACTTGTTCTGTTATATAGAATGTGTGACTTACTTGTTCTGTTATATAGAATGTGTGACTTACTTGTTCTGTTATATAGAATGTGTGACTTACTTGTTCTGTTATATAGAATGTGTGACTTACTTGTTCTGTTATATAGAATGTGTGATTTACTTGTTCTGTTATATAGAATGTGTGACTTACTTGTTCTGTTATGTAGAATGTGTGATTTACTTGTTCTGTTATGTAGAATGTGTGACTTACTTGTTCTGTTATATAGAATGTGTGACTTACTTGTTCTGTTATATAGAATGTGTGATTTACTTGTTCTGTTATGTAGAATGTGTGACTTACTTGTTCTGTTATATAGAATGTGTGACTTACTTGTTCTGTTATATAGAATGTGTGACTTACTTGTTCTGTTATATAGAATGTGTGACTTACTTGTTCTGCTATATAGAATGTGTGACTTACTTGTTCTGTTATATAGAATGTGTGACTTACTTGTTCTGTTATATAGAATGTGTGACTTACTTGTTCTGTTATATAGAATGTGTGACTTACTTGTTCTGTTATATAGAATGTGTGACTTACTTGTTCTGTTATATAGAATGTGGGACTTACTTGTTCTGCTATATAGATTGTTGACTTACTTGTTCTGTTATATAGAATGTGTGACTTACTTGTTCGGCTATATAGAATGTGTGACTTACTTGTTCTGCTATATAGAATGTGGGACTTACTTGTTCTGCTATATAGAACGTGTGACTTACTTGTTCTGCTATGTAGAATGTGTGACTTACTTGTTCAGCTATAAAGAACGTGTGACTTACTTGTTCTGTTATATAGAATGTGGGACTTACTTGTTCTGCTATATAGAATGTGTGACTTACTTGTTTTGTTATATAGAATGTGGGACTTACTTGTTCTGCTATATAGAATGTGTGACTTACTTGTTCTGCTATATAGAATGTGTGACTTACTTGTTCAGCTATATAGAACGTGTGACTTACTTGTTCTGCTATGTAGAATGTGTGACTTACTTGTTCAGCTATATAGAACATGTGACTTACTTGTTCTGTTATATAGAATGTGTGACTTACTTGTTCGGCTATATAGAATGTGTGACTTACTTGTTCTGCTATATAGAATGTGTGACTTAATTGTTCGGCTATATAGAATGTGTGACTTACTTGTTCGGCTATATAGAATGTGTGACTTACTTGTTCGGCTATATAGAATGTACGACTCTTTGTCTTCGTGTGCTGCCAGTAACACCTAAAGGTCTCGCCAATAATAGGATTGTACGGCTTCTTCAGACCCTATACAAACAAAATGATTTAATAAATCTTATTTGAACTCACTCAAATATTAAACATATGTGCAAACTTAATTTAATGCGAATCAAAATAAAAATTAGCCAAAGCAAAAAACAATTTTCAAGAATTACAAAAAGTTTATATATCAGGAGTATCTTCAGAACAACAAAAAAATATTGAAATGCTTTTTGATATCGTTGGAAAGGTTGTGTGAGCACAATTAGTAATTTGTTGTACGAGCACACTCAATAATTCAAATTAATACCCATTTTGTGTTTTCAATGTTTTAAAAGCTGAATAGGCATGGGCATTTACCTTTGGCTTTTTGTAGAAACCTGATAGGTACCACTTGATGACACCTTTCATTCTGGAGTAGGGGTCCTCACAGGTCACAGCACTATTAATAACAAAACAAGCATTTCAAATCAATAGTCATTATTGGATTTTCATTTCTATCTTGTCATCATCAAACTAGAACAAGCAGTAAATAATTATATCAAAATTAACATAAATTTAAAGAGAACTGATACAGAAGATGTTGAAATCGCTGCTGTAAACATAGAAGTTTAGCGAGGGGGAAATTTTCACTTGTAACAAGACCACTTGATCATGAAAATTTCCTCTGCATGTAATATAACAGTCTGAAAGTATATCTATTGCAAAAATTTACTGCTTACATATCATGAAATAAAGCACTCGCAGAAATATCCACTTTTAAAGTACGGTATACAGCAGTCTACTCACTTTTGTAAGTCATAAATAAGTCTAAAATTTTCTGATTAAGTAAAATAATAATGACTCATTATTCTAATTCCTAACCCAAGACCAATATATGATAGACATACTCAGACAGAATATCAGCATGATAGTAGTAATCAGAAAGTTTGTCCAGGAAGGAGCGCGGTTCAAGGATAAACGCAGGCAGCACTACTTTAGACAGATCCATACCTGGCCGTACCTGTGAAGTAACAATATACACATTTTAATTATTCCAATTGATGCAAGTTATCTTCTCATAAGGAGACAACAACATTACAAAATGTATTTACATCATATGATAAAGCAACATTGGATAGTTTTTGTTTCTCTCTAATGTAAGCTATCACATCTACAAAATACAGGTACTCGTCATTGTTTCAGGCAAGGTTCATCAGCCAGCTGATTTACCTCATTTGAGGTCCATGATTGATCTTATTTCACCTGAACATGATATAATTCCTCACCTGCTTCACCAGGGTCCATATAAGGCTTTTGTTCTCCTCATCTACCTCCTCTGTTTGACATGCATCTCCTTGCTGAAAAATCACAGTAGTCACATTCATCTGATTGTAGATTTATAATTTATTACATGTAATCATTTAAACAGAACTTATCATAATTAAGCTTTTTTTGTTGATATTTTCCTATAACAAATAAATTAGTCAGCAGGATAGAATCTTTACTGTTTTCATTGATTGTCTTTTCAAAACAATGCAAACTAATGATGTTGGAACTAAAAAAAACTAAAACTCCATAAGAAAGGAAAATTAAACAGTAACTAAAAATTTCTGTACAAATGATTGAAGCTAAACCCACATTTAAGTAATCAAAGTGCCAAGGCCACTCATAGATGCTGTGAATGAAGGACTCAAACAAAGGAATAAAGAAATTGGTTTTAAATTTAGTATACTTAGTGTGCAGCGTTGAATTTCGGAGTTTAACAAAAAATATTTACGGTATACCGTATTTATTTTATGAGATTTAAAGTTTTTCAAGAACAACAAGTTGAATAACTTATTTTACTGAAATAACTGTAATAAATTTGTAATCTAAATTATTTCTGAAATAACGATTTCAACACCAATGTGAATCAGAATCTGAGTATCATTTTTTATAATTCTTTATCAATTACTAATTTATAAATTTCATCAATGTCTCTACAAAGACAAACAAATAACAAGTAAACATTTTCGTATCTTAATATCCACTTAACAGTGAAGAATATTTTCGGAAAAATATAACATAAGAAATATTACCATTGCCGGGTATGTTTTGGTTTCCTTTTTAGAAAACTAACATGGGTTGCTTTGACGGCTCTTGACTAATAAATCATAGCCAGATACTTTTGCCAAATAAAAGGTACATTATTTCATTACGTATATCACTCGGATTTCTTTTAAATCCACAAGAACGCTAGCGGTTAACATCAAGATCGAAAACTTCATATAATGTATAGGACTTTAGCAAGTCTTCGTAAGCCTAACAGTAGGCCTAACACTGGTTGGCGACTGAGCTACCTGGTCACCGATGATCGACCCAGTCCAATCCCGCTACAATTGTGCAGAACATTTATCGTGAGTTTTGCTTTGCCGACTTTTGACTTAAAATAAAACATGACTGTACACTTTTGTTAAGTAAAAGGTACATTATTTGATTATTTATGTAACCCTGGTGAATACTAGCCGCAATATACCGCTCGGCTAGCGAGAACTTTTCTTTAGCTCGATCGGTTGAGCGTCAGACTAGTAACCCAGAGGTCCTGAGTTCGAATCCTGGCAGAGGCGGTGATTATGTTTGTACCAAATCATGTGCTCTGTTATATTGACGCACATGTAGGGACGCGGGAAATACTCAGCCATGCCCCACAGGTATCGCCGTTACTCCTGGAAGCTCGAGGACGAGTTCTGTCCTTGAGGGGGGAGTATGTAACCCTGGTGAATACTAGCTCGGCTAGCGAGAACTTTTCTTTAGCTCGATCGGTTGAGCGTCAGACTAGTAACCCAGAGGTCCTGAGTTCGAATCCTGGCAGAGGCGGTAATTATGTTTGTATCAAATACGAACGCTAACATCAAGAAAACTTCATGCAAAATACATCGGATTTTAGCAAGTCTTCAAAAGGCTATCGTACATTACACGACAATATAAGCACTTTAAGTTGCTCGTACATATACAGATCTTATTATCGTTATATTTTGTAAGTTTATGTTGATAAATTTTGTACTTTTTTCCTTTCAATACTACGCACACAACTCCGAGTGACAGATCTGAAGGAAGGAAACACGTACTCAAAACTAATAACTTTTACTGCGCAATAATATCATCAGATGGTTCGTCAATACAACCAACACAAAAAAAACTTTATAAGCGTTATAAGAACTTTCTTTTGCAGTTACCATCCTAAAATTCGATTACAATAATCAATCAGTAGCATGAATTACGTAAGATTGAAAAAAAAAAAGAAAAAAAAACATAAACAATCCAAAATCCACTGAAAGTCTGCCGCGGAGGAAGACAGCGAAGAAGGCCTTGTTCGTGATTTTCGGGAGACTAATGATCTCGGAGTAATACAAATATCATAGAGTTCCAACTGAATACTTAGAACACTCCATCCATGGTGTATATGCATATACAATTTCAATGTTTGTGGTTTTGAATATTGGGATTTTATTTTTTTCATACCATCAAGTATTACGTGAAATGAACAAAACAACTTTCAATTTTCATCGCGGAGTGATTTCATTGTTTTGATGTGAACAGGCTCGCCGAGCGTACCCCAGAATGCTGTTTCACAGCATCAAAAATTCTATTAATGTACTTTTCACTGATTCCTACAGAAACGCATCCATTTTGATTCCCCTATATGTTTCCAGACTTTTTTATCCACTATACTAGCATCGCCTCTTTGTTTCTACTGCAAAGTAAAAGGACGACAAAGAAATTTTGTGAAGACCACAGTTAAATATAAAATAATAGTACCTGTCCCAACTCTTCTACTACATTTTCCATGTAGGATGTCTCGCTTGGCTGACTGACTTCATCAAATACTTTATCATCCTCTTCCTCCGTTTCAGATTCTGACTCCGTCTTCACTTCTTCTCGGTCTGTCCGACTGTCCTCCTCCATGTCTGAAATCAATAGCAAGTTTAGGAAGAATGGAATGATATAAGACTCTGACATAGATGCACATACACATTTACTGGCCTGGCTAGTTTTAAAAGTCTTAAGTGATATGACTTCTATTGATTACTAAAATTTCAATGTCATCTATTTCTTCATTTAAATAATCTACATTTAAAACTACATAAAATGAATTACATTGACTTAAATACATCACTTTCTGAAACTTATTCACAGAATGTATTAAATAATTTCACTGTAACCAATATTTCTCAATCTGAGTATAATGGTTTGGCTCTAGAAACAAGCATTCTACTGAGATAACACAAGAAATCAGAGATTAGCAGCAGTGTAACTGTGTTCAAATACTGTCAACAACTCAATACACATGCATATTCTTTAAAATTCTTTAATTCTTGAAAAATGGCCCTTTCTGATAAAAAATTCTGTGACAGATTAGACCGTACCTACTCCAGCGAAGTGTTTCTCACAGTCACTATCGTTTAGTTGGTCCTGATCTGTGGACGGGGGTAGAAGGGTGTCAGGGGCATCTGGACTCTCCCCCTGTACCAGGGCAGGGTCCTTCTTCATAGACTTCATTAGTAATCCAGTACAGCGCAGAGCCAAGTCCAGGGCATCCATCCAACATTTCCCTATACAGCACACATTCAATCTATACAGCACATATTGAATATCACATTCAATATTTTCATATTTCGTTATCATTAAATCTTCACGAATATATCCATGTGTGATTATTTCAGCAACTGAAATGCTGACTCAGCAAAGTATCCAGTGCACCTGGAGCTACCTACCATATAAACATATGAATCAGATTTATGAAGTTATGAAATAAACACTCTATCCTTACAATACAAACGCCAAATACTGAGACAGTGAAAATAATCTTACCAGCCGATTCAGACAGAGCTCGGAAAATGAGGTAAGAATATGGCAGTGGCTGAACTATGGCACCAATTGTCTCCCCTTTTGGTCCCTGAAAGATGGTAGAAAGAGAATATTATACTTTGAAATGGTTATATTACCCAAGGAATGAAGGTACAAATAAAGATATAATTTTTGATACAGGAAACATGTCATACTCTATACCTCTATTTTCCTCTATCACCCAAAATAGCAAATAAAGTTACAATTAATAATCCTAAGGCAAGTGTGACAACTTAATGCCTCATATACATACATTGCCAGTTAGCTACTTTACTTTGGGACTTTGTACACTGTATCTGGTAAATCAGGGTTACCTTTGTAGCCCAGATAGATTGGTCCAGAGGATGGAATAGTTTGAAGCAGAAGCCGTCCTTCTTTGATGGTCTCTCTATCAGCCTGCATGTGTTCAACAGTACTGTCCCTACCCAGTGACTACTCTGTAAAACAATCATTACACAACCTATTTTTGACATTGTGATCCAACGATATTTTGTGCTATAAACCACTATTTCACATCTTTGTTATTTTCAACATATTAAAAGATTCAAAATTCTTACTGACAACCATGCATTCATATAAGCATTGAGTGTCTTTCAGTTGGCATTCATAGCCTAAATGAATGCCAACTGGACAGAGACAAATTCCAAGAAGAACGCACTTCATGTTGAATTTCATCTAAAAGATGTTCAATGCTTATAATAACATTTGGTTACAATTTCATGCTGAAATCTCAAGGGATTTTGCATCTATAATGAATAAATCTTTCGCTATGACATCAAGGATGGAACAGCCATTTGAACAGCCGTTTTCCGTTATCGCAGGCAGTCAATTGTGACATCACAATATGATGTCAAAATAAGCGGCTGTAGTTCATAGACTATGAATGCAAACTGTCTTTGATAAGGCTACATTGTGGAACTGCCGTGAAAATGTAAATATATGTGTTTTACACAGTTATTTGTGAAACATTTGAATTTGTGTCCAAGCTCTCTCAAAGAATTTCAAAAGTTTCCCTATTTTGGAGACTAGACTTATTCAGTATATCACATTATAGTTGTTAATTCAATGCTTTATCCATAATAATGATGCAACAGTAAAAACTTAATAACATACCTTCTGTTTCTCACTTTTGTACAGAACCAGAAGTCCAGGTTTCAGTACACACCACAGTTTGGTCCAACTCTTGAGGGTTCCGCGAACTTTGAGCCAATCAGCTAACACAATGACCGAGGAGTCTTTGTGTGTGCTCATCAACTCTTTGGTCGCTTGTTTCTTCTGATTGCGATAGTACTTCTTTTGTACCTTTAACATTTAACAACAGAAAATATAAAGATAAAGCTAGTCCATCATATGGTTTCTAAAAAATCTCTTAACCGTAATTATCATAACTTTTCTGATGTGCTATTCCATTAGTGATTTGGTTGGGTTTTACTATTCTAACATCCTATCTACAGTCACGGTCATTTAAGGACATCTCAGATTTAGATAGTGGAGGAAAATCAGAGTACCCAGAGAAAATCCACCAACCAACCATCAGTATCTGGCAATTGTCCAATATGGTAAAAGCCAGAGGTGAAGAGTTTGTGCTAATATGTCGGGACATCTTAACCATTCAGCCACCATGGCCCAAAGTGAAAGTGAAACATTACTCCCTAGCTAGTACCGGGAAAAAAGAGAGGCAGCATTCATAATTTTTTGTGAATTTTGTCTCAAATCAGTTAATTTCTAAAATTTTAGTACGATCATGAAAGTACCTTTAATGATTCTCGTTTAGACATTTTGGAGGGTGTTCCTGTGCGCTTCTCGGCAGCTGGGGTAAACAGCTTGGACTCGGACTGAAAAAAAAGACACGAAAATCGAAATTTAACTCTGAAGTAAAAGGTAACTATCTTACTATTTAAAATTACAGTTTTGTTTGATACTATTGCCTTTTTGATATACAGAGATACCAGCTCATGGGTATAGTTTAAATTGTAACGTAATATTATCACACAAAATAAGACAAAGGAAACTTGATAACTAGAGCTACTAACACAAAGAGAAATTCTATACCAGAGAAATTATATACAAAGTGATTCAGAAAGGTGTCGTATATTACATATGCTACAGCTATATTGGCAGATCCATAACATACTGATAACAAAAGATGTCTGTAAAAGCCAAATTTGACTATGAATCACATTGTTCATGAAGCATTTACTTTGTCAAAATAGAACTAAATTAAATTTAAGCATGATAGAAGCTTAAAGTTTGTGAAATTAAAATTCTTAATTACAGTAACAAGTGCATTAACCAATATTTCCATTGGCACTGTACCTATATGTTGCTACTCAGCCAAATGTATGATTATTTCCAGAATTTACATTTATACACATACAGAATATGTTTGAATGTTAAATATTACCGTTCCCATGACAAAAACAACCATAAGAGTAGACTTACACTGGCCCGATTCCTCTGAAGGGAAAAGGAAGGGGAAGACAATGAAGAGCTCAACATTGGACTGCCGAGGTCTAACAACAAGTCGTCCTCATCTGTAATACAAACATGTGTGTGTAATGTCCGCACAGGAAACAGGCAGGAAAAAAGGGGTTAGCACATCATCAGCAATGTACACACAGGAAACTCACCCTTTAAACTGAAGAGATACAGTTATCACAACTAAACATACATTTATTGGGAATCTGAGTTGTGTATTGATAAGAATGGTCTGTAAACATGATAATCCAATAATATGTACCTATAATAAGAATGGTCTGTAAACATGATAATCCAATAACATGTACCTATAATAAATGTACCTATAATAAGAATGGTCTGTAAACATGATAATCCAATAACATGTCCTACCTATAATAAGAATGGTCTGTAAACATGATAATCCAATAACATGTACCTATAATAAGAATGGTCTGTAAACATGATAATCCAATAACATGTACCTATAATAAGAATGGTCTGTAAACATGATAATCCAATAACATGTACCTATAATAAGAATGGTCTGTAAACATGATAATCCAATAAACTATAATAAGAATGGTCTGTAAACATGATAATCCAATAACATGTACCTATAATAAGAATGGTCTGTAAACATGATAATCCAATAACATGTCTACCTATAATAAGAATGGTCTGTAAACATGATAATCCAATAACATGTACCTATAATAAGAATGGTCTGTAAACATGATAATCCAATAACATGTACCAATAACATGTACCTATACAGTCTCCTTAACAGGTTTAGCTATAAAACACAGTAGTCATATATACATATATATAGAAGTGTAGGACCAGCATGAAATGTTTCATCAACTATTTAAAATTTCTACCATAAATTTGTGAGTACATCTTTAAAAATAAGAATGTAAATTGGTATCCCTGTTCTTTTTAAATGGAAGATATTTTCATGATTTTATTGAAAATTTCCTTTTACAGATTTTGTCTGATGTGATTTTGTAAGCTAACAATGCTGGTGTGTTTGTGTGCATCACAGAGATCAATATCCCACATGTGTTACATTGGCACCATTGTCTGACCAGGTACACCACAATTGGGCAATATTGATGGCCAGGTGTGTATTAATCCAAAGGAATTTCAAATGTTATCTTATTTAGCTATGGAGGTATATGTAATGTTTCATACATTCTATAAATACTTTGACACCTAAATTTGACAAAAATTAGCATCTAAACTTGTCTTATCGCAGTCACTTTTGTGGGTTTTTTTAGTACAATTGTAGTAAGTCTTTATGATATATGGACTTTAGCTGATTTTGAAGAAATAGTTATCAAAAATTCTGACAATCATAATCGCAGATCACGTTACACAATATTACTGGGTTATTAGAACTGTAATCCAATGGCTAATTAATAACCAATCCACCCAGTAGATTATGTAATAATACATTAATATGATACACAACAAGCTGAAATCCTAGCACATGTACGGCCCTCTACTGGCTAGGCCTAATTATTTAAAACATGATTAGCTTAATCACAGGATTATGTGGAATTTTCATTTCTAATTTGCTACAAAACCAGGGATAATATCCATGTAACAGGGTGCAGGATTTACAATAAATTTAATACCTGCCTCTGCCAGGGATCGAACTCGGGACCTCTGGATTACTAGTCTGACGCTCAACCGATCGAGCTAAAGAGAAGTTCTCTCTAGCCGAACGATATATTGCGACTAGTATTATCCAGGGTTACATCCATATATGGACAAGTAGATAAAGATTAATGGTTAAGTTAGTTTTACAAGAAATTATTTTATCTTGATTATTGTAAAAGTATTATTAGCCTTATCACAGTTAGAACATCTTGATCCAGAAATAAAAGTTATAAATGTTTTTGAGATGCACAGCTCAAAGTTGTAATGTTAAGTACTCTGAAGACATGCATACTTCCTTTCAGTAAAACAACATCAATTAATGTAAGTTAGCATACATTTAACTAAATGCAATTTGTTGCTCAAATTTTAATGCTGGTAGAAAGTTGTTCAGAGCTTCTGTTATTTGCTTAAATTATAATCCATTCACATCAAATAAGATTAATGTTATCAACCACAAACCTAAACAACTTTATTAAAATCAAACAAATACTTAAGTTTTTAAGATTCTTAATATCAGAACTTGGTCAAACAGTTCTATATGTTTCAAAATAAACCATATCAATAACAATTTTATAGCTCTAAATTTCTGACTACATGTATCTAAATTTCTGACTACATGTATCTACCCATACCGAAATAAAGTACAAAAAAAGTACACTAAAAAAAGGTCAAAAAAAGCATGCTTTTTTTGACTCAATTTGGAACCGAACTTACCTCCCGGTTCCAAAATGAGTCAAAAAAAGTACAAAAAGTACTAAAACAGGCTCATAAAAGCATGCTTTTAGTACACTCTATTGTTTTACACCATACAGAAAAAGTACAAAAAAAGTACTCTGTGGGGGGAAAAAAGTACAAAAAAAGCACACATGACCGTGGCATGTGTACTTTTTTTGTACTTTTTTTCATCCAGAAAAAGTACTATAAAAGTACAGTACTTTAATAGTACTTTTGAAGGTAGGCCAAAAAGTACTAAAATAGTACAAAAAGTACAAAAAAAGCACACTGTGTACTTTTTTTGACCTTTTTTTCATCTAGAAAAAGTACTAAAAAAGTACAGTACTTTTTTTGACCTTTTTTTCATCTAGAAAAAGTACTAAAAAAGTACAGTACTTTTTTTGACCTTTTTTATCCAGAAAAAGTACTAAAAAAGTACAGTACTTTTATAGTACTTTTATAGGTAGGCCAAAAAGTACTAAAACAGTACAAAAAGTACAAAAAAAGTACTTTGTGGCGGGAAAAAAAGTACAAAAAAAGCACACAGTGTACTTTTTTTGACCTTTTCTTTTGTCTAGAAAAAGTACAAAAAAAGTACAGTACTTTTTTTAGTACTTTTCTATGTAGACCAAAAAGTACTAAAACAGTACAAAAAAAGTACAGTACTTTTTTAGTACTTTTTAACAAGCTCAAAACAAATTATAAACTGTATGAAAAATTTACTACTGATGATGGTGGAAAAGTACCAAAATAATTAAGAATACAATATGAAAACCCAGGTGTACTCTTTCACTAATTTCAAATACTATGATAGAAATCTTATTTATTGATGGTTATAGGTGCCTCAGCTCACCTAGATGGACCTATTAGTATCTCTTATAACACAGAAAAACGTTTTAGCAATGTTTTTCTTAAATGAAGATGCAATTCAAGGTTGTTTTTTTTTGTTCAAATAGACTTGTCTTAGTTAGTGCAGTGTTTTTTTATGTGACACACAATCCAACCAAGATGGACCCACACATCAAGTTTAAAGATAGTACCTGGACATGGTAATGCACAGAAGAAACAAATAAATTAAGGGCCACACTCTGTTCAATATTTACAACACAGCATTGTATTCAGAGATAAAACATGTGTAAATTGTTGAACATTGGCATCAGGTTTTGTCACAATGTTGTCTACAATATAAATTTCAATATGTCAATGCAATGAAATCCTGTCCAAATCTTTTCCCCTTGATCACTGTCCAGTGCAAGTCCATTACATGCTGTTTTTCATTCCATTTTCCTGGCAGTGAAAGCCTGAAAAAAGACAAAGACTTGTGCTGGAACAATAATGTTTATGTATATTAAAATGTCTTATTTTTTTGTTTGGCTCAAATAAATCTTTGCTTTAATTTTATACCATGCCATGTGTATGTATGTTACAACGTAAATTCCTCCATTTATTTTTCGAAGCACCCGCCTATATGAACGTACAATGAAGCCAGATACACTCCACACAGGATTACTGAGTTTTAGTGTCTAAAATGGCATCCATATTTTCACATAATTGCTAGTAATAGCAATCTGAAACCAGGATAGATTGAAATATTTACCTGCAAAAGTGGCTTGATGACAGCTGTGGATTTTCAGTCTCTTTGATGAGGTGCATTCATTTTCAGTCATCAGCTCTTCTTCATAATTACTGTATTCTGAAAAGAAAGAAAAAAAATAGGATGTGCAATATGGATACAGTGTGAATGCATATGGTACAATAGTATACTCATAAAAAGTTCACACATGGCTAGATTAATTAATCAAAAATAAATTTACAGAACTAAATTATTGTAGTGTTTTTATGTACGCATGGAGCAGCGCCGTGCCCTTTTTACCTGACGCCATGCCTCGATCTATAACCCAGCCCTGTTTGTCCCCAGTACAGTTTTACTAAACTACCAAAATACCAGGCAGTCGCTTGGTAATTATGTAAACAAAAGAGGTGTGACCACTCCCTGACCCCTGATCAACACCCCAGTGACCCTACTGCCATTCTGATAAATGACATTTTTCTCAGAGTGTTAATTCACTTAAATTGTAAGTCTCAATGAAATATTACTTAACAAAAAAAGAAATGCAAAGGTTATGTTTAGATGGTAAAATAACTCTTTTTATAATGTTCATACATTGTGTATATCAGTCATCTTAAAATATTTAAATATTCACATGTTACCACCATCCTTTTATTAATATTTACCTGTTTAAATTAGGCATATTAATGTTATGTCTTTAACCAGTCTGCCCTCGATCATTATCACACACTGATCTGCAATTTGCCTGAAAGGAAAAATATGAGGTTATATATACATGACCTGATTGTATGGAAACACATGTATGAATGTGTATACACATTTAGATTTAATTGCAGGACTTCATTGACTGATGGACAGCAAAATGTAAATATGATAGGATTACATCGATCATTGAAACATCATACCTTCTTGTCAAAAAAATGTCGTGAAAACAACGATATAATTGAATATGAGCATCCAAATCACACTCACATATTTAAGTTAATAATGTTATTTCATTACCCATGTTTTCAAGAAAACAAATATTATTTCCCAATCTAATTAATCACGATGAATAAAGTAAAGTTTAAAAAAAAAAAAAAAAAACATAAAATAAATTATGTACCACAAAACGAAATTGTGGGCGATAATGAAGTGAAAATGATATGGAAAGTTCCATAGTTTTTTTAATAAAACTTGTGTCCAGATACAATTTGTTGGATGTTGAATTGATTTGTAACATTTAAACCCCCCTGCTGCCGTGTAAATTTTCTTGTGATTTGAAATTGGAAATGATGTTGAAATTTACAACTGAACGGCAATGAAATAATTGCCAAGCCCATTCAAAAAGAAAGCACAGCTATGTAAACAAAAAATGATGTCTAACTTATTTCATAAACTGGTGTGTTTTAATTGCATCCAAATGCTTTCAGAACGAAGTAAACAAGTAAGAGAAATGAACTTACCGTAACAGGCGTAACTCCATCCTCCATCGGTACTGTGTTCACCAGCTAGAGTTTGAGGAGATCGATGGTATTGTAACAATAAACAAAAAATAAATAACCTCGTGTCTCTGTGCAAACATCCTACCTTCTTTCGATGTTGGCCCAGCAGCCAGTTATATTTGTTTGTTTACATTCTGCAATCAGCTGACAGACGTAAACAAATATGGCCGCCAGCCAGCTGTTTCACATTCTGTGTTTCCCGCTCAAATAATCACGTGACAAACACATGTGGGGCCGCTTACGTCTTTCACAAAGGAATGCTGTACTATAATATTTCTAAACAAAATCTCTCAATTCCTCACGTTTTATTATTAACTTAGGACAAGGAATAAAAAACGCAAACAAATGAACTGGTGTGCTGATAAATCCGCATTTAGTTGCTGTATTACAAACAGACACCTGTAGGCCTCTTACGTGATTCAAAAGAATGTTGTACGATCCTATCGTCTAAACCAAACCTCTTATTCCTAAATTTTTGTTGATAGTTTTTGAAAATATACCAAAATAGAAAATATACGAACTATTATATTAATAAATCCACCTTTTGACGCGAGGTGTAAACCAATTTATAATCACGACAACAGAGTATTTGTAATAAGAACCATTTCCGGCATGTCGTGAAAAGATCGAGATTTTTATATAAAAAAAAGATAAACAAAACCCTTGTTTTGGCATGGTTTGGAGGAACTTTTTAAAGTATCAATTTCATCGTTGTGATGCTGGAAAGATTATATAGTCACAAGCTATTTATCATCGTATAAGACCACGTGTCTGACCAGAAACATCCAGGCCTACGTAAACATGAGCCGTGAGTGTTTTGTTGGTTAGCCTACTATGATGTCCAAGTCGGTGTAAACAAATGAGTTGATGAAATTCCATTGACAAATTCATCTATGATAGCTTGTATTTCCTTTTACATATAAATCAGACCAATAGCATATTTACGTCAACAGTGTGTGCAACGGAGTATCCCCGGCATGTCTATTTGTTTTGGTTAGTTTGTTGAGATTTTATACTGAAACCATTTAATCATTATATGAGGATGGAAATACTTTCACAAACTATTTATTATCGTATGGGACCATGAGTCTGACCCAGGGGAGAGTTTTGTTAGGTCCGTGCAGAACGACTTATGTACATGTGTTGGCTTGTTTACCTGGTTGTAAATCGTTATTGTGTGTGAAACCACTGGTCAGAGACAGGCGATTTGTGTGTCAGTGTGCACATGACTGTCGATAATTAAGACTCTAATTTTAATGCATCTTATGCTGATCACATAGGCATTGGTTTTATGTAACATATATGTACATGGGCCTAGTGTATACTACTACATTTTAACTCATTTAGAGAGAAAGGGAATTGGAAACACATTTCAATAATATTTTAAGGTGAACACTTATATAAACACATTTCAACAATATTTTAAGGTGAACACTTAAGTGATTAGAAATAATTTAAACATTTATGGTAAAGAAATGAAAATAAAAACTTAGCATTAAGAATGTAAAATTATTCAAAACATCATCCGCAACATTCACTTATTAAATAAACATCTTAATTACCGGTAGTTGAATTATATTTCTTTCTAATGTTCAGTTGTAAACAATTTTTAATTAAATATATAATTTTGTTAAAAAAACTCCCCCTAAAAAAAATTGGAGTAGAAAAAAAATCAAAATAAAAGTACACTGAAATGGTGATGCCTTATGAAAAATTCTAAGTCCCAAAAAAGTACAAAAAAAGTACACAACATTTTTCATACTCTGTGAAAAATTCTAAGTCCAAAAAAAGTACAAAAAAAGTACTCTGAACATTTCCCATTCATCCTGTGAAAAATTCTAAGTCCAAAAAAAGTACAAAAAAAGTACTCTGAACATTTCTCATACCATGTGAATAATTCTAAGTCCAAGAAAAGTACAAAAAAAGTACTCTGCAAAATGACTAAGTCCCAGAAAAGTACAAAAAAAGTACTCTGCAAAATGACTAAGTCCCAGAAAAGTACAAAAAAAGTACTCTGCAGAATGTTTAAGTCCAGAAAAGTACAAAAAAAGTACTCTGCAAAATTTCAGAGTCCAAAAAAAGTACAAAAAAAGTACTCTGCAAAATTTCAGAGTCCAAAAAAAGTACAAAAAAAGTACTCTGCCCTGATGGTGTGTCCGGAAAAAGTACTAAAAGAGCATGCTTTTTTTGTACTTTTTAGAAAAAGTACTAAAATATGTCACTAAAAGCATCATAAAAGCATGCTTTATTTCGGTATGGGTAAATTTCTGACTACATGTATCTAAATTTCTGACTACATGTATCTAAATTTCTGACTACATGTATCTAAATTTCTGACTACATGTATCTAAATTTCTGACTACATGTATCTAAATTTCTGACTACATGTATCTAAATTTCTGACTACATGTATCTAAATTTCTGACTACATGTATCTAAATTTCTGACTACATGTATCTAAATTTCTGACTACATGTATCTAAATTTCTGACTACATGTATCTAAATTTCTGACTACATGTATCTAAATTTCTGACTACATGTATCTAAATTTCTGACTACATGTATCTAAATTTCTGACTACATGTATCTAAATTTCTGACTACATGTATCTAAATTTCTGACTACATGTATCTAAATTTCTGACTACATGTATCTAAATTTCTGACTACATGTATCTAAATTTCTGACTACATGTACATAAAATCAAATATATTTAATTCCTGAACTTTTCTTCTAATGATGATACTTGCATCCCATAGTTTATAGCAAAGTATCTAGATCTGTTTTCAATGAAGAACTTGTTACAGAATCATTATGTTTTCTTTCTTATTTTGATAATTGTCATCTTTATACATAACAAGATGACAGTCTTAGCTTTATTACATTTCAGGCACATACCTTAACGAATACAGCTTCAAATGGATGAATCTAATTAAATGCTCAACACACATTGTCTTATGTTTTCTTGTGTCATCCTAATTAACACATAGTAATTAACTATCACCACTCCATATGGCAAAAACAATGAAATAAACCTTCATTATTAACTTAGGTTTACACACGCAAACACATGGTGCTGTAATTATATATATTTATATAACTTCATGTGATGCTAATCTATCCATATAGACATTACAACATCATAATCATTGTTTTACTGATAAACTTTGATTTTTTGTTTTGGAAATGTAGTGGGTCTTTAGAGTATAATATTGATTTTTTTCTTCACTTTTTGATTCTAAGTAATTAAGTATTATGCTCTAAGCATTTACTCTACGCCTGATAGGTTATTATGTCAGAGCTGATAAGCTAGATCAGGTAAGATCAGTGGAGATGAAAACCCCGGGATACAATTGTATCCCATACAGCTCATACAGGTTAGCCATGTGATATTTATTAGTCCAATAATAACCAAGTTATCTGGAAAACCAGAACTGACACTCCTACATTACATCTATTATTTACAAACATAATTAGATAATGAAAACCTAATCAGCTACACATGAAATGACTTTTATCTAATCCTCATTTTACAATGGAGTCCATCGAGATGGCTGGTTCTGTTGTTCGTATTATTGTACACTTCTAACGGTTAGATCTGGTACGTATGCAATTTCATGTGAATAAAAGGCCAAACATTTGAGTTACTATATTACAACAAACAAAAAGAGAATCTATACATATATATTCACAACTTGAAGGAAATAATTTAGGTCAAATATGTGAGTTGAGAATAGGACTGTATATTTGTGGAAGATCAGTAAAAATAATGCATAATAATGGAAACAACTTAAAAATTTGTGTATCTATTTGTTTGTATATCAATTTAGGATTTTTGGTAGTCAAAAAAACATAGACCTTAAGATAATTAATACACATACATTGTGATATCATAACTGTAGGTACATATATACTATATATATAACTTATAAGTAAAACTGTTGCTCGGTGGCTGACTAAAGTTTAACTTATTTATAATATCCCCCACCCTTCTCCCCAATTGATAGCTTAATTTAATTAATATGCTACATTAAACACGATCTCCCTTAAGATTCCTCCTGATGAGGTTAGGTTAGGATGGCAAAACCTCTTGGAAAAACAGAAGCATATATATAGATATGTATTTTTTGAGCTGTATTAGACTTCACATGGGATCTTATCAATAACAAAGCTGAGAAAATCCTGATGATCTAAAGATAAGAACCTGTATAACAAAGTCAATTACATATTGTCAACAATAAAATAGCTATGAATAGATGTCCTCCATGCGGCACGTACATGAAGTTGACATGCTCGTTTTGTAATTCTTACCTGGTAAACTGTTATCTCACCTGTTCTATGGTTCCAGAATAATACACTTCATTAACATATCATTACATACTTAAGTTATTCATGGAGTAGCGGGCATTTGACTTTGAATTTGTATTATCCATGCATGCAGGGCCATAAATAGCCAATGTGGCAATTCTTATAAGTTTTATATTCAACTGTAAAAATGCAGTATGTGACAGGGGATTCCTGGAACATACATGTATTAAATAATGTGTGCATGAACAATGAATACCAGGTGATGTTTTGTTTACAGAAATTTCCTTATAATAATCTAGATTGAAAGCTAAATTAGTGTTCTGAAAGCAGTTGAAGAGTTCTATAATACAGTACTAGTGAAATAATATATTTTGAGGGTGTAAATTTAATTTAAATGGCATTGTAATCTACAAAGTTACTTTAATTACTACGAATTCATTATATATACATGAACTGAACATTTATCTTTTTTCAGTAACAATCTTTACTTCAGTTAAGGACATCTCAATTTTCGTGTAAAGGCTATCTGTAATATAAACAGAATTAATTCAGTGATAAAATAACCAATTTGAAAGTGTGTAAAACAGACTATTTATAGATATCCCTAGTAAGTATACTATACAAACAAGTTCTACTCTGCCTATCTAATCCCACAACAATGCATTTAACTAAATTCATTGTGAGTGCTTAAATGCTATTATCTGAAATTAATAAATTTCTTTCACAATTTAAAATACAATTATATAATTGATTTCAGGTCTCCACCAAAGCAGATGATCTGTACATGTACCAAATTCGCTATAATTAGTAAAACATTGTTTAATCCATGGGATGGAGCAGGCGTTTACACAACTTAAAAAAAAAGGGGAGGGGCATTTAACAGGGAGGGGTGCTATAATTACAGTGAATACAGTACAATGTACATATCATAGATCATGTTTATTCATTTTTACTTTTAAGAAACTAAATCAGTATTAATCAATAATATCATAACTCTGCTAGTGTAATTAGGCATATATCTATCTAATTGTAATACAAAGTAAATACAGTATACATATTTTCACTGTTATTTGAACAGCAGGACCCTGGTGATTAGAAATTGTCAGCAACATGTTAGAGATTCACAGTTTCATTAAAGGCCAGTTTGTTTTGGTCTGCAGGTAATTTGTGTGAATTCTTGAGAAATGCTATTCTTGCTTGAATTCTAGATTTATCAAATAATTTAATAGAAAATTGTCAAATCTTGTTATGTATTCAAAAACTGAATTGTATCAGTGGTTCTATGAATTATGCACCCCTACTACAGATATTATATGTATTATATATACACTGTATGTTATTGCTGTGTCATTTTCATTACTGATGTGCAACTTTTGTTCAAATCAGTATGTTGTTTTTCACTATAGCACAGATTAAAGTATGATACCTGGGGTAGTCAGATTTATCTCATGTAAAATATTATTCCACTGATCAGACAATTAAATGTCTTAAAAAATAGATAATTCAAGTACATCTGCCTTGTGAATATGTTTTTTTATCAAGAGCCTCTTCATTACACGTATATATTTACATTCACATACATGTTTGTAAATGCAAAAATGTATCATTTTTCAGTAGCATTAAATTGGGTACCCTATACTTATAATTACTTAACACTTGTCCATCATTTTTTAAGTAACAATGTCCTTTTGGATACCTCTCTACTTACTTGAGACATGTCTGTTATTTTTCAGTAACCCTATCCCTGTGGGTACCTCTCTACTTACTAGAGACTTGTCCGTTATATTTCATTAACCCTGTCCCTTTGGGTACCTCTCTACTTACTTGAGACATGTTCATTATTTTTCAGTAACCCTATCCCTTTGGGTACCTCTCTACTTACTAGAGACTTGTCCGTTATTTTTCAGTAACCCTATCCCTGTGGGTACCTCTCTACTTACTTTATACATGTCCCTTACTTTCCAGTAACCCAATCACTTTGGGTACCTCTCTACTTACTAGAGACAAGTCCGTTATATTTCAGTAACCCTGTCCCTTTGGGTACCTCTCTACTTACTTGAGACATGTTCATTATTTTTCAGTAACCCTATCCCTGTGGGTACCTCTCTACTTACTAGAGACATGTCCGTTATTTTTCAGTAACCCTATCCCTTTGGATACCTCTCTACTTACTTGAGACATGTCCGTTATTTTTCAGTAACCCTATGCCTTTGGGCACCTCTCTACTTATTAAAGACAAGTCCGTTATTTTTCAGTAACCCTATCCCTGTGGGTACCTCTCTACTTACTAGAGACTTGTCCGTTATTTTTCAGTAACCCTATCCCTGTGAGTACCTCTCTACTTACTAGAGACATGTCCGTTATTTTTCAGTAACCCTATCCCTGTGAGTACCTTTCTACTTACTAGAGACATGTCCATTATTTTTCAGTAACCCTATCCTTGTGAGTACCTCTCTACTTACTTAGACATGTCCGTTATTTTTCAGTAACCCTATCCCTGTGGGTACCTCTCTACTTACTAGAGACATGTCCGTTATTTTTCAGTAGTAACCCTTTACCTGTGGGTATCTCTCTACATACTTGAGACATGTCCGTTATTTTTCAGTAACCCAATCCCTTTGGATACCTCTCTACTCACTTGAGACATGTCCGTTATTTTTCAGTAACCCTATCCCTGTGGGTACCTCTCTACTACTTGAGACATGTCCGTTATTTTTCAGTAACCCTATCCCTGTGGGTACCTCTCTACTTACTAGAGACATGTTCGTTATTTTTCAGTAACCCTATCCCTGTGAGTACCTTTCTACTTACTAGAGACATGTCCGTTATTTATCAGTAACCCTATCCCTGTGGGTACCTCTCTACATACTTTAGATATGTCTGTTAATTTTCAGTAACCCTATCCCTATGAGTACCTCGATGAATATTCAACGTGTTAAGACGTCACTGTTGTATGATGTCATTATATAGCTCTCTACTTACTTGAGACATGTCCATTATTTTTCAGTAACCCTATCCCTGTGGGTACCTCTCTACTTACTTGAGACATGTCCGTTATTTTTCAGTAACCCTATCCCTGTGAGTACCTCTCTACTTACTAGAGACTTGTCCGTTATTTTTCAGTAACCACGTCCCTGTGGGTGCCTCTCCACCACTTGAGTGTCGAGACATGCTGCTCCTAACAGCAGCTCACGGTCAATCTACATACTTTGATTCCATTTCTATATCTTCATTACCAACTCCAGCTGAAAAATATGAAGAAATATGACAATAAAAAATCATATCATCATCAAAATGGCTTTCACAAAATCGTTTTATAGCAACTGTTTGAAACAAAAAAAAGTGTATACTCAAGACTGAAGTCTATCTTTGTTCTCTACATATGAAATCTTGGATGGCATTTTAATTCTAAACTGCATTAGCATTACATTTTCATCATTTTAATGTAATGGAGTATATGTAGTCACCAATTTAAGAGCAGGCTGCACATTACACCTATAATTGCAACTATAATACCACGTTCAGTAAAATGTAACTTTTTCGAAAAACTGCTCTTTTTGCTATTAAAAATTCACAATTTATTTCTGACAGGAACATTTTTCCAAAAATACCCTGAAAAATCACTGCTGAAGGAATCACCCAGATAATATGCATCACCATTGCAACATAGTTTATCTTACGTTCTGTAAGTGTTCATTGTTTATGTTTTTGTGAAACTTCTTTGCCCCATATGCATTTTAACTACAATACATAGACATGATCAAACATTTTCACAAACACAAGAGCTGGGTGTTGAAACTATGCCACAAATTGATCCCCATATCCTGTTCTGAACCATCTCACTACACTCTACAACTATGTATACCCCTCATCAACAAGCTTCCAAGTTCCATGGGTTCAAGCACACACAACTGTCCCTGTTTCATCTTGATCATGATCACTTGAAAGAAAGTTGGACAAAAGGGGTCCAGCTGGGTCATTTCAACCTAAACTCTTTTTGCCAAGAGTTATTTCTGTAACAGGAGAGGAGAAAATGTAGCTACCAGACCGGGATTCAAACCCGGGACCCTCCAAACACTAGCCAAGTATTCTACCGACTGAGCTACAAATACCTTAAGCTTGTCACTGATGATCGACCCAGTCCACTCCCGCTACACTCCTTTCTCGAAGTCTTCGCCCTCAAAGACATACAAGACCCTTCCAAACACCACCACCGCGGGTTGTTTAGGAGAGCGCCTATTCTGTAACCGGAGAGGAAAAATGTAGCGGCCAGACCCAGATTCGAACCCAGGACCCTCCGAACATCAGCCGAGTGCTTTATCAACTGAGCTACAGTCATGGGACTTAAGTATTCGTCACTGTTGTTTTTTCGCTATACATTCTACTTTTTTTCTTTGAATTTTCCTTATCTCATTTATTGATAGATTTTCACCAAATTTGGCATACTTATAGATTATTGTCTCCACTTTCAGCTCATAATATTTTCATAATTTTCCAATGCTTCGTTTTCAAAATATCAATATTTTGGTGTACTGTTTGATTTTTATGACATCATTTCCTTCTTTGTTCTTACCAAAATGGCAACGAAAAAGGTTTGTTTTCTAATAAAACGCTGTTTTCTCAAAAAGTAGGTAACAGATAATTATGCAAATATTATGAGCTGAAAATGTAGGCAATTTTCTATAAGTAGGCCAAATTTGGTTGAATTCCATCGATAGATGAGATCAGGAAAATTCAAAGAAAAAAGGTAAAAATACATAGAATATATATGGAAAAAACAACAGTGAGGAATATGTCACCAACGATCAACCCAGTCCAATCCCCCTACATTTTACTCAAACTTTTTAAAACTATAGGAAGGGTTTTATTTGCTCAAGACCATAATGCTTTAAAATCTTTCTCATCAGAGATTGAAGCATTTTATACAAGAATTAAACACATGAAATGTAGTAGAAATATGTCCCACGACCCCCGGAAAATTGGGCGAAACAACTCGGGGCAAACAATATTTAGGGCGAAACAACCCATCTGACACCGGCCATACGCCAAATGTGGAAGAAATAGACAAGTACACGGCAAGTTTGGCAACAACACTGTTCAAACCCGGGTTTCTAGCCGGCTGAGATACCGAGTCGCCGGCGATTTTGCAGAGCCGGTTACAATCTCATGGGTCTGTCATGTTGGGTATGACGTGATGCACAAACAGTAGCTACTGTTGTAGCGGAAAAGATATCACCTTCTGACTGACTCAACAGTAGCTACACAAACAGCAGAACGCCTGGACGTGATTACGAAATTGTAGCGACTCACCAAAGATTTGCCCTTGATCACTCAGATTCCATGCTTTCTGATAAATGTAGATTAAAAAATCAATAACAAGTATATACGAATGTTGCCAGTGGGTGCTATAAGAAAATCTTAAAATTTGTACAACTGTGAAAACAATATCGAAAATCGAACCAGCGGCTGTCACTCGGGTGACAGTTCGAGATGGGTTGCATAAAATGTTTTAATTAAAATGAATTTCTGCCTTACACCAATAACTGATGCATTTAGCACTTTCACAATAATATGAAAAATTTTAATGTGCAGAAAAATATTGAATTCTTACCTGAACTGTTTTTCTTTCAAAGTGAATATCTACGCGAAAATCAGCCAGGTTCAGGTAGCAGTGTACAGTAAGACCGAATGGCCATGGGTGAGATTTTTATTAAGCAGAAAGCCCCTGTTTTATTATATGCATAAAAAATTAAAAAATGTATATGTCCTAAAATTGGTGAATTCAATCTAGAGAATTATATGCAGGCTTCACATTTGCATAAAGAAATTCCCCAAAATGGGTTCGAGATTAATGGTTTAGAGGGTATCCGAATGTGCGTCTAAGATGGAAAAACTCGATACTGTAGCAGCAGAAATTGATAGCTGGGGTACGAGGTAAGATTGCTCAAAAGTTTAATGATATACCTATGTCGAAATAGGCTCAGTTCCGCTATCACGGCAGTGATGCTTGGTTTTAAACTGTGTTCAAGAAAAAAAATTCTCCTAGAGGGGGTGTAATTTTGGGTTGAAAATCCCAATTTTTTGCATTTTTTCAAAAAAACAAATTTGGTTACCATGGTTTTTTACAGGCTCACAAAACCACAAAAAACAGACCTGTCCAAAATTGAACTCTGCATAACTATTGCAAATGTTGTGTAGATTAAAAATATATATACTTTTATATAGATGTTATTTAAGGTTAAAAAGCTGTGTGTACATAATTAAAGCCTGCACTTCATTTTGCTGAATTTTTCAAATCTACTGTACACTGCCACCTTATAAGTGACTGAAATTCTCATTTTTTGGAAAATGACCTTGATTATAATTGATTTTGCTAAATTTTCATTCATTTATCCTAGAAATCACAATCAAACAGTTTGAAACTGTGTAAATACATATAATTTTCATTTGGTACAACTAAAGGGAGGTAACTGGCTCATTTTGCCATTCTGTAATTTGCTACCTAGGTATGGTATGATATGCTTGACTGTTAATTGATTAATCATTTTACACTTGAACAGCAAGCTGAAAACAGCTAACCGCGTGTCTCTCAGTCCATTTAATATGAATTCTAATTAATTTTGCTCTGCTAATTACCCGGTATCCATGGAAATTTACAGCAAAAGTGCTAATTTTGGGATTTTTTTTCATTGATTTCTCAGTTTTCATATAATTAAGGCTATAATATGTATTTTTTTGTACTAGAATGAGTGTTCGGCTAAGCCGGTATTGTCAATTATTGCCATTATCTTAAGATAAGAGGGAAAAGGGGCTTTTTTTCAATAAAATGGGAATAACGTACAGTTTTATATGATTACATGTAATATTCTGTATTTCAAGGGTGGGATCACAATATTTTGATGTAATATGCAGGAAATTATGACATTTTGAATGTCATGTTAAGATTTATCTATCAGAATAAGTGTATTTAGTGCTAAGGTGAATTAGAATAGGATTTGTATTGTCAGAAATAATAACACTAAGTTTTTATGACGTCATTTGCACATATAATGATGACGTCACCATTATTATGACGTCATGGTAACTATGACGTCACAGAACAGGGTCAGATTTCATAGCAACCCAGTATTTTTCACTTTTCTGCATAGAGAGAAACTCCAAATACCATATCAAATTTTCAGAATAATTTTATTTCAGAAAACAGCATAGTTATTAAACTTTCATTTTTTTCAAATTACCTCCCCTTGTTACTTGTATTGGAGGAATATTGGTGAAAATATACCTTATGGGGAAATTGGCATTACTCGGTGACTATTAGAGATACACAGTATCCGGATAGGTCATTTTGTTCGTCACAACCTTATTTAGACATAATTTGGGTTTTCGGAAAACTTGAAAATACAAAACATGCTGTATAAGGTAGCAGTGTACAGTAAGACCGAATGGCCATGGGTGAGATTTTTATTAAGCAGAAAGCCCCTGTTTTATTATATGCATAAAAAATTAAAAAATGTATATGTCCTAAAATTGGTGAATTCAATCTAGAGAATTATATGCAGGCTTCACATTTGCATAAAGAAATTCCCCAAAATGGGTTCGAGATTAATGGTTTAGAGGGGTATCCGAATGTGCGTCTAAGATGGAAAAACTCGATACTGTAGCAGCAGAAATTGATAGCTGGGTACGAGGTAAGATTGCTCAAAAGTTTAATGCTTACCTATGTCGAAAAAGGCTCAGTTCCGCTATCATAAGTGATGCTTGGTTTTAAAACTGTGTTCAAGAAAAAAAAATTCCCTAGAGGGGGTGTAATTTTGGGTTGAAAATCCCAATTTTTTTTGCATTTTTTCAAAAAAACAATTTTGGTTACCATGGTTTTTAAGGCTCACAAAACCACAAAAAACAGACCTGTCCAAATTGTAACTCTAGCATAACTATTGCAAATGTTGTGTAGATTAAAAATATATATACTTTTATATAGATGTTATTTAAGGTTAAAAAGCTGTGTGTACTAAGCCTCACTTCATTTTGCTGAATTTTTCAAATCTACTGTACACTGCCACCTCAGATACATCTTCGGAGGAAGTCCGATCCAAAGCGCCCTCTATACAGAAAGAGTTATTTCCCATGTCCGCTAGACTTGCACATGTCCAGAATCAGCGGAGAAACCCCCGATCACGATCAATCATGACTTGAAATAAAGGTTTCATCAATCGAGGATTGATTACTATTCTGGGAGTTTACATCATGAAAACCGATAAAAATAATACCTCTTCAAAACATGTCATTTTAGGCCCACTTTATACTTTTCCGAAACTACTATGTACAGTACACAAGTTGCTATGTACACTGTAAAACGAGATTGATAATTTTGTAGAGTTGCAAAAGTTATTACATATAGATTACCGTTATTATTACATTTATTATCACCTTCTGAATAAATAAGAATAAATTGACTCAGTGTTAACTTTCATAACGCGGGTCGTATTATGTTTCCCACCGTCGTCCTATATTAACGTGGGTTATAAATGCGCAACGTGGCAAAACTTCACTGGTACAAAACATAGATTTACCTAGAAAATATTGCATTTTTTTGTGTTGTAACCTCATATTAGACCAGAGATATATATACATTCTTATTTCGTTTTTTGGTCTAGGAATTTTTAAATTTTTGTTCCGGAAAACAGTGGGCCTGCTCAAGGACGTATATGTCATAAGTACACTTATAAATCCTTGGCCTGCTGTTTTATTTTTGTGTGTGCACGTGAGGTGCGCGTGTGTGATTTCGGAGCGATTTTAGGTTCTTTCACAACGGAGGTGACGTCGTTGTGATATGTTTCGATTGAAAAGACGAAATCCAAAGATACAGAATAATTTTCCAAATATAAGTCTATAGTAAATAAAACTGTTCCTAGAAGTCGGTAGGCGATTCCCGGAGTATCCGAAAATCGACCCGTGCCGTCCGAGCTCTAGACCCTAACTGATTACAAAGTATAACACGTAAGATTACATTAGGAATTGACACAAAAGATTAACAAATGACATTCACTACTCGTCTCAGTGGACAGTGGTCTTCAGCTTGTAAGTGGACCAATTAGCGTGTCCATTTTCCTGCGGATACGTGTCATATCTGGTTTGACCACTGCTTTTAATATAGTTGTACTAGTAGATTAACACCACACGGTAAATAGATGTAATAACTACAGAGCTGACAACAATAAATCAAAGATTTACGAATAACAATATCAAAAGTAAATGCATTGGTCATATAATTTCAGTCAGTATTATTAACAATATTAAAATAATTTTGCGAATGTCTGTAATTAAGTTTCGAGTAATATAATGATCGAATGTACATAAATGTTTTAAATAAATGTATGAAAGTTCTATAGGTCTGCTATAAACAGTAGTGAAGACCTTTAAAACGTTAGAGTGGTCCCAGGACTGATAATATCTATGTAATTAGAGTTCACATCAAACTTTTATTCTCGGAATAGTAAAGCCAGCCTCCTGGATTTTTGTCTCAGATTCATGACCTACAATATAAGTTTAGATTTTCTGTTTCTTTAGCTTCCTAATATTTCTGGCTTTCACTATAGTAATCAACATTTGAACCTGAAGGCTTCAGGTACACCTGGTGCTGAATCATTACTAAGAAAGGGATACTCATAACTTGGTCCAAATTTGTAAATTTCCCGCTCCTTACTTTATGGAGAAACATATATTAGAAAGATTGGCAACCCCGCCATTTTTCTCGATCGGCAGATGTACATTTGTATATGTACGTAAATGTACTCTTAAAAAGTTAAATACAAGAGGATAACTTTGGTATGTTACAGAAGTTCAGTAATTTTCAGGATGGTTTGAGTATGATTTTGGAAAGAAATAATAATATTTTAATTAAAAAAAAAAAAAAAAAAAAAAAAAAATGAACTTCCGATTTTGAATGTCTGATTTTCGAAAATCCTGGTAAAATTGCTTATTTTTGTACTTTCAAAATTCATATTAAATTATACGAATTGGGAAAAATATACCATACCATGATACAATGTTTAAACTGACTATTAATGAAAAATTATGATCGTGTTTAAAAGAATACACTTATAAGTAGTTAGCCAAGGGGAAATGCCTATTAACCGTCTGCCTTCAACAGAAACAAAGGAGTTTCCAATCTCTATTTATGCATGTATGTATATGTTTCTGCTGTATGGTACATTTCACCACCTTTAAGAGATGTTAATGTTGAACCCCAGGCCTCCGGTCTTCCGCCTGAAGTATCATGTTTCCATCTAGTCCTTAATCTAAATGAAACCGCTAAACCAATGAGAAACGTTTATGAAACTAAACTGTACTTTGATATTTGAGACGCCACTGGGATTGCACAAGGGTCGTTTATAAATACATTGCACTAAAATAGCATTAAGTCTGTTTATAATGAAGTGTTATGTATCAAGTTGTGTTAAACTGCAGAAAAACTGTACTGGGGATCTACAGGAGCCATACCGTTAAGTTCATTTAAGCATTGAATGTCTTTCAGTTGGCATTCATAGCCGAAATGTTTCTTCTGCGTATGTATTTCTATTGGTCATTCTTTGGTGTTAACTGTCTCTCTAAGAGAAGTTACTAGTCTTTCCAGAATTCTATATATCTCTCCAAATGCCATCTGTCTTTTCTGAACTCTGAAGGCCATCTTGTTTTCTAAAATTCACCTGTATTTGTCTACTGTTGTCACTGGTCTTCCTTTTGTGCTATTGGACTCTCCATAGGTCACTAGTCCTTTCCACAGGGATCTAAGAAGTAGTTACAGTTTGTATAATTGTGGATCCATAATTATAAACTTTAAGTAATTCTCAGATCTCTGTGGTACTTTTTAGTTGCCAACAAGACCTTCCTGGAAGCCACTTGTATTTCCCAAAGTAGGTAACTTTCATTGGAGCTCAGATGCTTCAGATCAAATGAAGAATCAAACAAATCCTTTCGATTTCTACTCTTTAATCAGACAATATCAAATGATAAAACAATATAAAAAGCATGTACAACACATACTGGTTTAATGACACAACCATTTCCAATGGTCCCAACAATATGGTACATTAATCCTTCATCAGAGAGCAGGCCAGACATGCAGCCAAAACATTGGACTTAAACATAAATAAAGCTTTCTTCAACACAATATCCTTACTTTAAAGATGCTCCACTGCTGACAAATGATATTTTTCACTATCAGAAATAGGAGCAGACGATTTAGTATTTTTCTTCAGTTACAAAAGTTACATAATTTACACCATTACCATATAATAAGTTGCATCCCAAATAAAAAAAAATCTGTGGCTCTATATCCTATATGGAATGAAATACTGATTGTGCATGCACCATAGTGCAAAATAAATGATTTGATTTTACTTTTTTGTGTTAATTATACATATACATACACGATTGAACACCAATTATTGTTAAAATGATGAATATCATGTGTGCTCTGGCAGCGGTGGAGCATCTTTGAATTTCAAACAAATCTTAGTTCAAGGTCATTCTGGCCATTTTAAACCCAAGTACCAACAATTTATTTGATACATACAAAAAGACAGGACTGATTTTAATTGAACCATGTGCATAGCTTTATTCACAGTAAAATTTTAAAACTTTGTATAGGCCCTTTATTAGAATTTTACAGAATGATCTGCCCTTGCAGAAAGTTATGTATCTATCATAAGGCAATGTCTTTAGGAAAGTGTAAATAAAGCATGGAATAAAACTTATTTCACAATGATCACAAAAAGACTACATACCATCAAGGGCAAATAATTCTGTTAAGCAAAGATGAAACAAACATTGTTCAGACAGACTTGCATCTGATGTTGGAGTCAGCCAAAATGTTCCTAAATATAATGTACCAGACTTCCTGTGAGATCTTTACATCCTTTTTAGAAACTAGACTGTATGTCCTACAATTGTATCATTATTAGATTAATCAGTCCTTAATCCTGTGATCAAACTGGCACTGAACCACATTTTTTACATACATAAATAATGGACATCTAATAGGCACTTTAATCTAAGTAACATTTAAATTCCTAATATACACTAAATTACGCAAATACTAAAATTACCTCATGCTTCCATCTAGATAATCATTTAAAGTGAGTTGGAAATGGCATTTGAAATACACAAAAATACTTTTGTATTAATGTACCAAAGGTTTTTGTTGTTCATATTGAATAGAAATTTTACTAGCTTTGTGTATCCATTAGCAATATACTGTTTTAAAAATAAAATTACCAGTTATATTTAATACACTTGCTAAGCAAACTAAAAAAATTTTATTCTCTATATGGATATATTACCATAAATGAAAATGGAATTATCTCCCCTTACTAAAGTAATCTTGTGTTCAAAATAATATGAATTCAAACATGAAATATCAAATTTGGCAGATGGTGTGCAAATATGAATAATTTCCTAAATATGACTGCTCTTTTGATATCATATAGTGTATAATATGTATGCGTCCACATCAAATCACGAGTTTAGCAAACTATAACATACTACTCCCACAACATTAGATGTATAGCATGGCGAGGCAAAACATTACATCATGTAACAACACCCATAGTCAGAAAAATAACAACATCTGATAAGAAATTAGCTGATTAATGGACTCTTGTGTTATGGGAGCAGTTAAGAAACCTTAGGAAATGACATAACTAACACATATACATGTATATATTTACTTGTAAATTTAAGCAGGAATGCTTTATTGTTAATATACACATTAAATAAATGTATTCACTCGGATACGCTGACAGAAAATAGATATCTAAATTATGCAGGTACAGTATATATCTTTCAGATTTATCTTCAATTAACCGTATTTAAAAAAAAATATATATGAAAATTCTCAGTTTTACTGAAATGCCTAACTGAAATCAGATAGGTGTTACTAGTATTATCTTATCTGGAATTATCAAAATCTTTCGAGGTAGTTTGAACTTGTCTAAATTTGTTTTCCATTGGTAAGGTACACACCTGTTCTAAATTTTGACATAAATTCACACCTGATCAAACTTATTGGTACTGTTATAACAACACAGATATAATATACTAAGACACCAAAGCTATGACTTTTGTAGATAATTGATTATGACTAGTTCACAAAAAGCATAATACATGTATATCATTACTAACATAAATACTGGAGCTATATCAACATTTACAAAATCAATTTACTTCAATGATTTGTGTAATAAAGCTTTCCAAAGTGTCAAGATATATGAAATGACTTAGAATGGTAATGTAAATACTTCTGATTATCATCAGGACTTATCCTTGAATGTGTATAAAATATATACACGAGTACAGTGTTCCTTGCCTTTAATTGTCTCCCTTGGCAATTTTAAAATCCAATAATTATATATAATTATATAACATGAAAGTTTGCTGGGGTTAAGATGATGTAAGATAAAACAATTATCAACAGACACAAAATATCAAACCAATCTAGTTTCCTATTTATTATATAAAGAGTGCCATATTTTCATGACATCAACATTCAACTAAATACATATAAACTAAATATGTGCGAAAATGGAGGCCAAAGAAACCCTTATCTAATAAATATTTTGCGTTTGAAATGATAGAAATATAATGAAAGGGCTTGTCATGGATATCTATGTAATAGGCTATATCTATATACGCAGTTACTTTTGCCCAAAAACACTCCAAGAATTCTTAAATACATGTATCTGATATCTTGGTACAAGATTTTGATGTGCTGAGATACAGGAGTATATTTCTGGTTTCAAAAATATTTTGCATGCATTTCAAACCATTTCATGCAATCTTGAAATAATGTTACAAATATTCACAACTTCAATAAACCTTAACCAGTATCTGATTAAATGACGCCAATAACATTTACCTGTACAATACTCATGGAAACATGTTAGTTCTATCAACTTATTCATCTTTTGACAATTCTGAGAATATCTAACAACTTGTTTTACTGTAACAAGGATGTAAGGCACCTTTAGTACAATGAGTTGACCAGGTCCAACATATCTCCACCAACAATATAAAGCTTTCCAAAGTGTCAACAATCATGACTTAGAATGGATGTAAATACTTCCATCCCATATCCTTGAATGTGCATTATAACAAGAGATCACGAGACAGTGTTCCTTGGCTATAATTGTCTCCCTTGGCCCCCACTTTTAAAATCCAATGAATTATAAAGTCTTAGATACCATTGAAAGTTTGCTGGGGTTAAGATGATGTATGATAAAACAATTATCAAACAGAACACTAAAAATCAAACCAATCTAGTTTCACTATTTATTATATAAAGTGTTGCCATTATTTTTCATGACTTCAACATTACACTCCTGCATTTATAAACTAAATATGTGCGAAAATGGGAACACGGAACCCTACACATAAATATTTTGCCTTTGACATGATCGAAAATATAATGAAAGCACTTTCATGAAATAGAAATAATAGGCAACAAACTTCAACAATCCAAGAAATCAAGATGGCGGCCGTCGTTGCAGCCATCTTGTTGACCTAATCAGTTACAAAATGCAATATGCACAACTAAGGCCCTAAGGGAACCTACATATAAAATTTGAGAGACATCCTTTCAGTACTTTTTTTAAAAATAGCAATAACAAACTTTAACTATCAAAATCCAAGATGGCTGCCAGACGGCCATCTTGTTGACCGATCGGTCCCAAAACGCAATATGCATATCTAGGGCCCTAGGGGAACCTATGTATGGAATTTGCTTTAATTCCCTTCAATACTTTCTGAGAAATAGCGGTAACAAACTTCCACTACCAAAATTCAAGATGGCCGTCTGTCTTGTTGACAATTCAGTATCAAAACACAATATGCACAACTAGGTCCCTAGGGGAACCTACATATGAAATTTGAGAAAGATCCCTTTTGTACTTTCTCAGAAATTGTGGTAACAAACTTTAACTATCAAAATCCAAGATGGTCGCCTGGCAGCCATCTTGTTGACCGATCGGTCCCAAAATGCAATATGCACAACTAGGGCCCTAGGGGAACCTACATATGAAATTTGAGAAAGATCCCTTCAGTACTTTCTGAGAAATAGCGGTAACAAACTTTAATTATCAAAATCCAAGACGCCGCGTGTCCGCCATCTTGTTGACCGATCGGTCCAAAAATGCAATATGCACAACTAGCGTCCTAGGGGAACCTGCATATGAAATTTGAAAAAGATCCCTTTAGTACTTTCTGAGAAATAGCGGTAACAAACTTTAACTATCAAAATCCAAGATGGCCGCCTGTCGGCCATCTTGTTAACCGATCGGTCCCAAATTGCAATATGCACAACTAGGGTCCTAGGGGAACCTACATATGAAATTTGAGAAAGATCCCTTCAGTACTTTCTGAGAAATAGCTCGGTAACAAACTTTAACTATCAAAATCCAAGATGGTCGCCTGGCAGCCATCTTGTTGACCGATCGGTCCCAAAATGCAATATGCACAACAAGGGCCCTAGGGGAACCTACATATGAAATTTGAGAAAGATCCCTTCAGTACTTTCTGAGAAATAGCGGTAACAAACTTTAATTATCAAAATCCAAGATGGCCGCGTGTCCGCCATCTTGTTGACCGATCGGTCCCAAAATGCAATATGCACAACTAGGGTCCTAGGGGAACCTGCATATGAAATTTGAGAAAGATCCCTTTAGTACTTTCTGAGAAATAGCGGTAACAAACTTTAACTATCAAAATCCAAGATGGCCGCCTGTCGGCCATCTTGTTAACCGATCGGTCCCAAATTGCAATATGCACAACTAGGGTCCTAGGGGAACCTACATATGAAATTTGAGAAAGATCCCTTCAGTACTTTCTGAGAAATAGCGGTAACAAACTTTAATTATCAAAATCCAAGATGGCCGCGTGTCCGCCATCTTGTTAACCGATCGGTCCCAAATTGCAATTTGCACAACTAGGGTCCTAGGGGAACCTACATATGAAATTTGAGAAAGATCCCTTCAGTACTTTCTGAGAAATAGCGGTAACAAACTTTAACTATCAAAATCCAAGATGGCCGCCTGTCGGCCATCTTGATGACCGATTGGTCCCAAAATGCAATATGCACAACTAGGGTCCTAGGAGAACCTGCATATGAAATTTAAGAAAGATCCCTTCAGTGCTTTTTGAGAAATAGCGGTTACAAACTTTAACTATCAAAATCCAAGATGGCCGCCTGTCGACCATCTTGTTCGCCGATCGGTCCCAAAATGCAATATGCACAACTAGGGTCCTAGGGGAACCTACATATGAAATTTGAGAAAGATCCCTTCAGTACTTTCTGAGAAATAGAGGTAACAAACTTTAACTATCAAAATCCAAGATGGCCGCCTGTCGGCCATCTTGTTGACCGATCGGTCCCAAAATGCAATATGCACAACTAGGGCCATAGGGGAACCTACATATGAAATTTGAAAAAGATCCCTTTAGTACTTTCTGAGAAATAGCGGTAACAAGAATTGTTAACGGACGGACGGACGGACGGACGGACGGACGGACGGAAGGACGGAAGGACGGACGGACGACGGACCACGGACGAAAGGCGATTTGAATAGCCCACCATCTGATGATGGTGGGCTAATAAACGATACACGTTATCCTGTAGCCTCCCTAATCCTTTACAAACTGTATAAAACATGAATAAAATAGACAAACCTGACATAGTGTAATGCAGTTATACAATAAAGTTATATAGAATTACCACGGTAACTCCAACAGTTGTCTCATTTTACATTACCAAGACACCATGTAGTAAAGAGTAAAATCCTTTTACATGTATATTGGTACTTTTCTGTTAATACATTTTTTTTTCTGAAATGTCATGCAACAATTAAGTTCAGCAAATATGTCACATTTTTATCAAAGTTGATTTTAAGTTTATAGAAATGCCACTCAGTCTAGTATTTACTACATATGAATGAAAATGCAGTGTATATTAAAGCAATTGAATGTTAAACTTAAAACGTTTGGTAATACAATGATGATTCTTATTCTCTATTGACATCTGGTTCCTATGTCCCAAACACACTTTGGAGATTTCTAATAGCTAACTCTAATCAGGAAATCATTAAAAAGAAAAATCAGAACGTCTACAATTAATTACGGATTTATCATGCCTGTGTACAATTTAAAATAAAATAGAAATAACAAAAACCCATTCAGTAAATATAGAAAACAAAAGCAATAACAAGATTACACGAAGATACAAACATAATATTAATGTACACTAAGCTGTGCTGTCAATGATAAATCATACTTGACAATAAGTCCTCTGTGGGTTCAAACCAACTGAAAGCTACTTGTTACATCATTCAATTGTGAAAAGATTTCCGACCTGTATGAACAAAAGCAATTTGGTTATTTGGTAACTTTTACTTGTTTTCAATAATACCACAAATCAGTCTAGTCTTATGCATGTAAATAACCAAATAACGATTAACCCCCTTACATGAGCAAATCTCTCCTATTAAAAAATCAGATAAACTTGCAAGTTCTCGCAATAATAGCTCTAGAGCTAATGTTGTTTTGTTTCTCAATATGCGACGTTAATTAAAAATAAAAGTATCTTTTATCTTGTAACACCTGTCAAAAGGGCAGATAACTCCTGTCACACGAGCACATAAATGTTTTACAAACCAATAACATTCAAACCTGTCTATTAAAGATAAAGGCACGTAGCTTATATAAAAAAAGACTTGTTTTACAACAGGGTTACATTAAAACTACCACCAAAAAGTAATTTTACAACAAGTGGATGCATTGTTTTTTTTTAATGTCCTCTTAAGGTCATTAAAGGAGGCAAAGATGGCAGCTATTAATCTGGTTTTGCTTTTAAACAGATGACCTTTAGAATGTGTTTAACATTACAACATACTGGTTTAACTTTGACATATAACTTATATTTTGCAATTCATTTTAGCAATGTAAGTTTCGAAGATTTATTATGCATGCAAATAAAATCTTGTGAAAATCTACTATAAAATGCATGTTATTTAAAACAAGATCACCATTATTTTGAGATAGCTTTGGCATCAATGGTAAAACTCTAGATTTGTTAAGATACAATTTAATGAAAAAAGGCTATTATAAGGCAAAAAGCCTTTTTTATAAAATACATGTAGATTGAAAGTTCAAAGCATTGATGACAACATATTTGTAGCTTATTAAAGACTACTGTAATAAAATATTGTGATAAAATGAGATAAAATTCAAAGCAGAGAGGACCAGAACATCTGCAACAGTAACCAGACACCATTATATATATAAATAAATATAAAATGTGAAAACAAAAAGTTTTTCTACTATGAACAGGAAAAACTAAATGAAAGTTAAACAAATTCAATTTATTCTAAATCTTGTAGTTTATTGTGCGAAAACTTCATAAGGTGAGGTAAACTATAACATGAGTATTTCCTGTGGTTTGGTCCAAAAGGTGCGTGTAAACTGGTGTTTAGGTGGGCTGGTCCCAGAGTTGTTCCCCTTGATGGAATACACGTGGTCATTTGAGTCGATCTCCCTTAGGCAGTGTGCTGAAGGGCCTGACCAAACCCAAACCCTTTTGGTCCAAAGTGTTTCCCATAGCAAGCTGTCAAGAACAAATTTTAATCTTTCAATTTAATCTATATTCAGAAAGCTTGATTTTACATTTCTTACAAATACACAAGACTATTCCTCTGTAAAACAGGTAGAATAATCCAAAATCACAACCCGTGATCTAATAATCAACCCCCAACGTAATCATCAATCCATGACCTAATCATCAATCCGCAACCTAATCCTCAAGTTATAAAAACAAGCGGCATGGGGGATTGGTTTTATCCTACTCTGTTTTAGGGCAATCCTGCATAATAAGGTACAGTATTTATAAATAATCTTCTGTAAAATCCTTTTGTTTATACAAACCTTTACAGAAGATGTTTCCTTCATTTTGTGTCAATGTTGTAGAGTCCAGGTTCTTTCCACAGGCAGTGCACTTAAAACAGGCCTTGTGGTAGATCTGAAACACGGTTGAGCAAAACAAAGTTACGCATGTTTGCAATTTTAATTCTGATTTAAACAACATTGTAAAATCAGCAGTATAATTGATGATGTGTAAAAACATATAATTTCTCAATCTTATTATAAGAACAAAGTTTATATCAATATTTTCCGCACGGTTTGTACATTATCCATCCATGAAATTTCCCCTTAAATTAAACAGGCTATAAATCTTTGGTATAAAGCTTCATGAACATTTTTTACTAAATTTCTAAAACTTACTATATTCATTAAAGGAGTGTATGAAAAATCTACAAGAGGCCAATGGGCCTTAACGGTCATATGAGTTCGTTTAGAATGAAACAAAGACATATAAACACTAATATATAGGCCCTTGAAGTCGGTCAGTGATTTTATGAATTTAACTTTTTAATCTATGAAGAGTATTTGCTTCCATCAAACCTGTGAACTCAGAGGATAATTTGAAATTTAAAGTCATTTTGACCCTGTTTGGCCCCACCCCTCTTGTCCCCCAGGGGGTCAGCGAGGAATGATATGCATGTTAAAATACTATATCTTAGGTTAATAATTCTAATAAAGTTTGACTCATTTCCTATGAAAATTGAGCAAATAATGTTCATAAATGTGTTTTTCATATATAAACTTAAGTAAACTTGACCCTCTCCACAAGGGAAAACGTGAGACCCCAGGGTCATATAATTCACAATTTTCATAAAACACCGTAAGACCTTTCCATCTATAAAGAGTATTTGATTCTACCATTTCCAGAATTTAAGAATTTTTTTGAAGTTTTAGCCTATTTGCCCCTTATGGCCTTGCCCCTCTGCTCCCAGGGGGTCGGCCAGGACCAATATGGATATGATATTAAAATGCTATCTCAGGCTAATAATTATAACCAAGTTTGACTCATTTCCTATGAAAATTGAGCAAAAAATGCCCATAAATGTGTTTTCCCTATATAAACTATCGCAAAATTGACCCTCTCCCATGGGGAAACGGGAGACCCTTGAGTCATATAATTCACAATTTTTGTAAAGGACCTTAAGACCTTTCCATCAATGAAAAGTATTTGATTCTACCATTTCCAGAATTTTAGAAAAAGGTTTTTGAAATGTTAGCCTATTTGACCCTTTTCGGCCCTGCCCCTCTGCCCCCAGGGGGCCGGCCAGGACCAATATGGATATGATATTAAAATGCTATCTCAGGCTAATAATTATAACCAAGTTTGACTCATTTCCTATGAAAATTTAGCAACAAATGCCCATAAATGTGTTTTCCCTATATAAATTATAGTAAACTTGACCCCCTCCCCAGGGGGAAATGTGAGACCCCAGGGTCATATAATTCACAGCTTTTGTAAAGGACCTTAAGCCCTTTCCATCTATGAAGAGTGTATGATTCTACCATTTCCAGAATTCAGAAGAAAATTTTTGAAATTTTAGCCTATTTGACCCCTTTTGGCCCCTCCCACAGCCCCCTGGGGGGTGGGGACTATATAATTCACAATTTTGATTGGCCTAATGCCTTAGAAGGTTTGTGCTAAATATCATTGAAATTGCTTCAGCAGTTTTTGCGAAAAAGTCGAAAATGTAAATTGTTTACATACAAATGATGGATGACAGACTTCGTCTCAGGTGACCTACTAAAGAAAATGTATAATTTAGCAAATATTTTGTCTTATATTCCTTGTACCAATTGTAAGTGTGAATTATGCTGGTTAGACATACATTGCCTCCTCCAATGACTTGTTCAGCGAAGTACACCTGCTTGCCACAGCGACCACAGATGTCAGCTCCACCATACTTGGGCTTCTGAGTGTTATTATCTAACAGTGGGGCAGCCTGGGCCATAGCTAGCTGAGATACATTCCTAAAAATACAACAAGTTATCTAATGGGAACTTCATTTTTTTAAATATGCATTTCTTACACTACAGAAAATAATGCATGTCTGCTTCACGTTTGTCAATTCCCCAGAGGCTTAGCAGTATCGCAGACAAACTCTGATTGTACATAACATTAATAACAACATAAATAGACTTTATTTCAGTTCCATGACACTTGGAGTCTGAGACTCCTCTTCTAAATAGTCGATGTGAAAATATACAATGTTTACAACACTCTCTTTCCGCCCCTAGAAAGAAGTACGTACTGGGTACCGATATAGAAGTCATACACAATTTTATCAAGTTGATAAGTAGGCCATTCATGATTCTACTTTCACCAGTATCTCATGCTCAATGAAACCAGAATTTGAACATTTTAAATACTATTTCAGAGTTATCTCCCTTTTGCACACAAGAGTTCAAGATTGACAATTGTATGTAGGGTAAAACTGTGACGATGCCAGCCAATAACAATGTAGAATACATCATTAACACAAAACCATCAAATAAAATACCCCTTTCTTTCAAAAATATATAGGCTTAAGATCAAAACCTTCTATCTTCCACTGATAAACTTACTGAGTAGTGCATGACCTCTCCTCCTCCAACTCATAAACTTACTGAGTAGTGACTTCTCCCGCTCGTCCAGTATCCATGGAAAGTCCTGATGCCCCACCAGCGAAACCGTAACCTTTTGGTCCGAAGAGACGGCCATAACAAGCCTTACAGAAGGCCTCACCGTCATGGTCTGTACAAGTGGTGCTGTCCAACATCTTGTTACAGTTGGCTGAAATAACATTCATTATTACTGTACAAGCCAACATCTTGTTACAGTTAGCTGAAATAACATTCATTATTACTGTACAAGCCAACATCTTGTTACAGTTGGCTGAAATAACATTCATTATTACTGTACAAGCCAACATCTTGTTACAGTTGGCTGAAATAACATTCATTATATATACTGCCACCAAATAATACAAGCCAACATCTTGTTACAGTTGGCTGAAATAACATTCATTATATATACTGCCACCAAATAATACAGATAAGATTTAGTATAAGCACTAGAGAATACTGTCATTAATAATAAACCATGTTGCTCAATTCTAATGATGATAAATTTCCCTTTCTGTTGAAATAGATAGAGTTTTAATATAATTTATAAAACTACAAATGTCTGTTAGATATTAAGTCCTCGCGAACTATACTAACTAAAACGTACACTACTTAATGTATTAGGTATACCAATTTCATTTCACCAAATCTCATAGGAAAGCCTTTGAGGTGTACACATTTACATTGATAATCTGGATAGCATTAGTTTTTTTGAAACTCAATAGCATCATTTTTTTAAAACATGTGTTATGCAATTCATTCATGTTAATTTGAATTCACATACTACACCGTATTTAATCATCAAAACAACGCAAGTAAATTATGTAACATTACTCAATATTAGAACTGTACAAAGTTAATTGAAACCTTATGAATACATGTAAACAATTACTCCCCGTCACTCACCACACTTGAGACAGAGTTTGTGCCATTTTCTTCCATTAGCCCGAGCTTCCTCAGCGAAGTAAACCGTCTTCTGACATCGTGGACACTTCTCTCCACCCCCGAAGCGACTGTTACCACCGTTTACTACCGGGGCAGCTTGTGCTTGGGCGTAATGGGAAACATTACTGAAAGTAGGAATAATTCTTACTGTAGAGTCATTACAATTAAAGGGAACAAACTCCTGTTCTTACAGGTCTACAGGCATATAGAATATTACGTTAATGTAACAACTAAAGGGAGCAAACTCTCCTGTTCTTACAGGTCTATGGGCATATAGAATATTACGTTAATGTAACAACTAAAGGGAGCAAACTCTCCTGTTCTTACAGGTCTATGGGCATATAGAATATTACATTAATGTAACAACTAAAGGGAGCAAACTCTCCTGTTCTTACAGGTCTATGGGCATATAGAATATTACATTAATGTAACAACTAAAGGGAGCAAACTCTCCTGTTCTTACAGGTCTATGGGCATATAGAATATTACGTTAATGTAACAACTAAAGGGAGCAAACTCTCCTGTTCTTACAGGTCTATGGGCATATAGAATATTACGTTAATGTAACAACTAAAGGGAGCAAACTCTCCTGTTCTTACAGGTCTATGGGCATATAGAATATTACATTAATGTAACAACTAAAGGGAGCAAACTCTCCTGTTCTTACAGGTCTATGGGCATATAGAATATTACATTAATGTAACAACTAAAGGGAGCAAACTCTCCTGTTCTTACAGGTCTATGGGCATATAGAATATTACGTTAATGTAACAACTAAAGGGAGCAAACTCTCCTGTTCTTACAGGTCTATGGGCATATAGAATATTACGTTAATGTAACAACTAAAGGGAGCAAACTCTCCTGTTCTTACAGGTCTATGGGCATATAGAATATTACGTTAATGTAACAACTAAAGGGAGCAAACTCTCCTGTTCTTACAGGTCTATGGGCATATAGAATATTACATTAATGTAACAACTAAAGGGAGCAAACTCTCCTGTTCTTACAGGTCTATGGGCATATAGAATATTACGTTAATGTAACAACTAAAGGGAGCAAACTCTCCTGTTCTTACAGGTCTATGGGCATATAGAATATTACATTAATGTAACAACTAAAGGGAGCAAACTCTCCTGTTCTTACAGGTCTATGGGCATATAGAATATTACTTAATGTAACAACTAAAGGGAGCAAACTCTCCTGTTCTTACAGGTCTATGGGCATATAGAATATTACGTTAATGTAACAACTAAAGGGAGCAAACTCTCCCGTTCTTAAGGTCTATGGGCATATAGAATATTACGTTAATGTAACAACTAAAGGGAGCAAACTCTCCTGTTCTTACAGGTCTATGGGCATATAGAATATTACGTTAATGTAACAACTAAAGGGAGCAAACTCTCCTGTTCTTACAGGTCTATGGGCATATAGAATATTACGTTAATGTAACAACTAAAGGGAGCAAACTCTCCTGTTCTTACAGGTCTATGGGCATATAGAATATTACGTTAATGTAACAACTAAAGGGAGCAAACTCTCCTGTTCTTACAGGTCTATGGGCATATAGAATATTACATTAATGTAACAACTAAAGGGAGCAAACTCTCCTGTTCTTACAGGTCTATGGGCATATAGAATATTACATTAATGTAACAACTAAAGGGAGCAAACTCTCCTGTTCTTACAGGTCTATGGGCATATAGAATATTACGTTAATGTAACAACTAAAGGGAGCAAACTCTCCTGTTCTTACAGGTCTATGGGCATATAGAATATTACATTAATGTAACAACTAAAGGGAGCAAACTCTCCTGTTCTTACAGGTCTATGGGCATATAGAATATTACATTAATGTAACAACTAAAGGGAGCAAACTCTCCTGTTCTTACAGGTCTATGGGCATATAGAATATTACATTAATGTAACAACTAAAGGGAGCAAAACTCTCCTGTTCTTACAGGTCTATGGGCATATAGAATATTACATTAATGTAACAACTAAAGGGAGCAAACTCTCCTGTTCTTACAGGTCTATGGGCATATAGAATATTACATTAATGTAACAACTAAAGGGAGCAAACTCTCCTGTTCTTACAGGTCTATGGGCATATAGAATATTACATTAATGTAACAACTAAAGGGAGCAAACTCTCCTGTTCTTACAGGTCTATGGGCATATAGAATATTACATTAATGTAACAACTAAAAGGACCAAACTCTCCTGTTCTTACAGGTCTATGGGCATATAGAATATTACGTTAATGTAACAACTAAAGGGAGCAAACTCTCCTGTTCTTACAGGTCTATGGGCATATAGAATATTACGTTAATGTAACAACTAAAGGGAGCAAACTCTCCTGTTCTTACAGGTCTATGGGCATATAGAATATTACATTAATGTAACAACTAAAGGGAGCAAACTCTCCTGTTCTTACAGGTCTATGGGCATATAGAATATTACATTAATGTAACAACTAAAGGGAGCAAACTCTCCTGTTCTTACAGGTCTATGGGCATATAGAATATTACGTTAATGTAACGACTAAAGGGAGCAAACTCTCCTGTTCTTACAGGTCTATGGGCATATAGAATATTACATTAAGGGACAACAAAGGAAGACCCTAGTGGGTTATCACCTTTGACCTTTTAATGCCAGAAATTGAAATAAGATATTCCAAAACCCATATAGCAATGAAAAGATTACAATTTTGTCATCATCAGTATTTGACCAACGACCACATAAGTTTGTTGTTAACTATGAACAATACATGTGCAGTCACAACTCTTTATGCTTGACATAAATACATTTATATACATTTACGTGCACAGAAACTTTCATAACAAGCAAAATCACTTGATTATAAATGCCAAATCTAGAACTACCAGGTATATGCACATGTATTCATGTAAAATGCAGGGCCAACAAGCATTCAATTATTTGTACCGTAAATCTGGTATGTTAGTCAAGCTATCTTTATGTAAAACTCATCACAGCATACATGCTGAATAAATACACATGATTTTTATTTTTCTCTCAGGCACCCCTCCCCAAATCTTTCTAAAACTCATAAATTTTGTGCAACCCCATAATTATACAGATGAAGTTCCTCATTTCAAAAACCAATTCCTTGTTATAACTAAAACATTTACATCGTACTGCATACAACTCATATCAAGAAATGTTAAAATGCATAAGACAACAACAATCACAGTTAATTAAATTTAATTGCTTGTAATGTACACAAATGGTTAACAATTCAGGTTTGATTATGATCATTATCATGCTATCACCATGTAAAATAATCAATACACAGTAAGAAGGCGATGAATTCTGTAAAACAAGAGTCAAAGTAGACACAAAGATGCACCAGAAATCGTACAAGTACTTAACAATTTTTAAGCACTCTTGGTACTGGATCAAATACAATATGTACTTTTCTTCTATCTACAGAAACACAACACATTCAGATTAATAACAAACACAAATCAGTTGTTGTTAACATTTAATATTCTGATATCAAAGTACTTATAACAACCCTTATACAAGTATTCTAATTTGGCCATAGTTGTGTTTTTTTCTGTTTTTTTGTTTTTTTTTAGGTTTCAGGGCTCTTGAGTGAAAAAACAAACACCAACATTTTTTCCCAAACTGGGCAATAAAAGAGGTGTGCAGTGTGTAACAGGGTAAGTAATGTTTCCTACAATTTCCGTAGATGTACAATCTATAAAAAGAAAACTCTTTTCTAAATTTGATCAGTTGAAATGAAATAACTTATTTTTTGTAGAAAAATGCACAAAACCAGTATCAATTTGAACCCCTAAAAAACTTTAATTCCTTAGCAAAACATTGTACTTATTTACTTGTGTGTTGTTTTTTTGCCTTGCTGGCTGGTAGGTTTAGAAAATCAAAATGGCACATAACAGAGAAAAACCCAACTATGGCCTTAGTTGTGTAACATTGGACATCAGATCCTGAAACAGATTTCATTTTACACACATACTTAAGTATTTTATCAAAGTTATTAAACACAAGGACAGGTGTGATCATTACATTTATTATAACCATAGAATGAATCATAAAATTCAACATTTTTTAAAAGACAATTCCACTTGCAAACAAACACATAAATTCATTGTTCTTTGGAAAATAATTGAACAAGAAGACAATATAATATTAAATTGATTACCTGTAAGTAAAGTATTAATTTGTCTTATATATTTTGGATGTAATTGTCATTCTCTTCTCTTAACAATCAATCAGTGTATTGTTTTATATTTACACCATCATGATAACAATTATTGTAAAAATCTTGATATTTGTTGCTCCTAATGCATATTGTTTGTACTGTACTGATAAAAACTGTTGTTATGTATGTCATGTTTGGTGAACAGATATACCTGAACTCTTATGATTTACATGATAGTATATTGATAAGCATGTACCATATAGGGACAAGTCACCATGCATGTTATAACAACTGTAGCAGGACGAGTCTACTCACATCTCAAAGCCTTAGTACTGTCTAGACTAAATTAACATGCTTAATGAGTAAGACTGATACGTTCATCTTCAATGACAATAAAAAAATGATTTTACAGCATGTATTTGCATCTAAAATGTGTTTTTTCATTAAATTAAACAAAGGTTTTCAACAGTTTGAATCCTAAGTTACTGTAAGTTTCTCTAGCTTCTAAGCAAGGCAACTATACAAACAAAATATATGCAAACAAATATGCAGACAAGGTAATTACTCCAAAGTTATCTCGTAAGGATTTCCGGTATCCATGGAGAGAAGTACAGCACCACCAGCATAGCCATAACCTTTAGGGCCAAACAGTTTACCGTAACAGCTTTTACAGAAGACGTCACCCTCATGGTCTGTGCAGGTAGAACTATCCAAAGACTTCCCACAATTCCCTGAAACCGGACAAAGGAAGCTGAACTAGGGAGGTAATTATGTGCTCGTTTCTTGTCAACAGATGATAACAAAATTGATGATTATATTCAAAGGAAACTAAAAGATGGATTTCATGAGAAGGGCTATCACTGAAGTAATTAATGACACAGCAATGATTTCTAGACCCCTTTAAACTATGACCATGATATTCAGTGTCCCCAAGAACCCATCCATTCCCAGTTTTGCTAATAAATGAAATTGGACAAACTCCTTTTAGTTATCTTGGTGTTCTCAGGAAAATTCACACCTCTGACTGCACATTTACACACCATCAGAAATTCCTATGTATAATTTCAAAGTCCAACAGATAAGACTTTCAAGAAAATATCTGAAAACCAATTGTGAACAAAGACTGACATGTGATATACATGTATATGGTGTAGTAGAGCTCCTGTACATCAAAATGAATCTAAATGTATTAGAAAGGAGAAAAGATATTTCTATGTACATTAGCTACTTACCACAACTGAGACAGATTTTATGCCATTTACGCCCCATGGCACGGACCTCTTCTGCATAGTAGACCTTGTGTCCACAGCGTAGACACGCATCAGGAGCAGCCCAGCTGGTCGGGGCTTGTAGAAGTGGTGCTGATACAGCTTGGCCGAAGTTACCAACTCTACATATTCATATTCAAATGTCCAAAAACATGGTCTGATATATACCTTGTTTATATGGTTGAAGTTTATATTCACAAATCTTTAAACTAGAAATTATGTGAACAGGATTTCTAAAACACTACAGAAACAGTCTGATCCTGTATTTCACTGTAATAGTTTGTGTGGTGTCATATAGAATTGTAAGGTACTATTATATGTTTGTAAATTTTGTCTGGGCCAAGATACGTCAACATTCCATTTAACGTAAGCAAACTCATCAACTTAGAAATTATCCGTAGGAAAGCATTGCATAAGTTCAGGAAAGCTCATTAGCTAACATTTCTTTTCATTTCTGTAACACTTTTCTATTGAGAATTTTAAATTAAAAAAGTTAGGAACTTTGACAAACTGCAGGCCTGATAAGTGAAAGTTGTCAACTTAAATATCAGTTTATCTCTTAATTTAAGTATATTTTGTTTTGATTTTTTGTATTTATGGTCCATGAATTACATTCCAGGATTTCTTACCCATCCGTTTCTCCATATTTGGTAGTACTGTTGGCAGAAAGGCCTGAAGCACCCCCTGCAAAGCCGTATCCCTTTGGTCCAAAGTTCTTTCCGTAGCAGGCCTTACAAAATGCCTCGCCCTGGTGATCAGTACAGGTTGTACTATCCAGTAACTTGTTACACTCCGCTGTAAAATAAAACACAAGTTTACAGCTGTGGATATATAATTGATAGAATTAGCTGTAAAACATGTTAGAGTTATTAAGCTTTAAACTACCTTTCTATGCCATCTATATAGATCTAGACCATAGATGTCATAGGAAGATAGTTTTATGCTTATATTTACATTATCAACTCATTTAGGGTCTTTGCATTCACATTGTTTAAGCTAAGACCAGGAAAACCATTATCAAAGACAATTTAATCCACAAGATGGAACAGCCATTTTGACGGTGATCAGTTGATATCACCAGGTCAACATTAGTGATGTCATAATGGTCTAGTTTTGGGTGTCAATTATACTGTCATATACTTATAATAGTAGAAGTGACAAGGAAAGTAAATATATCTTTTTATGTCCATCCATATTTAAGTGTTAGTTTTCAGGTGCCGTTTGTGATATCCTCATCAATCCAAGCAGTATTACCTTTTTATTGTTTTTCTACTTTTGTCTCGCTGTAAAATGGAATGATGTGGGACAAGGAAGTAATTCCATCCGTGTGGACAAAACAAAGTTGTCAAATTTTCTAGGCGATCTGCCCCTTTATTAAGACGAACAAAACGAACACGATTACATAATAGGATACGAACAGTAAAGCGGGACAAAGTAGACAAATATTAAACTATACAGCACAATGGAATGAGATATTTGTGGAAAAACAAAACAAAATCAATATCAGTCTTTCTCCTCTGAATAAATAAGATGAGTTACTTCCCCTTAATCAGTACATACATCCACATATAGTGTGTGCCTGATAGCTCTCTCATCAAGTGATAGCTAGGTGACTTGCTTGGGTTTGGTTGACATTTCTTAGTTCATTAAAGAACCTAAACCAGATTATTCCTACTTTTATACTGATCTACTAAATTACTTCCAACTTTCTAAATAGGCCTACAACAAGTTTATAACACTTATGAAACCTCTTACTTGATATAAGTTGTGTTACTTTTAGTGTTGATACAAAGTAAATCTCTAAAATTGCTGGACATATTATCATTGATGAGCACACTATACATCATCCTACTGTCTTTGCTTTGTATACATGATACATACTACACATGGAAACTTACTTCAGAACTACATTTAAGTATCACCTAAAAAAATGATAGACTTGGCTCTTTAGGATATTGATGATGAAAGACATTGTGATTCTATCTATGATCCCATATAAAATTAACAAGAGATCCCAGAGGGATCTTGGCGCCCACCAAAGAATGATCTATATCTGACAAATGAGAGATGGATCTTTTCTCTACTTTTTAAACTTTTTTCAAACATACTACATATAAAATTTGAGACAGATCGCTTCAGTACCTTTTGAGAAATAGCGGTAACAAACTTCAACTACCAAAATCCAAGATGACTCCTTGGCGGCCATCTTGTTGATCAATCGGTCCCAAATCACAATATGCACAACAAGGGCCCTAGGGGAACCTACATGTGAAATTTAAGAAAGATCCATTCAATACTTTCTGAGAAATAGCGATAACAAACTTTGAAAATAAAAATCCAAGATGGCTGCCTGGCAGCAATTTTGTTGACTGATCAGTCCCAAATCACAAAATGTAAAACCAGGGCCCTTGGGGAACCTGCATATGAATTCTGAGACTGATCCCTTCAGTACTTTCTGAGAAATAGCGATAACAAACTTTGAATAACAAAATCCAAGATGGCTGCCTGGCGGCCATCTTGTTAACAGATCGGTCCCAAAATGCAATATGCACAACTAGGTCCCTAGGGGAACCTACATATGAAATTTGAGACAGATCCCTTCAGTACTATCTGAGAAATAGCCATAACAAACTTTAACTATCGAAATCCAAGATGGCGGCCTGGCGGCCATCTTGTTCACCGATTGGTCCAAAAATGCAATATGCACAACAAGGGCCCTAGGGGAACCTACATATTAAATTTGAGAAAGATCCCTTCAGCACTTTTTGAGAAAGATCCCTTCAGCACTTTTTGAGAAATGGGGATATCAAACCTTAACTATCAAAATCCAAGATGGCCGCATGGCGGCCATCTTGTTTTTCCTATCAGCCTCAAAATCTGTTTGGCACAACTAGGGACCAAGGGTAACCTCCATGTGAAGTTTGAACAAAATCCCTTCAGTAGTTCTCAAAAAATATCGATAACAAACTTCAACTGCCAAAATCAAAGATGGCTGCCTGGCGGCCATCTTGTTTTTCCGATCAGCCTCAAAATCTGTATGGCACAAATATGGACCAAGGGGACCCTCCATGTGAAGTTTGAACAAAATCTCTGAAGCAGTTTTTAAGAAATAGTGATAACAAGCATTGTTTACGGACGGACCACGGACCACGGACACAGGGCGATTTGAATAGCCCACCATCTGATGATGGTGGGCTAAAAAGAAAAGAAAACTTCATGTATTCAAATAATATAATGCTTTTCAAATACATGTAGTTATGCATGTACAAGGTTATGTAGCGTCCCTGGTGAACATATTATACACACATGTATATGTATATGTCCTCAAGCAATTTAAACTAACATGTACGTACTGTAGTGTTACAGTAAGTTTTAACAAAAATGCCTGTCTTACTGACAGTAATTCATTTATCTCTCTTAAAGTAGCATTGTTTGACCTTTGATCTTGACAGCAGTATTAAGTGATGCATTTAAATTTATTAATTAAAAGTTTAGATAGGCTATGGTTATTATGTACAGTGCTGTGTGGGCTGAGTAAATCATTACAAATAGAACCATGGTATATGAAGTCATATCAAACTAGATAAACCAGTTTTAATAAAACATGTCCCCATCCTTAAAATATATAATACACCATATAATTATATCTGCCATTGCATTCAGTTATAATAGGCCTTTCACCTGGTACACACCTGTTATTCCACATATCTATCAAATATCACCAGGTCTCTCACCTGTTTATATTACTGACTATACATATAACATAACAACCATGTTGTTGCTATGTAAAGTGACCTCCTATGATTCATTGATTTTCTGCTTCCATCTCAATTAGGGTCAGAATATCTCCAGATCTATTATATTGTCAAAAGCAACAATCAAACTATATCATAAAATCATGGCAAATCCTCACCAGATCAAGAAAACAAACAATTTCCAAGGGCCCAATAGACCTGCATCAATCCCTAACTCTGATACTTACCATCAGTTTACATACAGTATTCGACCAAATCAGCGCCTATGTCCTTATAAGCACCCCTCACTCTTTTCGAGGCCTCGATTTCAATTGTCCATAACCATAACTACATAAAACTGTATAGATTTGCAATAATTTTGTCTTATCTGCATCTTTTCATGATGTTTTTATCAAATTTTTAAACACCCTGGGCACTTATTGGGTTGAATATGGTATACAATAGTTAAAAGATGTAATTTTAGTCAATCCTACATGTACATATTATTTGTATAACCCTATTACAATTTCCTCCCCTAATTCCTTTCACATTCTAAATGATCTCATTGTATTCAACATCTATAAAAACCTCATTGTATAAAACCAACACAAATTCTATGAAATATTGTTAATTCACCATGGTAATAATTGTCTGTCAGAGGTTGGATGATGACTGCATAGCTATTTACTGGGGACTGGGGATTTAAGGTTTGATTATTAATCATAGAAGATAAGATTCCCAGCAATGACCATTAGCCCCTCCTCATCCATCACACACTACTCCACCTTCTGCTTCCAACCCAATGCGGATCGCCTCACTTCTTAAAGAAAGATTTTCTAAACTAGCCCCCCCCTGTCTTCTCAAACAAAGATGTTCTGAACTAATTACCACAGTTAAAGAATTACTAGTCCATATACACCTGTCTCACTTCCAAGATTTTAAGCTCTACACCCATCCTAAACCTGTGAAAAGCATCAGGTCTGTTAATTACATACTGTTATAATACCGATCCTATATGCAGTATCACTGGTTCCTAACCAAGGGAGTCTGCAGCATTAGGAGATGACTGACTGATATACCCCCTCCCCATCCCCACCCCACCTTAAAGCTACAATCCCTGGAAGATGAGTCATCTACATTTTAAGTCTCACCTTGTAATAATAAGTAGCTTACTTTCACATCAGGTTCAACTTTGGCACTAGACCCCACATCTCTCCCTGTTATCACCCGATTAATGATGTTAGTGCATACTTGGAATAGTGGTGTTAACTCTGAGATCGGTATCGATAGTCTAAATTTCAGCGTAACATTTCAATATCTTTGAAATTCACTTTCATGCTTTTTATGTTATGAAGAAGAATGTTTGAAAAATAAATTCTGTGTGGATGAAATTCTCTTTAAATTAGCTGCATTTTGATTTTATCAACAAAATTATTCTGGTATACAAATACAGCATGTAAAACTCACGTGAAAGTGCCTGGAAGTAAGGCAAGTCTTGAAAGTGTGTACGTAAATATCTTGTAATTCGAAACCAGACATATTTATCAAGGACGTCAGGATATCATTATCTTACATATAAAATTAATTAATTTCCTATCAAAACAAACTGATATTTCCCCCTCTAATCAAGTTTCTTGACCTGACCAGTCACCCAGTACGTATATATATATATGTATACTGTATATATATATATATTCGTATTCGATATGATATAAAGCTAAAACTAGGAGAAGATGCTGCCTCCCACTTCACATTTTTATTCTCAAACAGAAAATTTAAGTGATAGAATGTCTCCACTAGAAACAATATCGATACAAACTAATAGGGGGCCCGTGGTGGTCAAGATGTTAAAGCAGTAACATAATACCACAAGCCCTCCACTGCTGGGTTGAGGGTTCGAATCCCATGTGGGGCAATTGCCAGATACTGGTTGATGGTTTTATCTGGGCACTCCGGCTTTCCTCCACCATCTAAACCTGGCACATTCTTAAATGACCTTGGCTCATAACTAACAGGCTATTATAGGACATTAAAACAATTAAATCATACCAAATGAAACCAAACCAAAGATTCTAATATCAACTTGTAATTGAACTTCACATGTATTCGTGTACATATATATATATATTTTATATACAAAAACAAAAACAAAAACAAAAAAAAACAATAAGAACTGACTGTTGTTAGCCCTTTTGCTCCATTGAAGGGAGCTCTTTAGACCTTCGATGGAGCGATAGGGCTAATCTCAGTATCTCAGTCAGTTGTTTTTGTTTTTATATTTTGTATATGCTTTTCGTCTGTTAGGATTTTCTTCAATTAAATTTATGCTATATATGTTAATATATATTGTTTTAAACATAACATATCTTATAATAGGTTTAAGATTTTAGATACTGACATATATCTCAATTTTATTCCATAGTTGGATATGACCAGACCATATAATGACACCAATAATTTTACTACATGTATATAAAAAGACGTACAAACCAGGAAATTTCTATCATTCTATAACGATTAACTAATTAAATATACTTTAAATTAAATGAAATGGTAAACAATAACTGCTAAAACGTAACTAATACCAAAATTTGTGTTAACCACCTAAACAAAAGTAACCTTTGCATTAAATTGTGTTAAAATTATATATGAAAAGTTGTTTTTCCCACTTAATTGTTATTCTGTTATTAGCATAGGAACCAATTGCAATGAGTTTGTAATATTGAGTTCTTATAAATATATGCATTTCGTAAATTTCGCAAATACTCATCCTTGACATCAATCAAAATATCTTCTCATTATCAATTTTAAATTTGGGAACTATTTAAATATGTTAGCATACATTAAACTCATTATGAAGTAATTAATTAAGTAATAATACAATTAAGGCAAATATCATTCCATTGAAGTTTTGATCCTTAAATCATTGTCATCCGAGAAATTCCCTGCGGGCCAGTTGTCAGATACTGACTGCAGGTCGATGGTTTTCCTCAGGGCACTTTGGCTTTCCTCCACCATCTGATCAATCTTAAAAGAACCTAGCTGTTATGCGATGTCAACCTTATCAAACGTTTAGTCCCTAAAGGCTATTCTATTTATAACACAAGTTGACCTGTATATAACGACTGCTTCATTATATCGAGACCACTTTTCTCTTCACTTTAGACAGGTTTGACCTATAAATGGAAACAGGGAAAGGTCAAACTATTGCAGGAAACTCATGTGTCTTGCAAGTGCAAGGCCACTACACAATCCAAATACCCTAACACATATATTGATCTCTAGCTCCTTGGGTACTTGGAGTAATTACTTACCACATTTCAAGCAGAGTTTATGCCACTTCCGCCCTAGGGCACGAATTTCTTCTGCAAAGTACACAAGTTTCTTACACCGGGGACATGCTTCTGCCATCTTGTAGTATTTTTGTCAGCCTTCTTCAAAATTTCTGAAAGGAAAAAAATTTCCAAATATGTATAATCATATACATATACATACCATCATTATAATCACTTTATGTCCATGACTTAAATACATGGGGACTTTCGGGCACTTTCGAGGACTTTCAAAGTTTATTGCTCTAGAAGCTAGAGTTTACAGTTAATGTTATTACGAATCTGAAGAAAACATCAGATAGAATCATATGTGTCTTCGAATGTACTCTAGAAACACATTACAAACTGACCTTGGTTTTTTTTGCAATTTAAACTTTGATGTGGTAAACCGGATCTAAGAATGTTCCCTATATATAAGCTAATAAGCTCTGCATATAGTATACAGACCAGGCACTGTGCTCTTGTAGAAGTAAATATAAACTATAGCAAAGGTTATTTTAACCAGAGAGAGAGCGATTGACTACATCTGCTTCTAAACTTTTTTTCTACGTTTAGTGAAAGTAATGTGATATATATAACATTGCTATTTATAGTTTTTTATTTAGGAAATAGTAAGGAAATCAACACTCACATCTCTAACCACAAATAGTGAGTGTGGTTGTGGGTTTCCTGCAATAAAGGAGATTTCCACTTTTTATAGATTGTCTTTAAGTGAGCCTTAATCTAATCATCTTATAGTAATCAGGAACGTTCATGGTTGGTTTTTAACCTTGTCCAATGATATTGATTTTTTTTTAATTTCCTTTTTTCATATTAGTACATCAAATGGACGACTTGCATCCTTCTCAGTTAATTGTTCAATGAAAGCATTAACACAAATCTCTGATTTGTATGACCAAAGTGATCGCAGTAAATGAGTAACACGTACTGTATGACAAATGAAATTTAATATATTGCATTGACATCAGATGATCATGATTTAAAAGGAAATGATTAGGGAAAACAGAAAATGTTGATTGAAGTGTAATTAAAGTCTTAACATGCAAAAGTACATATATACTAAAGGAAGCGTTGATATTTTACTATATATACATAGTCCATCAAGTATCAGATCAATAAAAACGATTTAACAAAATAACGGAACTCCTGAAAAGGGAGTAGACAATTTAACGTAAATAAATCAAAAGGAAACTGGACAACAATTATGAGACAAAAATTGACAATTATAATTGTACCATATTTATACAAAAACACTTCCATTCCTTCCTCTAAAAACCTCTTATCTAATTAATGTATGAATAGTACCTAACCACAGAAGCAGACTTAATCTTCAACTGTACCTATAGGTGAAAAATGGTCGCCTGGCCAATGACCCAACAATTATAAGAACCTGAGTGTGAACAGCATCTGAGCCACCTTATCAGCATTTGAAATGTGCCTTGTTCTATTTAGGGTACAGTAATAAAGATCAGCAAACAAAACAAAGGGCACCAAAAGAAACAAAAAAGTTAAGGCTAGCTGGTCGTTTAACCCAAGAAACATTATATGATTAATCTTAAAATAATCAATGTTCAGATCAAGTTTACATTTATACAAGCCTATATAGATAGTTAACTCGATCTATCACCAACAAACTTATTACAGGGCTCAAATATCTTTGTTTGCCAATTTTGAACACAAGATTCTGAATGTCAAAAGCTATTTTTAGCAATAGGTTTCCTTAGGCTAGTATTTCTGGAGTTTCAGGTTTTGCCAGATGTGGAAACACCACTAGTGCATAGTAGAAACTGTTGTTGGTGTATTTCAACCATGCCATGTGATTTCACACACAATTGCATGTTGACATACAACAGATGTAGGTATATATATATATGTAGTTCAACAGTGGATGGTGGTCATGAGACAGAACAGCTGAAGGCTACACAATCTTACTGTTAAATCATGGATTGTTTCCTGTCTTACAAGTCTATACACAATAAATATATAACCTTTTCTTATAGCCAATAGTCTTGTCAGTTTTACAGCTTCATACTTATATTTGATAAAATCCTGCCATAATTCATTTTCAAGTAAATGTGTTAACTGCATAAAACTTCAGAAAATAATTAACAAATCCTAAAGTGAAATGTCTCAAACATGATGGATATAGCATTAATTTCTTAATATGAGGCCATTTTTAGTCCAGAAATTTCCTTTAAATTCATGATCAGGAATATGTTTTCATATAATAAGGACATGCAAAGTAACCTCGAACAATAATACTGACAAGTCATTTAGGCTGGACACATTTTATATTGATATATGTATCGGTATACGTGTATATATGTACTGTACTTTTTTATGTAATATAATATGCGTTCGACACAAAAATGAAATTATTTGAACTTGAATTTATATCAAATTAAATGCCTGTAAGTCTGTTGAAACACAAGATTATTGGATCAAGCTGACAAGGCTTCCAACACTAGGACCATTATTGGTAATATACATCCACTTGTTATCAATGTATCAGCCATCTGGCTGTGGAACATCTCCATGAACAAAGATATCAATGAGATATAATTTATTACCAGACTTATATATTCCATTCACATATTTCTAAAATGAAACACCTTAAAGATGCTCCATCGCCGACAGAGCATAAATGATATTCATCATTTGGACAATAATCGGGGTTTAATCGTGTCTAATTAACACAAAAAATAATATAAAATAATTCATTTTGCTTTTGGTGCATGTGCAATCAGAACTTCGTTCCAAATAGCATATAGTGCCATGGAATTTTTTCAGGATGCAATTAATTATTTTTCATATTTTGAACTTGAAGTAAAATTAGAAGCTCAAATTTTTCAATTGTGGTAATGGTGTAAAGTAAGTAACTTTTGTAACTGTAGAAAAATACGAAATCGTCTGCTCCTGTTTTTGATAGTGAAAAATTGCCATTTGTCAGCGGTGGAGCATCTTTAAGTTTTTCATGTGGAAATTATAAATAACTTGTATAATTCAACACATACTTCCATGACTCATCATTTCCTTGTACGAAAAAAATATACTATACATACTGCGAGCAGTGTTCATAACATTCATTGCACCCCTGGGGACACATTTGAACTTTTCTAATTTCAAAGATGCCTGCAGTTTCATTATGACGTTTCAAGAATAGATTAGATAATCTTTTAAATTTTCAAATATGATTAATAAATTCATAAGCGCTCAGATAAACGAATCAGTATATTTATTGAGCAGAAAGAACTGTTTGGAAGGATGGACGAATAACAGACCACTTAAGATTTACCTACAGTATTAGTCCGACTGTCCTCGCAAGACAAAATACTGACTGAGCTACCAAGTAAATCACACATGACAAATGGCATTTGGTCAGCTATTTCTAATTCCATATGTCATAAGATCAGAGTCATTTTCACTTTGATCAATAAAGATTATAGATGTTATAATTCAATGTCCAGTCTGTACAAAGGTTATAATTCAATGTCCAGTCTGTACAAAGGTTATAATTCAATGTCCAGTCTGTACAAAGGTTAAAATTCAATGTCCAGTCTGTACAAAGGTTATAATTCAATGTCCAGTCTGTACAAAGGTTATAATTCAATGTCCAGTCTGTACAAAGGTTATAATTCAATGTCCAGTCTGTACAAAGGTTATAATTCAATGTCCAGTCTGTACAAAGGTTATAATTCAATGTCCAGTCTGTACAAAGGTTATAATTCAATGTCCAGTCTGTACAAAGGTTATAATTCAATGTCCAGTCTGTACAAAGGTTATAATTCAATGTCCAGTCTGTACAAAGGTTATAATTCAATGTCCAGTCTGTACAAAGGTTAAAATTCAATGTCCAGTCTGTACAAAGGTTATAATTCAATGTCCAGTCTGTACAAAGGTTAAAATTCAATGTCCAGTCTGTACAAAGGTTATAATTCAATGTCCAGTCTGTACAAAGGTTATAATTCAATGTCCAGTCTGTACAAAGGTTATAATTCAATGTCCAGTCTGTACAAAGGTTATAATTCAATGTCCAGTCTGTACAAAGGTTAAAATTCAATGTTCAGTCTGTACAAAGGTTATAATTCAATGTCCAGTCTGTACAAAGGTTAAAATTCAATGTCCAGTCTGTACAAAGGTTATAATTCAATGTCCAGTCTGTACAAAGGTTATAATTCAATGTCCAGTCTGTACAAAGGTTATAATTCAATGTCCAGTCTGTACAAAGGTTATAATTCAATGTCCAGTCTGTACAAAACAGCTACTGTAGTGTACACACATCACATACAGTAGGAGAAAACCTAAATCTGATCAGACACACTTCTTGCTGAGATCTGACAGGTGTATTTAGAAGCTTGATACTTGTTGTGTATAAGAGGGCACTCCCTTCCTGTGTTGTACCTGACAAGGTATTTAGTTTGGGATTCCATCCTTAGATAGCCCTTCAAAACAATTACAAATCCTGGTGGAGTCTGCATGACCATCAGGACAAGTATAACAATCGGCTCTCCAGGATCAACTAGTAGAGGTACAATTTATTACCAGCTGTTTAATCAACCCCTAACCCCGGTATAGTGATACCAAAATACAAGTCAACAAGAAAACTAAGCTGCTTGCTAATTTAGCTATGAAAATATATCAGTATTTATCACAGTGTGGGCTCGCTTTTTTTACTCATCTGAATCTATATATACTTCTTTACTTTTTTTCAGAAAAATACCACTTATACTAAAACTATTTATTACTACTTAATAGAAAGAATAAATCTTTTGTATCAATAATCCTAATTAAGGATTTTAGACAAACATATTTATAACAAACATGTTTAACAAATTACGTTTATAACAATGTGATTTTGTTGGTCCCCAACGGTTCATTATAACCATGCATGCTCTACTGTATTAACATATACTTGCTACGTCTTACTTTACATTTTTATAAAACTATTAATACATCATATATCTACCCATAAATCAATATTCCATGTTTAAAGAACATTAACTTTTCCTTATTTGTGAACATAAAGAGAATTTATGAATTTAATGAAGTCGTGACTTACAAGCTTAATCATGACTGATTAAAGCTGTCATAGTCATTTCATAAACTGTGTAATATCTGTAATGTGTAACTGTTACCCATTACTTCTATCAATCATCTTCTATTTACTATCAAAATTACTGCCAATAAGGAAGGCCAGTTGTCACTTACATAAACAGATGTTAAAACATAATAATAGTAATAGGCTGTTATTTATCTTATTTTCCAGCAACCAAGAAATGTATGTACAGGCTATTCCATTTCCACTGTGTGACCAGCTAACGATTTTATTCCTATCTGAATTCTTCGCTTTGTTAATGACATTAATATATTCTAAACTTGTGGCCTATAAATACATTCTCCATACCATGGTTTCAATAATAAGGAAATAAAAAAATTGTTACAATTTTAAAGAGCAGTTATGTAATGGGTAATTAAGGAAGCATCTAAAATATTACCAGTCTTGACGTCATAGTTACCATTTTAGTTATCACCTTTCCATTTTAATTGTCTCACCAGCTATTGTAACTTGAATACTTCGACAATTAAGCATTATTATGTAGAAATATTTACCAGCAACATATCTCTGCCTAATTAAAGGTCTCCCTCCTCCAAAATCATATCTCTGCCTAATTAAAGGCCTCCCTCCTCCCAAACATAAAACATATCAACCCTACATAGAAATTTTGAAATTAGTTAATTATATAATTACTTGTCTATTACTAAATGTGTTGTAAATAAGACTTAATCACCTATATGACAATGCCTATTATATATCAATTACTAACATGCTAATTGATGAATATTAGTCTCTTGTATTCCCCTCACTGGGTGAACTTATATACAAAGTGTGTTGCTTTGTGCCTCAATTAATGAAGAGAGCATGTACAAGTATTTTGAAATTAAGGTCAAAGGTCATAATATAGGTTACAGTGACCTGGTTTCGGTAGTCAACACATTGTTTCACCTATAAGTGCATGGACTCACATACTTTATGAAGTTCCAAGATATATATTTATCTCTTTTATATATTTTAATGAGAAAAAACTGAATGACTAGTATAGTTTTAATATAATGTAGCAGTAGAAAACCTACCTGATCAGAAATGTGAGGTATGGGGATCAAATTAGATCTTTTAGGTGCCATAAATTACCGAGTTATATGTGTCATCAACTTAACCAACCAAGCAAATAAGATCTATATAAAGTTGTTAAGTAATCCGTGGAGCTAACTCATTCAAATTATAATGGTAGTTTGAGGTCTAATACAAGATAAAATTAACCTTACCGGGGTTAATCTAAAAATCTAAATTCAGTTTAAGTCTGTTACTCTGTTATCATAATATTGACAAGAAATTTGTGTTTGTTTAGATAAGTAGATTACTACACCAATAAAAAGATATAAGTAGTTATGTTAGTAATATGTAGACTCAACAGGTCACTGACCACTAAAACCATTCTGAAATCTATCAATGAAGTTCTAACACTGAACATATAAGAACCTTTAGGAATGTGTTCCACATACCAGAGTCTGGAGTAAGATAAGCCTTATAGTATACAGTGTACAGTCAATCTGACAAATCTGTACACAAAACTCTGGATCAACATGTCCATGTGAATTTAAATTCTCAGGTAAACTAACACCTACTGCAGAAATATACATTCATTATAATTAATTTATAGACGACACCCGCTTGACAAGTGTGTGTATCTCCCATCACTTGGGCCGATAAAGACTACACACTGCTGATGTTTTATGAGCAGTGATTCATCCTTTATAGATAGGCCTTACGAGTTTTATAAACTGGCACTAGTTATGGTAAGTCATATTAATAGCTGTGATAGATCTATTGCAGACCAAACAAACGATGTTTATATCGCAAACACATCAAGTGACAAGTCAAACATATACTGACCTACCTGCCGTTTGACTTTTACTTATCATTCAAATATTGCCGGGAAAATAGATAGAAGACAACGATGACAACATATTTTGACAATACTTATAAACAATCATACATATAAAAACAATAATTAAGTACAGTACAGAAAATCAAACTAGAGATACCTACCTGTGTGTTGGCGCACCTGTCTGGACGGAGTTCAGGTGAGAAAGATATTCCTGGAATGATCATCTGACGGCGCCAACATGTGTATGTATATTACACAGAAGCTAACGAGCATTTTTGCACACGACTCTAAACCAAACATATTTTGTACGAGTTACTTCCCTTATACTATCTGGAAATCCTTTTCTATGGTCCTATATATATTTTGCTTTCTATTTCCAAAGATTTAAATCGTATTTAAATTCTGACGTGTTATTTTGTGGAAAATGCATGTACATATTAAAGTCGGCAGAAAGGAGTTCATATAGTTATGCTTCAGTACATTTCTAGTAGAGGCAGAGATTTAAATAGTATTTAAATCTCTGGTAGAGGTAGAACTTGTTCGATAGTGATTTGATGATGAATATTGATAAAAAAAATGTAAGTATTTAAATTTTGTAAGAATATATGAGGAACTTCTCATTTAGTCTGTTAATTGTATCTCTTTATTACAAAAAATAAAAAGCTGCTCTGGTAAAAACAAGTAAAAACTGTGGAATATGGACACTCGCTCTAAAGGTTTCTATTAAAGGCCACTACCTTTCCGGAGCGGCTTTTAATTTTTAAAATAGGAATGTAAAACGAGATCAATAATTTTGTAGAGTCGCAGAAGTTATTAACTATACGTTTACTAGCACACTTATCACCACCTTCAGAACTGTTTAATTAGAATAAATAAAATGTTAATTTTCATAACGCGGGTCGTTTTATGTTTCCCGCCGTCGTCCTAAATGCCGCGCGGTAGTTGACTATCACTGCGCCAGACGGCAAAACAGCGAAATGAATTTCCACTGTTATCGTACATTAGACAGGAAATCTTGCATATGTTTGGTGTTGTAACCTCATCTTAAGCCATCGTATATATATATTTTCTTTTGTTATTAATGTTTTTAAGAAACCTATAAATTTTGCTCCGGAAAGGTAGCTCTAAACCTTTAAAGGCCACTACCTTTCCGGAGCAAAATATAAAGGTTTATTAAAAACATTAATAACATCAGAAAATACATATCGATGGCCTAAGATGAGGTTACAACACCAAACATATGCAAGATTTCCTGCGTAATATATGACAACAGCTGAGAGTCATTTCGCTGTTTTGCCGTCTGGCGCAGTGATGATAGTCAACTACCAGGCGGTATTTAGGACGACGGCGGGAAACATAAGACGACCCGCGTTATGAAAATTAACATTTTATTTATTTAAATCAAATTGTTCAGAAGGTGATGATACGTGTAGTATTAACGGTAAGTTAATAACTTTTGCGACTATACAAAATTATCGATCTCGTTTTACATTCCCATTTCAAAAATATACATTATTGACAGAACGTCAAACTCCTGTGCATCGAGTAAATCAGAACATGTTCTAAATTGTTCCATGCTCTCGATCAGATTTACAAGCGTACAGTCGTACGGTCACTTGATAGGATAGACCAGAAACATATACTGTAGTTGTATTTATCTACGAGAGGTACATCAAGGATTTATAAGTGAGATCTCATATACATCAAAATAAATATGCATGATATAAATCCCTATTTTCAAGCGTATTCCAAACTCATATCTGTGATTGAGGATAATATCAATTAGGTATCGGACATGTACACTGGTACCAACAGATAGTTTTTATTAGATGGCAGACACCGAAAATAGTAGAGTAGGGCCCGTTATCCTCGTGACGTCACAGGTCAGGGGTCCCGAATCGGGGTCAATGGCTTGGGGCTTCATGTGTGTTCTAGAGAATAGTCGCATTATCTCCAATACCGTAACCGCTATGAAGCTCGCACTTTCTCCATTCTAAATTTTATCCAATAACGCATTTATCAAACCCATATATACCAAACCATTCCGTGTACTCTTTAACATATCATATCACTCTCCGTTGATGATGCTTATACCATTACTACGGGTATCGACCCAGTTCTCCATAAATAATAAAATTTGGAATATACAAAATGTAGGTACCTGGCTCGTTTCAGAAATGACATGGTGCAATACTTTAAAAGCGAGCCAGGTACCTATGATTTGAGTCCTATTACATTAACTTCAGACTAGTTTTGTTCAAATCTCCACATCCTCGGTAAAAATGCGTATTAAAATATAGAACGCTGTAGACGTCGCGCACAATGTTCGGTCACTTTTATGTAACGTTATTTAATGTAAAAGACGTCATTATCTTATATAACATGACGAGCGCAATTGACGTCATTTCCGACATTCGGCAAACCTGCAAGACAAAGAAAAAACGCAATTTTTCGAATACTTTTTTGAATTTTCAGTAGAGATTTCGCACATGTATATTTGAGCAAAAACGTATTTTTTTTATTATGAATAGAAAACATACTTCCTAATATAAAGTCATTTTTCAACGTCGTGAACTTGCGTGACAGAACAGTCAATTTAAAAATTTCATTTTGTGTCATTTCTGCAAGACAAAGGTTTTGTTCGATAAAAAAGTAGAACGACGTCGCAGTCTATATTTTCTGACATGTTATTAAAATAGAAGAAAAACGTATTTTTATATTAACAATTCATGTCTCTATCTCATGTATTAGTACCGTTTTGTACTGTGTGTATTTGTGTTTTTTTTTTCACTTTTTTATCTTTTCTCTTCGGATCTGTCGATCGGCAAGTCTACAAACAAAGTCTACCATTTTGAAGTATGACGTCACAATTCATTTTAACGAAATGATATCATGATAGTTCGTTTTTGGGGAATCTCTTTGTCAAACTTTACCGCCATGTGGTGTTCAGTATGACCACAGTGACACTTTAACTGAAACCGCATACAGGTGCGTGTTACATCTGTCGCGCCAAAAAACGTCATTTTCTCAACAAAAACACATCAATAGAAACATAAATATTACAAATATTTTGATAAAAGTCCTCCCGTAATTGAATAAATATATCCTTTCTGTTTTTAAATTTAAAAAAAAATAGTATTGCGCTTATATTATTTTACTGTTCAACGCTTTTTCCAATGAAATTCCGGCGTGACGTAAAAGTGACCGAACATTGTGCGTTATGTCACTCAAGTGTTTGTCTATCCAGAAACATGTATACATATGTATATATGTTTCTGATAATTATACACAATAAAATGTACATAATAATCCACGTACGTTGTAGAAACCACATATATATCATTATTATACCAAGAATTCTTGATTATGTTATCCAAACCCGTCTCGTGTCGTTGAATGTCTACTGGTCAAACTCGCTTTATAAATTTCTGACTTTTTCATATAACCTTAGGCCTGTTATAATAATATAATATTTAAACAGATTTTTTTTGCATATATGTAAATGCATCTTTTAACTGCGTTATAACTGAAATCGATCCATCTGTTTTTTGACGAAATACATTCAGCTTTCATATAATACAGCATATCCAACGACTTGTTGATATTTTGCTCAAGTTCAATCATTAGTGTGTCTTTAATTGAAAAATAAAATCATGCACGGGTCAGACGAAAAAAATGAGACTGAAGATGTCTATGTCTGATCCGAATATCTAGTATCAAAATCAAAATACTTCCGAATCGCCAATGTCGTGCTGCGTAAATCTCTATACCTGTATACTGCAGTAACTAAAACGCGTGTTCAACCGAGACTAATGAGGGGGCTAACCAGATTACGTAAGAAAGGTGTTTAGTGACCTGGTACGCTTTGTTGATTAGCTCTCGTCAGGTATCAAAAGTAAGATCACAGGTAAGTTAGTGATGGACCATCATGTAATTGTTGTATAATCTCATATTTGTTTACACTTATAAATCCTTGGTTTACAGTAAAACATACTTTCCGTACATAACATATAACAAGTGTATCAATCACCAGATGTATATATTTCAGAAAGACTCGTGCATATGTTTCTGGTTACATGTATATGTATTTTAATAACAGAAACTACAAAATTATTTACAAATGGCATGTCGAGAAAGAACAATGCAAATATAATGCACAATGTCAAAATTTTTATATTACTGATAGTTGCTAGATTTCGGATATGCAATTCTTAGTGAATTTTGGTCAATATCGATCATTATTGAATACCAATAATGATCTATATGACCCAAAAATGTACCGTTGAAGATTGTAAAATAACACATGTCGGTATACATGTGCATAAAGCTTTAAAAGGAAGAGAGACTTGTTACAGCTATATGTGAATTATATATCATAAATTCAATCTCTCAAGTGGTTTCCTTTTTTTTTTTTTTTTTTTTTAACAACCCCCCCCCCCCAATTTATGTTTATGATATTTAACGTTACGTGTTATTGAACTATGAAATACATTTAACACATTTTCTATTCGTCATGCTGATTCTTGAAATCCATAGGCCTGGTGAATTTTGATTTATACAGAAGCATATTCAAATGGATAATTATATGACCATCATTTTCCAAATTCGTCTGTTTTAGATGAAAATTGAATATTCTCGGAGTGGCCAACTAAATGAAGGCAAACAAGTATCTAAAAATAGCATGCTAATCGAACGCACCTGATAAAATAATTGCAAAAATTAAGTTCAATACATAAAATTCACATCTTTATCGTCTTTGTCTATATATAATTGTGCAATAAATAATAGACAAGAATTTAAACACTAATTAACAAATATAAGTTTTGTTGTTTAATTTATGGAAATGTCACTTCCGCGAGATCTCGACGCCATATTTGATGTACTAGCCGAAAGGAGGAGGGACCCAAAGATGGTAAATAAACGCAGTTCACCTTGAATTATAGCCAGGTTATCGTTAAGTTCCCATACGTTAACTGGAAAGAAAAATGTCTGTCCTCAAAGACCTTTGATATTTTATAGCTATGGCGTGTTGTAAGTGAAAATCCTTTTGAAATGAGAGGTCTGTTGACGTTCGTTGTTGCTGCAGCATCATGTGACTCTGTGACAGGTCGAAATGGCTCTGTCGTCTGCCATCATCTAAGACCATGCGATATTTGCCGGGCAAAATTAAACTTTCAGACGAACAATCTGTTCATTCGCTATTGATTATGCATTTTCACTTCCTATCCTTCAAACGCGACGATCTTATAGGTTATGTGGTTTGTCAGTCTAAATGTAGGCCGAATATGATCACCACCTAAAATTACTTCTTGGCAGACGTGAAAAATAACATTTACGACTCTATACATTAATGATGACTTGTATTACAACTTCCTCATTTTTCACAAGAATCTGCTATAAACAAGACAATTGTGACAACTTTCAAGTAATACAATTAAGAAATACAATGACAACAACACAGTTATCACGTCTGCCTAGAAATAATTTGAAGTGAAACTTGTGTGAAACTGTTTGTGTTACATTCCAAACTATCACTCAGTGTCCTAAATCTATTACAGAACTGAAACCATGATTGTAAGTGCACATAATCATATACAGATTGCTTGTTTGTATGTTTTGTCCCTTCACTTTCCCTGCTGGGGCTGGTTAAAAGAGCAGTGTTTTTCCTGGGTATTTTGGGAAATTGCCACCGGTTGAAAATTGGGAAATTTTGTGCGATAAAAGTAGGAAATGAAAAATTTTAACAGTTTTTATGGAAATTTTGGAAAAGGTTGAAACAGACAATTATGCTTCTCTAAGAATCAAGTGTAAAAATGGATATTAAAATATGACGATCAGACTTGGGATTTACGAAATTTTTTAGTTTCGTCGCACAAAATATGCATCAACTCACTGATTTGGTAAGTTTAGACATAGATTTGGGAAAAAATAACCAGAAATACAATTGGGAATGGGGCCTTATTTCAGCCCCAAATATATAGACAGGAAAAACACTGAAGAGATTTTATTTATTGAGAGGGACTTTACCAAGCATCAATAGCTAAGACAAATGCATGTAATACGGCCATAATTAACAGAAGTTAACGAACATACATACTGATTTAATAGTAAAATACATATTACTGATTTAGTAACTAAATATATCATTGCAGCTTAATAGATGAAGCTGCATGTTTAAATGAAGATCTTCATTATTGGAAATGGTATACCAAATTGATACATACAAAAAGTACAGTCGTATAGACCATGAAAAGTCTTTTAGATCTGTTCATGAATTTGAGGATGCAAACTGGAAAAATGATGTTAAAGGTCAACATGCATGTTAAGAAGTGAAAGCTACAATTACAATATTTGACCCAATAAAAATATACAGGGTAAGCGCACAGGACGCTTAAATACTTGGATAAAAATAGGGAACTCTTTAATAGGATCAAAGTTGAAATATTAAACTTTAGCAAAAGCAGTGCAAAAAGTAAGCCAAAATGATTTCATGACAGAAATCAAGAAATCAAATGAAGAAATCATTGGTTTTCATCTTTTTGTTCTGCATATGATTTTAGGTAATTAGGCAAAATTGAGGCTTCAAAAAAGGGGGAGGGGAGCTTATGGAGATAGAATCTATAAAAGTAAAATATTCAATAATAATGAATTTGTACCTGGTAATAAACTAGTTCCACATATCATATTGGTAGATAAATGATACAAACATATCATTTAATATGGTAATGTAAACGATCACACCTGCCTTCCTGTACTGTTATTAATTATAACCGCATGTTTGCTTCTGGTGAGTTTTTGACCAACTTCTAACATTGAGTTAACTGTATTAGGAACCAATCATTGGTTATAGGTTGTAGGCTAGACTTATTATAGGAGGACTGGTCAGATAGCATTTTAATTTCACACCCTCCCCCCCCCCCCCCCTCCAAAAAAAAAACAAAAAAAACCAACCTAACTCAAAACAAAAACAAAAAAACACACACACACCAAAAAATTTGATTTAAACTTTTGTCATGATTGACTTACAACAAGCTTAAGGCCTCAATGACCTATGAATTGCCTGTGAACTTGCATTGCTAGATCTTCATTTCTAAAATACTACTCTGGTCTAAACACATAGATTGAAAAAATTGACAATTACGCATAAATGATGATTTAAAAGTTTTTTGTTTATCTGAGTTATAATAATAACTAACTGTTAATTTGTTAAATAAACACATTACTAATATTTTACTATTATAACACTTACAGTTTATTTGATTAGAAATGAAATATACCCCCTCCCTTTCCACACTTCCAAATGTGTGTTATGTGTTTGGCTTTGGTATTACAACTGGAGATTGGAATGTGTGCTGGTAGTGCTACAGTGATTCACTCGTATATGTAATGGTTACAAGATACTGATGCCAGTCTAATAGATCTCTGGGTGCTGACCTCTATATCTATCATTCTTGTTTTCCCAAATCATTTTGTATCATTGATATTACACAATTAAAGATTGAGGTTTAACATTCAATATATATTTGTTTATTACTATTTATAATGAATGATTTACTGATTGAATTTTGTCATTGTACGATTTAGCCCGAGATACTCTGGCCCTGACACCAGACTTAGACATTATGACAGATAGATGTCTGGTGTAGAGCCAGAGCGCAGTGCTATATATCAAAAGATGGAACTCACTGACATCGTTTGGCATCGGGCCATGCAGGTTATCTCCAATTCAGACTGACCTCCTCGAAGCCCCATTTACCTAGATCTTTTCAACAAATGAATAATTTATCGCAATCCGTTGAGATTAGAGGCGATTTGCATACTATGAGAAAATGACGACTAGGAGGAGGAAAATTTAAAGTTGAGTAAAGGAAAATACTTATTGACATTATATAACGTACATGCATGATAAAATGGATTGCTATAGGTAGCTAGAAAAATTATTCATTTATTGAAAAGATAAGTGCCGTTTCTCAGTGGTAATGTTTTGTAAGCAGCTCAATCAGAGATGACCTGGCCCGATACCAAACGGTGTCAGGAGTTCCGCTTTTTGATATAGCATTGTGCTCTGGCCCTACACCAGACATATATAGCTATCTGTCATAATGTCTAAGTCTGGTGTCTATTATACATAGAGTACTGATGAAGATTAATGAGTAATTATCGATCATAAATGTAGACCTTTGAGTACACTTGGTATAATGAATGAATCAATATTCTGTATTTGCATATTACAGAGTTATCTGCCCATGCGGGTAGGTATTGATTGTGACGTCATGTGTTTGCGAGCGTAACGTCATAGTTTTCGCCGAAAACGATGTGAATTGCGCTCACAAAAATTAAATAATGACGTAACAATCGATACCTACCCGAAAGGGAGCTAACTCTGTAATATGCAAAGACGGAGTACATGCATGTATCATATTCAATCAAAGTATCGCTCCAGGTGGTTAAAAAATTGGAAAAAGAAGGGGTGCTTACATCAAATTTGGACAAATTCATAACATTTCACAGAATTATTACACAGAGTAAGCCATTAATCAATTTACAAAAGAAACCAAATAGAGATACCTCCATGGTAACCAGGTTCATAGTTTAGGTCTGTATTAAGTCAATATAGGTAAAATTGAGGCATTAAAAAAAACTTAGAGAGAAGTGCTTATTGGGTCGAATATGGTATATAGTTTCATTTATTTAAATCCAATTAACAAATGATGAAAAGAACATGTAGTTTATAATTAGTAAGTATCATTGATCTGCATATATTAAAACTTTGAGTTCATCTTTTTATCATCATTTTACTGAATTCTTTTAGAGTTTCTTTGGATTTGGCCAGAGTGCCGACATCGATATTGTCTTGGATGGCCAAGAGTCGAGAAAAACAGCAGAAATCAAAACAGAAGATGGTAAAAAAGAAAGACATTATTTGTATTATGATGGAGAGACAGTGTCTGGTAAGGTAAGGATTTATGAAACACGTACCCTGTGTAGCTGCTGAAATTATTATTATATACTCAAGCTTTAGATCTGTAATTTATACTTTTGTACTTATATGTGATACAAAGATTTTATTTAGGATATTACTTTATATACAGTTAAATATATTGAATCACTATTATATTATTGAAGTGAATATGTCAAGTTAAAATAACTAAGAAAAGTGCAATTGTAAAGTATTATAAAGTTTTAACTAGGGTTGAGTGGTAGTATATACTACTCATTCTTTGCATATTGTAGAGTTAACTCCCTTGCGAATAAGTAACCATTGTGATGTTATTAAATTGTCTGTGGATCTGAATTCACAATTTTCTCCAAAAAATATGAATGTTATGCTCACAAACATATTATGCCACAATTACTACCTACCTATAAAGGCAGATAACCATGTAATGTGCAAATACATAATTAAGAGTTTTTTATGCCAGAAGATTATTATAAGAAATTCCTTTACTATTATTGAGAGCTTTACCTTATCATGGTGATTCTGTTGTTTATTATGACAGGTTAATGTTACCCTCAAGAAAGCAGGAAGCAAGTTGGAGCATCAGGGTGTCAAAATAGAATTTATTGGTCAGATAGGTGAGTATATCAAAATTATTCAGATTGATGGAACATATATTGTTGCCTGAAAATTGAAATTATTGGTCGGATAGGTGAGTATATCAAAATTATTTAGATTGATGGAAAATTATCAAAATTATTTAGATTGATTGAAAATATATAGTTGCGGGTTAGGGCCACCTCGCAATCTAACAGCTTAAACTTGTCACTAGGCAACTTCGACTTAGAAGTCAAGGTCGAGAGATCAGGATGCGCAGAGAGATTTTAAGGTTGTGAGGTGATCGCCAGCCTCAAAGTGAAGGTTGTGAGGCAGTGAGACTGTGAGGTGGCCTTAATCAGCCACCATAAAAATCTGATTTAAAAAAAAAAATGTATATTTTGTGGGTACAAACTTGCGTATCTGTAATTGTGCTTTTATATATACCTGTATCCTAATAATCAATTAGCACATGTGCTTCTTCTGATGGTTGATGGAAAGGATTTGTTTCTCATAATAGAATATATGTACATAAAATGTATTGGGTCTTTTTCTTTCAAATTTGTATTTCTAATGCACAATTACGTTTCTTCCAGAGTTGTATTATGACCGAGGAAATCACCATGAGTTTACGTCCCTTGTAAAGGAATTGGCACGACCATGGAATTGTCATGACTTGTTTGGAGTTTTTACAGGTGATCTGACTTAGTAGTACCACCTACATTATTTAATTGACTAGTAGTACCACCTACCCTTTTGAATTTTTACAAGTAGAAAAACCTTATGAATCGTACACAGGTGCTAATGTAAGATTACGGTAAGTTTCATAATTAGCTGGCTCAGGGATTGGTGAAAAATATTACTGACTTTAGCTATATAAAGTATCATGCTCAATGTCTCTTGCTACTCATCGTATTGTGTGATTAACTTTGACAGCTTATTTTGGACAGCTGACTTGCTACATAATTGGGGGGGAAAAAATCTCACAAAAACACTGAAAAGCACGGCAGCAAAACAAAGAGGTTTTTTCCTTTGAATTTTAGCTTATTTACATAAAACCTCAATAATAAACTTTGTATTTAGATAATAGTCCCGATTGCAATAGAAAATGTTTTGCTGTGAATGTTATAGGTACTTTCTACGAGTAACGATAGTTAAAAGGTTAAGTGACACAGTGAAGGAGCAGGACATCATAGTACACACGTTATCACAGTACCCAGAGATGAACAACAGCATAAAAATGGAGGTCGGCATCGAGGATTGTTTACATATAGAATTCGAATACAACAAATCTAAGTAAGTTGAAATTTAACCCTTTCAAATTATTGACTGTTTCATATTATTGATCAGTTCTTAACTGGTCTGGTGAGATGAACTACTTGTACAGAAAGAGTTTAATATTTAGTGTTTTCCATTTATATTTTCATGACCTCTAACTAATTTGAATGATCGTAAACTACACCGGCCACCAGACCAGATCAGATTTCTCTACTGAATTTTATTTCTAGATTATCTGCCCCTAGTTTGAAACTTGGAATTGGACACATCTAGTTACAAAAATAATCAAGGGAAATTTTTAAGTGACAGTTTGAATACTCTAGTGTCCAGTCTAGTTGTAAACCTTATTTACTGATAGGCCATATATTAAATTATCAGGAAACAACTGGGTATAGATTTGGTAGTCAAAAAATTTTGTGGGAGGGTTCCCTGTATCAACAAAATCCAACCATTTTGTGAAATTTGAGCCTTGGAGAAGGGTCATTGGTTATTCTGTATTATTATGTCATCCAAGATTCCAAATAAATAATGTTTTACCTTGATGGGTATCCTTCATAACTGTTATTCAACATATTCAATCCATTCCATCAGAGTCAAGGTACCCCTAGTAAACAGAAACTGCAGTTCTAGGGTTAGGAAGATGTTTTATTAGAATAATCCTTTAAACTACAAGGTCTTTTTGAGTCTATGTTCTTCTCATATGTTATACAGATATGATAATATCCTGATTGCCTGTGATCCTATAATATGACATTGTATCGATTTATGCTGGTATTCCGTCTTTGCATATTGCAGAGTTAGCTCCCTTGCAGGTAGATATCCATTGTGACGTCATTATTTTATGGGCATAATTCATGTTGTTGTCTCCAAAACCTTTGGCTCACTTAAGATGTAATGTCATAATCAATACCTACCCGCAAGGGCAGACAACTTTGTAATATATAAATACAAAAAAAAAAAAAAAAAAAATCCTTGGTATGGTTTTTATTAGCTTTATAAGTAATTCTATTAATGTAAACGTTTTCTTTGATGTACTACTGAATGTTTATTGATGACCTAATCTCTATTGCTGCACCGTGGAGGTATCACCTGAAGGACGTTATCGTCGGAAAAATCTATTTTCTCTTGGTTCGCATAAAGATCCGGTACATGGAGCTAGCCATAGTGCGTAGAGAAACAACAGGAGCAGGTACTGGTTTGAGGCGACTCATGTTACATGGATACCAATGTGTGCTACATAGCTCTGTCCAGTAAAATTCTTTTGCAGCTGAAGGAAGAAATTTTGTTGATTTCATTGATTTTAAGACCATTGTAATTTGTAATGTATTATTAATGTTTCTGGTTCAAAAGGTGAAGTTATTAATCCTTTGTTAAAAAATTTGCATATTAACTATTCTACAGTTTTTATTGATAGTGTGAATGATAAAAATCAGTTAAATAGTATTAGTTAGTAGAGATTAATTACAATTGAAAAAAAATCTTCAGAAAAAGTAAACACTTATACACATCCCCCACCTCCCGACCGGCCAACGCCCACCCTGAGGATATCGATGGGATGAGGGAAAATAAAGTGTATCTTATCTTGATTTCATAGAGAGATAGAAGAACTATCTCAGTCTTTTCTAGTGTCTTTATTTTAAATTATTTCATACCAAAATAAATCCAGTGTGAGATAACATGTTTCATACCATGCTAGTAGGTCTATGGTGTGTATTTTGAAGAACCACCAAATTGATTTTAGAACTTAACGTATGTGATCACTCTATGTTGAAGTGAAGATCCAGATGTTCACAGAATTGGTTTGAATGAGATGCCAAAATAAAAGTTTTTTTTTTGGTTTTGAGTTCTAGGTCAGGTTCATAAATAAGTGAAAGTAATGTTTGATATTAGAATGGAATTGGTGTATAAAAAATGACAAGTAGTGGTCACATTTATACTTATGAATTCACATTTCTTCTCTTTTTCCTTGGAATATATTGTTGCAAAATAAAGGCTCTCATCATTTGACCAACTTTACAAAAAATACAAATTTACTTTTTGAAAGTCACATCAGCTGTTTACACTTTCTTGAAAATGACTCATTTAAAATGGATTCAGACCCTTCTAACTAAGAAGCAGAGGTTTTCCTTCTAGTAATTGGTTGTTCCATATTCTGTATTTGTATATTACAGAGTTATCTGCCCTTGCAGATAGGTGTTAATTGTGACATCATGTGTTTGCGAGCATGGCATCATACTTTTCAAAAAGTAAACAATTGATTTTTGCTCACATATCAATAATGTCACAATAGAATGATGGATACCTACTTGCAGGATACAAGGGATAATGTAATATGCAAAAACAAAATATGGCTGTAACAAATGTGAGCCTCAGTATTTCTTGCAACATATTCCTAGAGTACTGAAGTGTGTATGTCTGAAATTTATTGTATTTCTTTGAAAAAAGTATGTGTTCATACATACTGGCATATCTATTCTTGGAATTATTTTTTGGACAGCTGGGTTCTAATTTCTGTGTGATGAGCCTTTACTATACTTTGTTATCTGATGGACTACATGCTCACTTACATATGATTATAATGGATAATTTTTATCATCCATAATAAAATTAAATGTCAAGCACTTTATATATTGTTCATTTTTATAAAAAAAGTATAATGATGTAAGATATGATTATGATAGTAAATACTGTAGGTGTGAGCAGAAATCTTTAAATATAAAGTATAATATGATAAGAGTAATTATTTTAGTGCAGCACAATCTATTTTAAACAGTAATTACATAGCACAATAATGAATTAGTACATTTGAAATGATAGCTTTATTAATGAAATACAAAAAGGATCAGACGTGATGAAGTTAGTTTATTGTTTACCAATGTATGTGAAGGCTCTACTCTATCTGTTGTTGAATGCTGATCCCCATCCTCTCTGTTGTAAACTGTCTGCTCCAAAGTATTAAATAAGAATATATACAATAGCAGAGCACCATTAATTAAAACCAACAGAAAATCATTTAGTGATTCGATGTAATTATTTTTATAAAAAATCATTAAATATGAAATATATTAGGTTTGGTTTGATAAGTGTAACATCCTATTACCAGCCAAAGATATTTAAGGATTGCCAGGTAAAGATGAGTACCCAGAGAAACTGACTAGTCAGTACCTGGAAACTGTGCATACCCCATCTGGACCCAGAGAAACTGACTAGTCAGTACCTGGCAACTGTGCATACCCCATCTGGGATTCGAATTTGTGAACCAGAGATGGCAGGCTTGTGGTAATATGTTTGGACATGTTAATTAATCTTTTGGCCAGTGTGGCCTCCGAAACATATTTAACATGAGCTATATATATAGTGACTGGTGTTTGATAATGCGGTGCTCTGTTTTAACTAGAATGTTCAGGCTATTGTCCTGAAGTTTTATAAATTTTGCCTTTATGACTTTATGTCTTCTTCAATGATCAGAAATCCCTCGGAAGAAGGTGCAAAAAATGTTGATTTAACATTATGAAAGTATTTCATTTAATTACCACTGTGAAGACATTTTCCTGAAATGGTAACTTGTTGGACATAGCCTGATCTATTCATTGATATGCTTTTCATACCTGTTGTTATTTTCATTTTCAGATATTTAAGTTTATGACACACACAGTTTCCAGATTTTCTTTACTCTTTCATGTTGTGTTGTTGCAATATTTGATTTGTTTTCATTTTCTTTCATTTTTTGTTTCTGTTTTTTTCATGATCAGGTATCATTTAAAAGATGTAATAGTTGGAAAGATATACTTCTTGCTAGTTCGAATAAAAATCAAGCACATGGAAATACAGATTATCAAGCGAGAAAGCACAGGCACAGGTACAGAATTACTTTCCCTATCACAATATAGTTACCTCCCTTGTCCTGAAATGTACCGGTAACTAACCTCAATGGTTTGTAATGTTGTTCTGCAACCTGAAGTAGGGATTTATTTACACATTTCTTTTATAAACAAAAGTATTTTATATGAATTAAAGTTAAATTTTGGTAGTAACATGAAAACTTAACCGATCCATCATGTTTGCCTGTCAGCAAAGAAAAAAATTTTAGTTAAAATTCTAGTTAGCTCACCTGGCCCGAAGGGCCAGTGAGCTTATGTCATGGCGCGGCGTCCGTCGTCCGTCCGTCCGTCAACATTTCCTTTAAATCGCTACTAGTCATAGAGTTCTGCATGGATTGTAACCAAATTTGGCCACAAGCATCCTTGGGGGAGGGGGAACTTGTGTAAATTTTGGCTCTAACCCCCCGGGGGCAGGAGGGGCGGGGCCCAATAGGGGAAATAGAGGTAAATTCTTTAAATCGCTACTTGTCCTAGAGTTCAGCATGGATTGTAACCAAAATTAGCCACAAACATCCTTGAGGGAAGGGAAACAGAACTTGTATAAATTTTGGCTCTGATCCCCCAGGGGCAGGGAGGGGCGGGGCCCAATAGGGGAAATAGAGGTAAATCCTTTAAATCGCTACTTGTCATAGAGATCTGCACGTATTGTAACCAAATTTGGCCACAAACACCCTGGGTGGAAGGGGAACAGAACTTGTATAAATTTTTGCTCTGACACCCTGGGGGCAGGAGAGGTGGGGCCCAATAGAGGAAATAGAGGTAAATCCTTTAAATCGCTACTAGTCATAGATTTCTGCATGGAATGTAACCAAATTTGGAAATAAACATCCTAGGGGGAAGGGGAACAGAACTTGTATAAATTTTGGCTCTGGCCCCCCAGGGGCAGGAAGGGTGTGGCCCAATAGGGGAAATAAAGGTAAATCCTATAAATCGCTACTTGTCCTAGAGTTTTGCTTGGATTGTGACCAAATTTGGCCATAAACATCCTTGGGGGAAGAGAGAACAGAACTTTGGCTCTGACCGCCTGGGGGCAGGAGGGGTGGGGCCCAATAGGGGACTTAGAGGTTAATATTAAAATTCCTTCAGAAAAGAAACAATGAACCTGTATTCAGAACATTACTTGGCATTACAAACCAGGTGAGCGATACAGGCCCTCTGGGCCTCTTGTTATATAAAGCAATGCAAGATCTAATATCAGTGAAAATTATGTTTGAATTTAAAAGGTTATGTGTGTTATTTCAAAAAAAATCTTTCAATAGATTTAGGGTCTCAAACTTTGATATACTTTCCCAGAAAGTTACAGTGTCTCATCTGTTCCCAATTCTATATTTCTGGTTATAATTTTATTTCACTTTTGTAAAATCCAAGTTGGCTATCGGTGTTATTTGTTACTGTGACTATTTCAAACCCCTTATTCCTTATACCTTTACCAATGTGCTAGTAAATGTATGTATAGCTGTTGTGAATGGTTGATGTCTAGTGATATACATGGGACACATCCTGAATGTTTTTAGTTGAATATTTTTACAATTAAAGGCTATTATCTATAATGATTAAAGAAGATATTTTATTTGAATTCTTAATTTTCATTAACAAATTTTGAAAATACATTGAAAGATTCCCTCAATAAAATCTAATAGAGTATACCTGGTAATAATACACTGTCAACATAAAGTTGTCATTTGCATAGTATGTACTGTACCCGGTATTATGATTGCTTACATATGTAAATATGATGTTATGTCTTTTGAGGATGACTTCGTTTTTCTGCAGGTCCAAACACATACAATGAAAATGAAACTATAGCCAAGTATGAAATCATGGATGGAGCCCCAGTGAAAGGTTGGTCATTATCGTCATCAAATAGTTTCTAAGTGATAAAGATTTTCTGCAATTTCTTTCTGTCTGTAATTCAATTTGAATTTGCCCGAAGATTCATCATCTTTGCAGTGTATTGGTACACTCTTTCATAGCATAGCAATATTTGTGTATTCAACATATATATACGGTGGCGATCACAGTTAGCATAAATGTAAGCTCTACGATATTAGGAAGGGATAATCTATAAATCTTTCTGTAGTCCATAGGTATATCCTTCTAAGTTTTAAGCTCGCCTATTCGAAGAATAGGGGGAGCTAATGCTGTCACCCCTTCGTTGGCGTCGGCGTCAGCGTTGGCGTCCCATTTCACGTTAAAGTTTTTGAGCAAGTTTCTGTTTCGTCAATTGTTTAAGCTTAAGTCATCATAAATGTTTATGATTTTATTTTCCTAATGTGTATGGATGCTGAACGTGATAATACAACCAATTTGGGGCCCTTTAGGGGTTTTTTGAGTCTGTTAATTTGTCATATTTCCATGTTAAAGTTTTTGAGCAAGTTTCTATTTTGTCAATTGTTTAAGCATATGTCATCATAAATGTTTATGATTTTATTTTCCTAATGTGTATAGATGCTGAACGTGATAATACAACCAATTTGGGGCCCTTTAGGGGGTTTTTGAGTCTGTTAATTTGTCATATTTCCATGTTTAAATAGTAAATACTTGAACATCAACTTCTTCTGAAAAGGCGAGCTTTGCTGTTCTCCAACAGCTCTTGTTTTTTGGACACAATTGTAATGTTTTGAGACTAGGACCAGAACCAACAGAGCGGTCACCAATCCAAGAGCAGGCCATGCTCACTGTTGCTTAACTAAAATACACAGTACCGACACTCATCCGTACAGCCACAAAAGTTAGATGATTGACTATGTGGCTGAAATGCCCATATCCATGTGTCGTCACACAATCATTTTGAACAAGAATAATAGATTCAATATTTTATCTTAAGTTTTCAATTTACCAAATTTCTTTCTAAACAATTAATATTTTGCCATAATTGCTGTAAATCCTAAGCTGAATGGGGAAATACATGGAAAATAACAAGGATTTCTAGTTGTGCTTTGTAGAAGTCCCTGTGTGCAGACTGTTATACCGTTTTTTGTGTTTCAGGAGAATCTATACCTATCCGACTGTTCCTGAGTGGCTACGAGTCAACACCCACTATGCGAGACATCAACAAGAAGTTCTCTGTACGGTATTATCTAAACCTTGTGTTAGTGGATGAGGAGGAGAGACGCTACTTCAAACAACAGGTAAGACAGCTAATTAGGATTATTTAAACGTTGATGTTGTATTACTGGATGTGTAACAGCCAATTCTCCCCACTTGATGAAAGTTTCCATGGGGAAAGAATCAGCTAGCTGGAACTTTCCCTCCTAGTATATATGTAGAGGGAGAAAGAATAAGCAAGCCTATTCTTATCATCTTCTACACCAATACTTTATCAAAGTACAAAAAAAAATGATTGAAAACTCTGATATCATGTTGTATTCTTTCAAAAATGTTCATTAAGTGAATGACAAAGATGTTTACATTTTTTCGGATTGTTAAAAAAGATCAAAGTGTTTTAACATACAATTTCATTGATTTTTCAATTACTTATTTTTATCAAATCAATCCACAATGTCAATGTTATTATTTTGACATCACAATAACACTGCATTTTAGCGCCATTCACAGATTTGTTTTCTTTTAGTTGGAAAGCAAATACTTCACCAGTTAGTGCTGCATTTGCATCCAAAATGGAAAAGTCATATCAAAATTTGCTTTATAAACCATGGATGTGATTATGATAATGAATTTATCACTATTCTAGCGTTCATTATGATAAATGCATGTGAGTTAATTTCTGCACGATATAGTACTGTAAAAGTTGAGTCAATTTTAAAAAGTGGACTGAAAAGTTTTGGGCTTCACTAAAGCAGGATGATTTTGAATTTCAGGAAATAACGATATTTCGTCGAGCAGACAAAGGAAGGAAAGGAGCCATGGGCTACCTACAACACAAGTCGAATAACATACCTCCAGGTATGACACCAACACCTCAGACTGTGGAAGCCACGGGGGCAGATACCCCACAGGAATAACACTCTCCTCGCCATCTCATTGTGTTTAGGACCTCGCCTGGCTGTAGCCATTGAGATAGTGTTGTGGCCTGTTTCATTGTTGACTAGTTTATGTCCAGTGACTGACTAGCGGTCATCCATCATACCCTTGCCTCAAACGACTGCTAATCTTTTCAAGGGGATAACAGCGTTCTCTTTGGTTGTCCTCGTCATTAGGCAGATGTCTTCTGAGCTATCGAGTTTCAGGTAGCATCTAAACTGAAATAGTTACAAAATATTGGACAGAAAAGCCTGCAAGTTGGCTGATTTTGTTTTGTTTTAAGAATCCTTAGGAAATCAATTTTGAATCGGTGTTGTTAGAAATCACCCACCTTATAAGAGAATAAATAACTGAAGCTATACAGTAAATCATTGATGCATATCCACAATGCATCCATTCATTTGACTGATGTTATGATCTTAACACGGCTTAAAATGACTCCTTCTTTTTAAAATAAATATCAAGAAGAAAAAAAGAAATGAAATTCTATAATATGTAATTATCAAATTTGCTTCAATGATTTTGAAAATTTAGACAAGTGTAAATAAGTCAATTGTCTTGTTGACATGATTGAATTTCCATGAAAAGGGGAGACAACTCCATTGAGGTTATAATTGATGTTTAGGGAGATGACCTGTTGACATAGTTTGATGACCTGTTGACATAGTTTTAGTCATGGATTGTTGTGTACTATATTGTCAATAACATTCGTAGCTACAGACACAATACTTCTCCAAGGTCATTGTTTGCATGCTTTTGTTTCTCAATAATTTCTTAGCTTTCGTTAGGATGTTTCGAGACACTGAAGCCTGCAAAATCATCTTATTAACGTAATTTGTTCATATTTAAAGCATATGGTAAAACAGGTTTACGTTAATAATATTCTTCATCAAAACCATAATTTTATCATGTGATGCAGTTGGGAAGTTGATTCAATATAAGTTAAATATTTAATTCCAATAGACACTTGATCGTATTAGTATCCAAATGTAATCATGCATTAACTGCCGATCTTTGTGATATAACAATGAATAGCAAAACGAAGTGCTAACGGTAACCACAGCTCGTCATATGAGTGTACAGATGTAATATATCATTGTAGATATGTTTTAAATATGTTTGTTCAGTCCTATTTAATATATTCTACTCGCCTCCAGAGTCCTGTATATAACACAGTAACAACCAACACCAAAATTTGTATGTTATTGTGGTGCCATTACCTACTGGTTGAGCATTTTTCCAGTCAATCTTTTATCTCATGATTTATTTATACTACAGGTAGACTACGTTATGAAATATTTTTAAAGGTGCTACACTGCCAACAAACAATAAATTTTATATAATAAAAGCAGGAATTGACAAATTAGTGTTTTTCTTCAGTAACAAATTTAAGTAACTTACTTCACACTGTCACTATCATTAAGAATAAAAGTATTCAAAATAATGAATTGCAGCCCACAAAAAATCCATGGCACAATATCCTTTATGGAATGATGTATGATTGTGCAGACAACAAAAGCAAAACAAAGTATTTCATATGTATTTTTATGTAAATTAGAAATTATACAGGATAAAACATTAATTATTGTCCAAATAATAGTTATCGTTAATGTTCTGTTGGTGATGGAGCATCTTTAAGTTTATGTTAATGTAAATAAAAAAGCAAATTTATGTCGGTAATAAAACTGTCCATATTGATATCTATCTGTTTGATGGCAGTTAAGATTCATCTGATTGTAAGCTGTACCTAGTGCCCTAGTAATTGGTGCCCTGTGTAAGATACCATGCATTTTTATCCTTTACCCGATACACATTGATTAATTACTTTATAAAGGCTTCATTTGTTAATTACTAATCTCATATAGCATCAACATCAAAATTCATTTTTGACACTTTTTAGTGTTTTAGTGAAATTTTAATTTTTATATTGGTATAAATAATGAAACATGATTAACATAACGGGGTAATTAAGATACATGTGTAAATTGCAAGATGGTAATATAAGCATCAGGAAGAAAAATTGACCTTCGGTATTTTGTTGTTATTGCACAAAAATGAATTTTTAGGTCTGGTTTAAAAAATTGATATCTTTAATAAGATTTATAAAAGGTTTCTATGGCAACAGTGTGGTAATTATTAACATTAATATACCAGAGATTTATAAATATTCCGATGAATTCACAATTTAAAGATAATAGTGATGTCATATGTTATAAATACTCAATGATTAAGGATATACAGCTATCAATTATCCTAATTCTATATTAATTAATTCTTGTCTTGTGTGGTGTATAGTGTACTACATGGGGACTGTCTGTACTGAAGAAATCATGAGCAAAAAATTCAAGTGTTGATCATGAGGAATAAATGAAGTAAAAATGTTGTATGAAAATGGAATCTTAATTGTTAGAATGAAAAGAAGCTTAGAGTAGAACATTTTATGCGATGTTAATATTTGTAAAAGTCAGATATAGCCACTAGAAAACCTCTCTTATAGTGACCTATTCATGTGAGATATCACGAGTGTACCCATATGTTATATGATGTAATTGTGCAATACATTGAACTTCAATTAACAGAGAAGACTTCCTTTAATTTAAGTCTTATTTAGAAGACTTTCCCAGGCAAAATGATGCAGAAAAAAATAACTAATTAACATCTATACCATTGTGTTTTACGACTATGTAATTTATATGTAAATGTTGAAATTGCTTGTCTCAGAGTAAGCGTGAAGGAATGGATGTGATAGAGATGTTAGAACATTAACTTGGGATATCATTCACTTAATTGGCTGTGTCATAGAAAGCTCCAGAAATTGTAAAACTTTCATTTCATTTAATACTTTTTATTGGTATATATGGCTTTTAAATGAATACACTAGAGATTGTATCCTTGATATCCAGGGTTAACTGTCAGTATTGTAAGTGACTGTAACCCCTGGATATTGAGGAAGGATAGAATGATATTATCTCGATTCTGTATGGATTTTAAACTTATGCTGCCAATTCAGGCATCTATAATTGTAAGAGTGAGCTCAAATTGCAGTTTGTTCTCATTATGAACTCAATATTATCAAAGATTTGTTCATATAATTGCTGTCTTCAACATTAGCAGTATAAATCACATGGATTCATGATTATTATTTTTTTTATTTTTTTGTTTGTTAATGTTTTTGTTTTTCAATTTAATTGAACTAGAAAGCTAGTATATATGTGAGAACAATATGCAACATTCTCAAATAACAGCTGAATTCACTATTTAATCCTATTCTCCGTGTACTCCATGTTAAAGATGGATGGTAGTGGATCGTAGTTTGTGATCAAATTCTGTCTGTTTGTTAATTTAGCTGGAGTACATAAGCCAGAGTTGTGTCTTTGATATAATATCGGATTTTGTATGAGCGTTACATAATGAAATAATACCTTTCATTCAGTAGTGACTATTTCTGTTTGTGATTTTCAACTGAAAACTAAGAATCCTATATGTAGTATTACATAGGATGGATTTGACATTCCTTATTAAATGTTTATCATGATGGAGAACCTTTTTAGCTACATGTATCTTACAAGATTCCTCTAACAGCCACACATATTGTTTTGGTTAAACTGAATTTCATGAAATGTAAAGGGATTCCGTGTTTCAATTGTAAATATTGAATATTTGATGTACATGTATATGTATGATGTAATTTATGATACTGTAGAGCTATCTTCTATGTTAGAGCTGTGAGAAAAATAAGAACTTTCGCTAGTCATAATTAACCTTTGAACTTATTGCCACAGCCAATCACATTTCTTTATGTATGTATACGTAGATGTTCATTGGTTAATGTCTATATGAACATGTCTTAATTTAAATAGAGATAGTTTGGTTGTTGATATATGTACTTTTCATCCTGATCTCTCATTAATCTAGATTCACTTCAAAATCCAGCACTATAAACCTGCTTTCTTTGTTGGCCACTTAATTTTACGATTTTCCATTTCAGAACAAGTCTGTGAAACATTCGCAGATTAAAAAAATGAAATGGAAATTAAAAAAATAAATTGGATATTCCTATAAATTAATATTAATGACTCGCAAAAGCTATTTCTGTGAATTTACTGGGCTTGCAAAATTTGTGAAGTGAATCACACAAAAAAGAAAGTTGATTTACAGTACCTGGCAGTTACCTACACAAGCACTTTTTCAACCAGTTGGTAGATCATTAATATGAACTATGTATATACTCTTCCTTCTTAGACATCAATGATGATTAATGAAAAATGCTTGTTTTATGATAACAGTGAGAATGAATTAAAGAGAGCATGGCTAATCCAAAGGTTTTATTCAAGAGTTTTTGTGAAGAAATAAGTTATCTTTTCCTTGTTTCCAGGTACAAATCTTTTACAATATTGTTTGATGAATGAGAATTACTTTTATTCGTCAAAACATCTCCCACACATTTACCTGTATGATGTTATAAATACAAATTATGAACAATCAATACCTGGGGACAGGAGAAGATAACTCTTCCCTCCATAAAGTCTAGATCTTTAGGATGTATGTTTGTGCTGTGTGTGTAAGAATGGGAGAAGTTTACTAATATTTTATTGCTGTAAATCTATTAGCAATAATCTAGTTGATTTGTGATGGACTCGCATGAATATTTCACCAAACTAACTAATAGTTTTCAGTGGTATTGTCACTATGTTTTGTGTATGGATACATGATGTCTCAAGATATCTCGTAGTTGATTTAGTGTTCTAATGAAAACACTTTAATTCCAAAGCTTGTTCGATGTTATTCTCTAGGAAATTTATCACTATTACAGGTATTTTGCCTCTGCTGATCAGAAATATAAGATTATTTTATCATGTAGGTTAAAAACGCAAGGCATTTGAATTATTGCACTTTATATTTGTGTCTTTGTGCTGGTGCCGATTTGATTTCTGGGCACTGTAAATGTTTGCCCTTGAATCCATTTCAAATAAAAATGCTAATATTATCCTTTATTGAGAGTTATTCGAACGGAAAACAAAATTAACATTCATTTTCATATGTTAAAAGAAATATCTGGGATATGTGTTTGATTGATTTATTGAAAGCATTTCCTGAAAAACTTTACTAGATAAACAGCCTAAAATCTGTCAAAAATAGTAGATGTTAAAGTCTTTTCTTATGCAGAATTGTTCCTCTTTGAATAAAAACTTGTTTCCAAGGGGAGATAACTTTAAATAAGGATTGACCCTTAACATTAAAAAGAAGATTTAGTTGTATATGTTAGCAGACTTGTGAATGGCGTGTGTGACGATGTGTATGTTTAGTAGTTTTATTGACTACTGGTATTGATTTATTATGTTAGTATATCAAGAGAAATTGTACTCTTCAGTTTGTGATAAAGGTTTGCAACATAACAAAATAAATGAAAACATAAAAAATGATTAAAATCATATCATTTGTGTTTTTTGCCTCAAACAAGGATTTCTTATAACATATGTAATTGTTGTAAAGTTTTACTGTACATGGAAGAAGATGAAGAAATTGACTTATCCAATAGTCTATAAACCTGCCTAGCGTTCAGCATAAACTAGGGAATGGAACAAGTGGGCCGTTTTCGATTATACGGTTTGACTGGTTGTACCTAGTTGTTCGTTTATTAATTAAAGACGGATCTGGGTTTTTTTTAGGTCATCTGACCCAAAGGGTCAGGATGACCTCTTGTCATCATGCACCCTCCGTCGTCGTGCGCCGTCCGCCGTCCGTAAACTTTTCATTCAAACGACTTCTTCTCAGGAAGGCCCAGGGTACTCATATTTGGCCTGTAGGTTGCTTGGATGGAGGGCTACCGATTTTGTTCAAATGAATGACCTTGACCTTCATTGAAGATCACAGGGGTCAGAAAGGCTAAAATCTTTAAACGACTTCTTCTCAAGAACCAGAAGGCCCAGGGTACTGATATTTGGCCTGTAGGATGCTGGGATGAAGGGCTACCAAGTTTGTTCAAATGAATGACCTTGACCTTCATTCAAGGTCACGGGTAAAAAAGGCTAAAATCTTTAAACGACTTCTTCTCAAGAACCAGACGGCCCAGGGTACTGATAATGGGCTTGTAAGATGCTTGGATAAAAGGCTTCAAATGATTGACCTTGATCTTCATTCAAGGTCATTGGGGTCAAAAAGGCTAAAATCTTTAAACGACTTCTTCTCAAGAACCAGAAGGCCCAGGGTACTGATATTGGGCCTGTAGGATGCTGGGATGAAGGGCTACCAAGTTTGTTCAAATGAAGGACCTTGACCTTCATTCAAGGTCACAAGGGTCAAATAGGCTAAAATCTTTAATTGACTTCTTGTCAAGAACCAGAAGGCCAAGGGTACTGATATTGGGCATGTAGCATGCTTGGATGAAGGGCTATCAAGTTTGTTCAAATTAATGACCTTGACTGTCTTTATGGTCACAGGGGTCTAATAGGTTAATATCTTTGAACGACTTCTTGAGAATAAATAGGAGGCCCAGAAACCTGATATTGGGCCTGTGACATGCTGGGATGAAGAGCTACCAAGTTTGTTCAATTGAATGACCTTGATCTTCATTCAAGATCATTGGGGTCAAATAGGCTAGAGTGGTTAAGATGTCCCGACATATTACCACAAGCCCTCCACCTCTGGGAAGCGGGTTTGAATCCCATGTGGGGCAGTTGCCAGGTACTGACCATTGGCCGGTGGTTTTTCTCCGGGTACTCCGGCTTTCCTCCACCAACAAACCTGGCACGTCCTTACATGACCCTGGCTGTTAATAGGACGTAAAAATAAACAAACCAAACAAACCAAATGATATGACCTTGATCTTCATTCAAGATCATTGGGGTCAAATAGGCTAAAATCTTGAAATAACTGTTTGTGAATAACTAAAGCCTAGAGACCTGATATTGGGGTTGTGACATGCTGGGATGAAGGGTTATCATATTTGTTTTAAAAAAAATGACCTTGATCTTCATTCAGGATCACAGGGGTCAAAATGACTAAAATCTTTTTAACGACTATGTTGTATTGTACCTATAAGCAGATGAACGGTAAGGCCCATGGGCCTCTTGTTTTATAATGTTTTCAGACGAGCCTTGACAAAGCCCTCACAGGCCTGTATCAAAAACTGCAGGTCCGTCAGGATTTATACTTGAAATAATGACTTTAATCAACGGTTGAACCGGTTGTTCCGAATAAACGAAAACGGCCCTGGTGTGCTGTTGTCAGTATAACTGGATTGTGTTGTTTGATGTCTTCAGCAACACACCTCGGTGAGGTTTTATCTGTTTATTCTGTAAGAATGACAACAGTTTCACTATTACAAAGAGTCACAACACAAACATACTGCAGTCTCCCGAAGAGTTCAAGCACATTCTATATACACAACAAACCACGCACAGGCGAGGTCGTCTGTTAATAGGATATCTATCAACCAATCTATGTCGCCTGATTGTTGGTGACTACATTTGTTAGAATGTAGGTGATTGATTTTCTTGGTAAAAACATAATTTCAGCAACAAGGTTACTACAAATCAGAAATAATATACAGTCAAACATTATAAACTTGAGGGAGGATGGACATGGTGTAACCACATGTTCTTGTTTCATCTTTGATAACAGTCGAGGAAAGTGAGACTGAAGTGTTGCACTTCCGATGGAGGCTTCAACATTCAGACTTTTATCATATCCGTTTTAACTGAAACTTGGTCACTTTACTCTTTGCATCACTCGGAACATATTGAGGTTGAGAAAATATCTGAATGGTTCTGGTATTTCAATTTGATGGAGAAATGTTTATCACATTTGCCTTTGTCAAATGGACATTAAATATATGTGATAAATCATACAAATTACATGTTTAGTAATAATCTATAGAGGGTATTGTTATACCCCTATACCATAGTTTCTATATTAACTCTATTGACAAAAATGCCAATAAATGGACTGTTCCATGGAGCGGTCCAAAGAACTGTTAAAATCGACTGATATAACAAAAGTTATCGACTAGGTTTTCGGGCAACAGATGATTTGTTGGACCCACAAACAGTTTCCCTCGGCTGGGCTTTGGCCTGAGCAACAGTTTGTCTTTGGGTCCAACAAATCATCTGTTACCTTCAACCCCAGTCAACAACTGTATACTGTTATAAGGAACACCCCATAAGCTCAAGAAGGCATGCCATAAACTTCCAAACATTAATGTTGACACCGTTAGATTCGTGATTAATGATTCAAAATAAGCATATTCATAGCATTATGTAACGTTACTAAAAATAGACCTTGCTATATTTTAACTTTTAAACGACAAATTTACCGGTCCACAATTTTTCTGAAATTTTCACAATATTTACTTCAGGTAATGGGCCAACTTTTAAGAAAATATTTTTGGTGCACTCAAACTGGAAGTGGGTGAATCACCATTGTTAATAATTGACATGGCCGAAAATAACACCCAAAATTTCGATATTTTCTGTCTTTAAAATGTAGCCAAAATTTTATTTGTCACATTTTGCCTACATATTTGTGATCATAATATGTAATTATTTATACTCTTCAGAAAATAATACAGTTTTATGACATAAAACATTATTTTGATACCATTTTGGATCAAAAAGGGAACCTTGTCATACACCTCTACTGGGCAACATTAATTTGGCCATAGCACAGGCCCCTGCGACCTTTTGAATTTTTTACACGTATTTCAAGGGTTTGCATTTATGTTGCTATATATAACATTTAATTTCAATAAAATTGGTTCGTGGGCAAATTTCCATTGTTCGTGAAAGAGGTCCTTTTGCTAGAAATTCATAATCTTTAGGTTAGAAAAGGCTTGAAATGGATTTGGCCGCCACCTTGGAGCAACTTTATATTTTGCATGGATATGCATAAATACACGATACACAACGTGTGAAAATCTCTTTCTGCTCCACGAAGGCGGCCACATTCATTTTTAGAGAAAACATTCAAAAAATATGATTTTTCAAGGATTTTTGTGAAAATGGCGGGAAACTGCATGTTGATGATGTCATAGTGAACATAATTGGCACATGCGGGATATTTTCAGGATGTAATGTGTTAGCAAATGTATTCAACTGTTATATGGCAAAATATGTTGTTCTTCACTGGAGAATTAATTTTGCGGCCATATTCGAGTCTTAACGTACCTTCTCCTTTTGTTATCCAAGTGAATTTGTCAACATTTATCTCTGCGACATTTTCATCATTTCTATTGACACAAATTCCTATTCTATTTTAATTCTGTGACCTTTGAACTGCTTGAACTTATTTTAAAATGGAGATAGCGAGTAGCCATGAAAGAAAGTTGATTTACTGTACATCTACACAAATCAACACTGCAGCCATTTTTAGGTCATCTGACCCGAAGGGTCAGGATGACCTATTGTCATCATGCAACGTCCGTCGTTGTGCGCTGTGCGTAAACTTTTCATTCAAACGACTTCTTCTCAATAACCGAAAGCCCCAGGGTACTGATACTACCAAGTTTGTTCAAATGAATGACCTTGACCTTCATTCAAGGTCACAGGGGTAAAATAGGCTAAAATCTTTAAACGACTTCTTCTCAAGAACCAGAAGGCCCAGTATACTGATATTGGGCCTGAAGCATGCTGGGATGAATGGCTACCAAGTTTGTTAAAATGAATGACCTTGACCTTCATTCAAGGTTACAGGGGTCAAATAGGCTAAAATCTTAAACAACTTCTTGTGAATAACTATGAGGCCTAGAGACCTGATATTGGGCCCGTGACATGTTGGTATGAAGGGCTATCAAGTTTGTTCAAATGAATGACCTTGACCTTCCTTAATGGTCACAGGGGTCAAATAGGCTAAAATCTTTGAACGACTTCTTCTCAAGAACTGAAAGGCCCAGGATACCCATATTGGGCCTGCAGCCTGGTTGGATGAAGGACTACCAAGTTTGTTCAAATATATGACCTTGACCTTCATTCAACTTAATCAAGGTCACAGGGGTCAAATAGGCCAAAATCTTTCAACAACTTCTTCTCAAGAACCAAAAGGTCTAGGATGCTCATATTGAACCTGCAGCATGCTGGGGTGAAGGAATACAAAGTTTGTTCAAATGAATGACCTTGACCTTCATTTAAGGTCACAGGGGTCAAATAGGCTAAAATCTTTTAAACAACTTTTTGTAAATAACTTAGAGGCCTAGAGACCTGATATTGGGCCCATGACATGCAGGGATGAAGGGCTATCAAGTTTGTTCAAATGAATGACCTTGATCTTCATTCAAGGTCATAGGGGTCAAATAGGCTAAAATATTTAAACGAATTCTTCTCAAGAACCGAATGGCCCAGGATACCCATATTGGGCCTGCAGCCTGGTTGGATGAAGGACTACCAAGTTTGTTCAAATATATGACCTTGACCTTCATTCAACTTAATCAAGGTCACAGGGGTCAAATAGGCCAAAATCTTTCAACAACTTCTTCTCAAGAACCAAAAGGTCTAGGATGCTCATATTGAACCTGCAGCATGCTGGGGTGAAGGAATACAAAGTTTGTTCAAATGAATGACCTTGACCTTCATTTAAGGTCACAGGGGTCAAATAGGCTAAAATCTTTTAAACAACTTTTTGTAAATAACTTAGAGGCCTAGAGACCTGATATTGGGCCCATGACATGCAGGGATGAATGGCTACCAAGTTTGTTCAAATGAATGACCTTGACCTTCATTTAAGGTCACAGGGGTCAAATAGGCTAAAATCTTTTAAACAACTTTTTGTAAATAACTAAGAGGCCTAGAGACCTTATATTGGGCCCATGACATGCAGGGATGAAGGGCTATCAAGTTTGTTCAAATGAATGACCTTGATCTTCATTCAAGGTCATAGGGGTCAAATAGGCTAAAATATTTAAACGAATTCTTCTCAAGAACCGAATGGCCCAGGATACCCATATTGGGCTTGCAGTATGCTGGGATGTAGCCCTTCATCCAAGCAACCTACAGACCAAATATGAGTACCCTGGGCCTTCTGGTTATTGAGAAGTCGTTTGAATGAAAAGTTTACCGACGGCGGACGGCACATGACGACGGACGGTGCATGATGACCCTACGGGTCAGATGACCTAAAAATGACCTTGATGTTCATTCACAGGGGTCAAATAGGCTAAAATCTTTAAAGGACTATGTTGTATTGTGCAAATAGTCAGATGACCATTAAGGCCCATGGGCCTCTTGTTAATACACAAGGTCAGTCTCAGTGGACGCTCAAGACTTTGTGTCAGTAGTGAATTATAGGCAAAACTCCCATCATACAAAATATATATCACTTTATTTAGCATAGTTTGTACAGGGATGATGCATAACAGAATATGTGGCTGAATCTAATATAAACTACTTCAGCTCTCATAAAACAGAGTTAACAATTCAAACGTGTTTTACCATACATGTATATTCAGGGATGAATCATGATCGATATAGTAATATAAATCTTTTAAGATATATTAGGCACTTGTGTAGAAAGCAAAAAGCAGACAAGATTTAATAATTGTTAATGAATCAAACAATACATTATTTAATTCATTATTATAAATCTACAATCTGATTAAAATACAGATCCCCATTATAGACTATGTTACACTACTCCATAACGTAGTGTATAATAGGGATCTGTATTTTAACCAGATTGATAAATCTAATACACATATTCACAAGACCTTTTTAACACTTTCAAACAGTAAATGAAGATGATATTGAAATTTAATTTGCACCTGCTGTGCTCTTAAAACAACTATAAAACTGAAAGTCATCATGAGACATTAACATAGATGTTTACATACTTTTATCCATAACCCCTTGCCAATGCAATCATTCATATAATATATAACCAACCTTACCAGGGTAAAATATATAGATACAGATTAGACTTTCACTTTAAGAACAGTTTTGTTGTCAATTAAACTATTTCAGTGTACACTTTTTGATATACATGTATTGTGCTAACTCTTAACATCCATATCTAAATAACAACAAACTGAAAATATGATATGTAAAGCAATGTATTATAATTCCATCTGAAATGTCCAATAGAGTTAACATAACAAGAGGCCCATGTGCCTTAACGGTCACCTGAGTTAGAATATATAATTAAACAAATAATGAAACAAATTAAAGACATATAAACACTATATGCTGGGCCTTGAAGTTGGTCAGTGATTTATAAATTTGACTTTTTAGGCTATGAAGAGTATTTGCTTCCATCAAACCTGTGAATTTAGAGGTATTTTTTTGAAATTTTAATCAATTTGACCCTGTTTGGTCCTGCCCCTCTGGTCCCCCAGGGGGTCATCAAGGACGGATATGGATGTTAAAATGCTATATCTTAGGCTAATAATTCTAATCAAGTATGACTCATTTCCTACGAAAATTGTGCAAATAATGTTCACAAATATGTTTTTCCTATATAAACTAAAGTAAACTTGACCCCTCCCCAGGGGGTAAAGTGAGACCCCAAGGTCATATAATTCACAATTTTTATAAAACATCTTAAGACCTTTCCATCTATAATTATTTGATTCTACTATATCCAGAATTTTAGAAGATTTTTGAAGTTTTAGCCTATTTGACCCTTTTTTAGCCCCGTCCCTCTGCCCCCAGGGGGTTGGGCAGGACCAAGGTGGATATGATATTTAAATGCTATCTCAGGCTAATAATTCTAACCAAGTTTGACTCGTTTCCAATGAAAATTGAGCAAAACATGCTCATAAATGTGTTTTCCCTATATAAACTATAGTAAACTTGACCCCCTCCCCAGGGGGAAACGTGAGACCCCAGGGTCATATAATTCACAATTTTTGTAAAGGACCTTAAGACCTTTCTATTTATGAAAAGTATTTGATTCTACCATTTCCAGAACTTCAGAAGAAGATTTTTGAAGTTTTAGCCTATTTGACCCCTTTTGACCCCGCCCCTAAGGCCCCTGGGGGTCAGTCATAGAAAATTTGTTAATAGGATTAAATGGCCATCTCATACTGATAATTCTGACAACATTTGACTTATTTCTTATTACAAACGACTGAATAATGCGCAAAAATGTGTTTTCCCAATATAAACTATAGTGAACTTAACCCCCTCCCCAGGGGCAAACTAGAGACCCAAGGGTCATATAATTCACAATTTTTGCAAAGGACCTTAAGACCTTTCTATCTATGAAGAGTATTTGATTCTACCACATCTGTGAGTGGAGAAGAAGATTTTTGAAATTTTACTCAATTTTACCCCTTTTGGCCCCTTCCACAGCCCCCTGGGGGGTGGGGACCATATAATTCACAATTTTGATTGGCCTTATGCCTTAGAAGGTTTGTGCAAAATTTCATTGAAATTGCTTCAGCAGTTTTGGAGAGGAAGTCGAAAATGTAAATTGTTTACGGACATACGACGCCAGACGGACGACGCACGACGACGGACAAAAGGCGATTAGAATAGGTCACTTGAGACTTCGTCTCAGGTGACCTAAAAATACAGCAATGTTATTAGGAGTATTTTGACATTATCAAAAATAATAATGTACTGTACAATGTCTTTTCTAAAAATTGTAAGTGATCATGACCTTTTGAACTGTCTCCCAGGCCATCAACTTTTACCCTCCTCAAGATTAAAAGATTGGTGATAATCCAATTGGGGACGGACAGATAGACAGAGATAAACACTATGCTCACCAGCAGGGCACTCCACATAATATCACAAAACTTGGTATCAGTAATAGAGTTTCTATAAGGCACTACATGGACCACATGTTAGGACAGGTTGGGGCCATGCTGTCAGAGTGATAAATATATCCCGGCATATATTATTACAAGTTCTCAAATTCTGAGTGAAAAAATCAAAACCCACGTCAGGCAGTACCCTGGTACTGACCGTTGGTCAGTAATTTCTTTAGGTACTCGGGCTTTCCTCCACCTCCTATACATGGCACATCCTTAAATGACCCTGACTGTTAACGAGATTTTAAGTAATCAAACCAAACGAAACCTTATAATTAATCAGTATTATAAGAATATAACTATTATTATAAAGTGATATAACTTCAGATGTTTAAAGCTAGTTTTAAATAGTTTATTCAAATAGTATCTAAATTACTATTCAATAACAACAGGTAGCTCTACATTTCTAGTTCTAATAAAATTTGAAAAAAAACAATGGTATTACAAGGCAGTGGCAAACTAAAGGATGATCAATGGAACACGATATGACAAATAAAATACATTGAAACAATGACTGATTTACAGGGTACAAAACATGGAGGAATGTTTGAAGTGTAGGTGACTAATGAAATTACATGTTACAAACAAAAATGATGACCAATCAAACAGAGGCTAACAAAAGTGATTTCTGATGTTACAGGTTACAACCAAGTAGGACCAAAAATGACAGACTACAAACACATAGATGACTAATAAAGCAATTTGGTTTACAGGCATACACACATAAAACAGATGTTACTCTACAAAGATAACATAGTGTATTATTTGATATGGTTTTTATAGTTTTTTATTCTACAACAGAATTAGAAATCATTCTAGCAGATTGAGAAGCAAAACAATATTGTACATGTATGTTACATTTAAAACAGAAATCAATACTAATAGCAAACTAAATGACTACAAACTGTACAATTATCTGGTTCATGAACTAACAAGATTATCATATGCAAAATCCAGTCAGCTCATAAAAAACGTCATGATAATTTTAAAGCCAGTCCCAGTATGTCTTGAAATGATATGTTGAATAAAATGCCTTCCATTAAATGATTTTTCATAATTTAGTTTTATACAAAGCTCTAAAGGCAAATGATTGGAAAACATTTAGAGAGAATAGATGATTATCAGCTTTAGGATAAATAATTGGTTCTGTGTATCAGTTGAACATGTTGAAATAGAAAAGTCCCTGTTATGTATGGGATTATAATGGGAATACAACTATAGTACTGAGACGTGAAATATTAAAGTGATAAACAACCTGTACTTCATTTCTTTTTAAAGTTAATGATTGTAACAACAAGCATGAACATCAGACCACACCAATACTGCAACTTATTTTGCTTTTTGGTAAGGAATCCCAGGCTTATTTTCAAACATAGCCTATTTTCAAGTCTTATTTTCATATTCCTTTATCCCATAAGCAGAGTATGGCTTATTTTCAAACCTGTCTCGTTAAAAAAAATAAATGATAGATAAATAACAATCAACATTTATACTTATACAATCCGTTTTAACAAACGCTATAAAATACAAATAATTTGTAGGCCTATTCAGCCTATTTTTAATGTCCCTACTAGGAATGTTAAAGGTTTATTTTCAAGAACAGCATATTTCAAAGCCGGTGTATTTTCAAGATATCTTTGACTGCAAGAAATTGAAGGCTTACTTTCAAGACCAGCCTATTTTCCATTCTGGTTCATTATCAAGATTTCAGGGTATTATTGTGTTTGTTCAGTAAATATCCAAAAGTTAGAATACCGCATTGCAAAACCTGTAACTTGATATCCAAATCCAACGTTTTTGTCAGCACCTTACCAGGCCTCTACAGCACTGCTCCACTAGGAATGTCATCTACCTCATCACTTACAGAAACAAGAGATCCCAGAGGGATCTTGGCGCCCACCAAAGAATGATCTATATCTGACAAAGGAAAGATGGATCTTTTCTCTACTTTTTAAACTTTTTCAAACATACTACATATAAAATTTGAGACAGATCGCTTCAGTACCTTTTGAGAAATAGCGGTAACAAACTTCAACTATCAAAATCCAAGATGACTCCTTGGCGGCCATCTTGTTGATCAATCGGTCCCAAATCACAATATGCACAACTAGGGCCGTAGGGGAACCTACATGTGAAATTTGAGAAAGATCCATTCAATACTTTCTGAGAAATAGCGATAACAAACTTGGAATATAAAAATCCAAGATTTGCTGCCTGGCAGCAATTTTGTTGACTGATCGGTCCCGAATCACAATATGCACAACTAGGGCCCTAGGGGAACCTACATATGAATTTTGAGACAGATCCCTTCAGTACTTTCTGAGAAATAGCGATAACAAACTTTGAATAACAAAATCCAAGATGGCTGCCTGGCGGCCATCTTGTTAACCGATCAGTCCCAAAATGCAATATGCACAACTAGGTCCCTAGGGGAACCTACATATGAAATTTGAGACAGATCCCTTCAGTACTATCTGAGAAATAGCCATAACAAACTTTAACTATCGAAATCAAAGATGGCGGCCTGGCGGCCATCTTGTTCACCGATTGGTCCAAAAATGCAATATGCACAACAAGGGCCCTAGGGGAACCTACATATTAAATTTGAGAAAGATCCCTTCAGCACTTTTTGAGAAATGGGGATATCAAACCTTAACTATCAAAATCCAAGATGGCCGCCTGCGGCCATCTTGTTTTTCCTATCAGCCTCAAAATCTGTATGGCACAAATAGGGACCAAGGGTAACCTCCATGTGAAGTTTGAACAAAATTCCTTCAGTAGTTCTCAAGAAATATCGATAACAAACTTCAACTGCCAAAATCAAAGATGGCTGCCTGGCGGCCATCTTGTTTTTCCGATCAGCCTCAAAATCTGTATGGCACAACTAGGGACCAAGGGTACTCTCCATGTGAAGTTTGAAAAAAATTCCTTCAATAGTTCTCAAGAAATATCGATAACAAACTTCAACTGCAAAAATCAAAGATGGCTGCCTGGCGGCCATCTTGTTTTTCCGATCAGCCTCAAAATCTGTATGGCACAACTAGGGACCAAGGGTACTCTCCATGTGAAGTTTTAACAAAATCCCTTCAGTAGTTCTCAAGAAATATTGATAACAAACTTCAACTGCCAAAATCAAAGATGGCTGCCTGGCGGCCATCTTGTTTTTTCGATCAGCCTCAAAATCTGTATGGCACAAATATGGACCAAGGGGACCCTCCATGTGAAGTTTGAACAAAATCCCTGCAGCAGTTTTTAAGAAATAGTGATAACAAGCATTGTTTATGGACGGACGACGGACGAAAGACGATGGACCACGGACGCAGGGTGATTTGAATAGCCCACCATCTGATGATGGTGGGCTAAAAAAATATGTAGGCAAAACTAAACGACATTTCAAAATTCACATCACTGAACACCTCAGGGACATTATCAAACACAGGGACACACCAGTTGCCCACAACTTTTAACCTACGTGGACACGGTCCCTCATGTCTTCAATGTCAGATCATCGAGATTATTAAATCAGACCCTGATTCTCCATCCTCCAAATGAAGAGGCAGAGAATACCACTGGATACACCAGTTATATACTACATTAGATCCTGTCGGGATCAATGCCTTCCGTTACTTTTACTATTCCTCATCCCAGAATTATCCTAGGCGATATAGATCTCATGCCACAGCTGCACATCGGGTTACTGGCCCGCATGGATTACTCTCTTCAAAGGAAAGGGAACATCTAACAACACCAACCCTTTATGAAGTCATAACATTTCTGACGTCACACCATAACCACCCTAGCTGTCATCCTTCACTACCATCATGGCGGACCATACATGTACCCACTGCGACCGTACATTCAAACACACCAATAGTCTACACCGCCACATTAAAACCTAGTTCAAGATGTGGCAACAGCTACCGGAGGATGGAATACTTAAGGGTCCACAGATGCAACTCACTTCATAACCAAATAACTACTACCAACACACCAAGCCCGACACCGCAGGGCCCTACCAAGGGACCAGCTACACCAGTTCCATCGACCTGTTGGCTAGCCCATGGCACACCCCAACTACTAGCTACAGATATCACAACCCCTCGACGGTTTTAACTGCCAGTGTAGACACCTTCCTCAAGGAACTAGAAGAACTAAATCCTATCTCACTCTCCCCACTATAAATGGAAAGAACACCCATAGACTACAAGTCCATCAACAGCAACACAGATGATGGCCTTCCACTGATGTGTTTTCAATAGAAAACGAAACTAGTCATGTACACTATATATAATACAATACATGTCCAGTAACCAGCAGCTCGCCAGTGAAAACGGACTGCAGCTCAACCAGTCATTCAAATCTATTGTTACTTTCAAGACCAGCCTATTTTCCATTCTGGTTCATTATCAAGATTTCAGGGTATTATTGTGATTGTTCTGGAAAATCCACAAGTTTACAATACAGAGGATCAAGAACCAAATGTACTGCTCTTTCTGGACCAAAACAATCATGAAATTGGAATAGCTAGGTCCCAAAGGATCCCAAACAAACAAACAAGAGTACCTCCAATCAAACTCAACACATTCAAATACAGTAAGGTTGAGGTCATAGCATTGATTACTAAGACTTAGACACAACTGTACACAGTATATATATATACAGTAAGGTTGAGGTCATAGCATTGATTACTAAGACTTAGACACAACTGTACACAGTATATATATATACAGTAAGGTTGAGGTCATAGCATTGATTACTAAGACTGATACACAACTGTACACAGTATATATATATACAGTAAGGTTGAGGTCATAGCATTGATTACTAAGACTTAGACACAACTGTACACAGTATATATATATATATACAGTAAGGTTGAGGTCATAGCATTGATTACTAAGACTTAGACACAACTGTACACAGTATATATATATACAGTAAGGTTGAGGTCATAGCATTGATTACTAAGACTTAGACACAACTGTACACAGTATATATATATATACAGTAAGGTTGAGGTCATAGCATTGATTACTAAGACTTAGACACAACTGTACACAGTATATATATATACAGTAAGGTTGAGGTCATAGCATTGATTACTAAGACTTAGACACAACTGTACACAGTATATATATATATACAGTAAGGTTGAGGTCATAGCATTGATTACTAAGACTTAGACACAACTGTACACAGTATATATATATATACAGTAAGGTTGAGGTCATAGCATTGATTACTAAGACTTAGACACAACTGTACACAGTATATATATATACAGTAAGGTTGAGGTCATAGCATTGATTACTAAGACTAGACACAACTGTACACAGTATATATATATATATACAGTAAGGTTGAGGTCATAGCATTGATTACTAAGACTTAGACACAACTGTACACAGTATATATATATACAGTAAGGTTGAGGTCATAGCATTGATTACTAAGACTTAGACACAACTGTACACAGTATATATATATATACAGTAAGGTTGAGGTCATAGCATTGATTACTAAGACTTAGACACAACTGTACACAGTATATATATATAAAATAAGGTGAGTATGTACACAACTACAGTAAGGTTGAGGTCATAGCATTGATTACTAAGACTGATACACAACTGTACACAGTATATATATATATACAGTAAGGTTGAGGTCATAGCATTGATTACTAAGACTGATACACAACTGTACACAGTATATATATATACAGTAAGGTTGAGGTCATAGCATTGATTACTAAGACTGATACACAACTGTACACAGTATATATATATATACAGTAAGGTTGAGGTCATAGCATTGATTACTAAGACTTAGACACAACTGTACACAGTATATATATATATACAGTAAGGTTGAGGTCATAGCATTGATTACTAAGACTTAGACACAACTGTACACAGTATATATATATACAGTAAGGTTGAGGTCATAGCATTGATTACTAAGACTTAGACACAACTGTACACAGTATATATATATACAGTAAGGTTGAGGTCATAGCATTGATTACTAAGACTTAGACACAACTGTACACAGTATATATATATATATACAGTAAGGTTGAGGTCATAGCATTGATTACTAAGACTGATACACAACTGTACACAGTATATATATATATACAGTAAGGTTGAGGTCATAGCATTGATTACTAAGACTTAGACACAACTGTACACAGTATATATATATACAGTAAGGTTGAGGTCATAGCATTGATTACTAAGACTTAGACACAACTGTACACAGTATATATATATACAGTAAGGTTGAGGTCATAGCATTGATTACTAAGACTTAGACACAACTGTACACAGTATATATATATATACAGTAAGGTTGAGGTCATAGCATTGATTACTAAGACTTAGACACAACTGTACACAGTATATATATATATATACAGTAAGGTTGAGGTCATAGCATTGATTACTAAGACTTAGACACAACTGTACACAGTATATATATATATAGCAGTAAGGTTGAGGTCATAGCATTGATTACTAAGACTTAGACACAACTGTACACAGTATATATATATATACAGTAAGGTTGAGGTCATAGCATTGATTACTAAGACTGATACACAACTGTACACAGTATATATATATACAGTAAGGTTGAGGTCATAGCATTGATTACTAAGACTGTACACAACTGTACACAGTATATATATATACAGTAAGGTTGAGGTCATAGCATTGATTACTAAGACTTAGACACAACTGTACACAGTATATATATATATACAGTAAGGTTGAGGTCATAGCATTGATTACTAAGACTTAGACACAACTGTACACAGTATATATATATATACAGTAAGGTTGAGGTCATAGCATTGATTACTAAGACTATACACAACTGTACACAGTATATATATATATATACAGTAAGGTTGAGGTCATAGCATTGATTACTAAGACTTAGACACAACTGTACACAGTATATATATATATATACAGTAAGGTTGAGGTCATAGCATTGATTACTAAGACTTAGACACAACTGTACACAGTATATATATATACAGTAAGGTTGAGGTCATAGCATTGATTACTAAGACTTAGACACAACTGTACACAGTATATATATATATACAGTAAGGTTGAGGTCATAGCATTGATTACTAAGACTTAGACACAACTGTACACAGTATATATATATATACAGTAAGGTTGAGGTCATAGCATTGATTACTAAGACTTGACACACTGTACACAGTATATTATTATACGTAAGGTTGAGGTCATAGCATTGATTACTAAGACTTAGACACAACTGTACAAGTATATATAATATACAGTAAGGTTGAGGTCATAGCATTGATTACTAAGACTTAACACAACTGTACACAGTATATATATATACAGTAAGGTTGAGGTCATAGCATTGATTACTAAGACTAGACACAACTGTACACAGTAATATATATATACAGTAAGGTTGAGGTCATAGCATTGATTACTAAGACTTAGACACAACTGTACACAGTATATATATATATACAGTAAGGTTGAGGTCATAGCATTGATTACTAAGACTTAGACACAACTGTACACAGTATATATATATATACAGTAAGGTTGAGGTCATAGCATTGATTACTAAGACTTAGACACAACTGTACACAGTATATATATATACAGTAAGGTTGAGGTCATAGCATTGATTACTAAGACTGAGACACAACTGTACACAGTATATATATATATACAGTAAGGTTGAGGTCATAGCATTGATTACTAAGACTGATAACACAACTGTACACAGTATATATATATATACAGTAAGGTTGAGGTCATAGCATTGATTACTAAGACTTAGACACAACTGTACACAGTAGTATATATATATACAGTAAGGTTGAGGTCATAGCATTGATTACTAAGACTTAGACACACAACTGTACACAGTATATATATATACAGTAAGGTTGAGGTCATAGCATTGATTACTAAGACTGATACACAACTGTACACAGTATATATATATACAGTAAGGTTGAGGTCATAGCATTGATTACTAAGACTTAGACACAACTGTACACAGTATATATATATATACAGTAAGGTTGAGGTCATAGCATTGATTACTAAGACTTAGACACAACTGTACACAGTATATATATATACAGTAAGGTTGAGGTCATAGCATTGATTACTAAGACTTAGACACAACTGTACACAGTATATATATATACAGTAAGGTTGAGGTCATAGCATTGATTACTAAGACTGATACACAACTGTACACAGTATATATATATATATATAGCTGGCTACTATTTGGGGAATGTTATATATTTTGTGAATTTGTAGTACATTGACAATGATTGCAGAAATAATTAAAAATTTAATCAAAGAAATCAATTTGGTTTTGTTTCATGTGGAATCACATTTTTTACCTACGGAGAAATAAGCTGGTGTAAAGGACCCTTAATCGTCCTCAAACAAGAATTCTAACATTTCTGGAAACTGCTTGGGCAGGAATTTGTCTTTACAGAGTTCTTTGTATTGTTTCATATAACTCTCCGTCAGCTCCCGGAACGCCATGAACATGTTCATAATCTTAGAAAAAATAAACACTTCTTGTTTGCCATATCGTTCCTTCAACACATGGCGCAGATAGGAAATCAGATTCAGTTGTATCCTTTCCACTCTTTCAGGATCTTCTAATTTACAACGATCTGAAACAAATGAAACCTCAGGCTCAATTTGTGTTGTATATACAATGGTACACTACATGTGAACGTTCTGTACATGGGCTTGTTGAACTTGAAGAGACTTTCATTTTAATTAAGTATATTTTAGACCCTATTTGACTACCGGTATTCACTTTATACTCAGATAAATTGAAATGTTTTGAAAGTTGATCAGCCTTAAAAATAATGACATTTCACAATAAAGTGTAATTCCAACATATATACTAAGTTATCAATTTCTAAATGTGAATGAAAATATAGAACATATCATTATTAAAGTGTAACTAATGAAACAAGTAAAACCATTTTGCTTTAAAGTCAATTGAATTCACTTTTTTGCATTTTTCATCCTAAATGTATATTTAACAATATTAATGCATGTTAATGTGTGGATTGACACATGCAGGTATACAAACAGTATGTACATTGTAAAACAAGTTGATATGCACATTGTAGTTTGTAAACATATACATGTAGTTCAAAAGACTTTTTATAAAGGTCTTTTATAAAGAGTGAGATGACAAAAGTATAATTATGTAAATTTTGTTCTAGGCAAACTAGTCTTCTATTTCTATGCATATATATCTTTTTGAAAAACAATTTTCTGTGGGAAGAATTGTATTTGCAGTAAAAATATAATGATAAAATTTGAATTGCCTGTTGTTCATTCAATCCTTTTTCAAATAATTTTTTGAAATGAATTTTGTTGAAATTGAATTACCTCTAAAAACCAGAGCAATAGCGAGTACTAATACTCTTTCTTTTTCAGTGAGATTGAGTCGTCGGATTACACGTGAGAACTCAAACCAAGACAGCATGATTGCCTTGGGGAAGTAAAGACTCGCTTCGTTTATGTGATAGACATCTCCACCAATCGTCACAGCCATCTGGAGGTCAGGGTTCACAGCACGGTACTCTAGCAGCATGAAAAACTCAAATCGAGCAGCTACAAGTAGAAAAAAAATGATCAGACATATAGCAATTACAAGAATACAGAAAAATCTGGAAATTTATATTAGACCAATGGCTAACAACCTTCACTTACCTTCATAAGAAACCACGGCAACAAAATAATTTAAGATCCTTTTGGAAAGAAGAACCATCATGTTTGTCATTCCTTAGAATCTTTTCCAACATTTTACCACAGACATTATTCCATTTGTAATCTGTCTGAACTCTTTTGAATGTCTAGATTATAAGCATAGGTATCAACAATTACACTATTTGACCATGTCTAAAACAATCTGATTACAAAACAGAACCTTAATATCACTCTGTTTTATACATCCTTCTAGGGGTCACGTTCTAGTGACCTTTCAGACTGACCAATGAAATGTCTACCTCCAAATTTCTTGACGTTGACAAAATAGTTTGCAAGAGATATCAGAATCCTTTTTGTGGATGTAGCCATCTTGACTAAAGTGTACAACATAGCTATACGTTATTCCGTCTTTGCAATTCCGTCTTTGCATATTACAGAGTTAGCTCCCTTGCAGGTAGGTATCGATTGTTACATCATTATTTTGTGAGCGCAATTCACGTTGTTTTCTCCGAAAGGTATGATGTTACGCTTGCAAACACATGACGTCACAATCAATACCTACCCGCAAGGGCAGACAACTCTGTAATATGCAGATACAGAATATGCATACTGGGATGACATGTTGTTGTCGGTTGATGTAGCTAGGACGAGAAAATGTATTTAAACGGAAGTACAAAGAGTATAAAGGTCATCATGTGATGTTTAAGATTTTCTATGAATAGAGTAATAAAGAGGATCTGTATTTCAATCAGACAGACTTTAACAGAATTTGACATGTGTTCATTTACCTTTAAGGAGGGATGATTGGTCCGGTACAGGAAGGTCACGAAAGTCTGGAATGACTCGTGAAAACTGGACATAATGCTTAATGGTTCCCTCAAAGAAACTCCGACACCTCTGTATACGAATCTGTCGTCCATCTACATCTAGACCAGTGGACTCATAGAGATTATTGTACTCCTCTCTGGAGACAGGCTCCATCGGACCAAACATTTCTTGCTTCATGCGAAACTTATTCTAAAAGTATAAAGGTTACATATTATATTTTTTCCTTTATTATATTTTCAGGGTTGAAAATTGATTAATGTTAGTTTAAATGTTTAATTATGTAATTATTTTCATACTTAGGCGAAGCATCAAAATTTCTACATGACAATACAATTATTTTATTATTTTTCCCCCTTTAGATTAGCATGCAACAGGTAATATTATATAAATCCTAAAACCTGATTTGATATATAATGTGTACAGTAAACTTCTGGTAAATTTGAATCTGTGGATAGTTCAAACGTGCATTTTTTTCTGGAAAAAACACTATTTTTTTTAGCTGGTGATAGTTTGACACTTAATTTTTGTGGTAAATCCTATTTCAAAAATAATGTCAAATGATGATCACAGTTAGTTTGTTGGTAAATCTGGTCCACAAAAGCTTTAAAGGCCCACTACCTTTCCGGAGCAGATTTAAAAGGTTTCTTAAAAACATTAAAAACATATGAAAATATACACCAATGGCCTAAGATGAGTTTACAACACCAAACCTATGCAAGATTTCCAGCGTAATATATGATTATACACTGGAGAGTCACCATTTCATCTGTTTTGCTGTCTGGCGCAGTGATAGTCAATTAATTTGTTTGGCCCCAGCAAATTTCTTAATAAACTATAGTACCCAAAATCTGCATAATCCGGAACCTGTCTACTCTGAAAACCGGAACTGTCTAGGTAATGTTACTATACCTTTCTTTGTAAAATTAACTTGGGCAAACCGGCAACAATGTTTTCACAACATGGGACTGATCATGATGCGCCTAAGGGGATTTACCTGTACCGGTATACTAAGGGCTAGATAGTGACAACTTTTCACTTTTCATTAGACGGTTTTGTTGCATGTACATTGTATTTGTGAATACTTTTCACGGTCAATTCTAACAATAAAACATACACATAACTTCTGAGAGTTCATTTGAATGTAACACACCGAGAGAAATGGATCGTACATGTACACCACAGAAACTAAGAAAACGTAGGATGGAATTCTGTGTTCTACCATGTACATATGTGAGAATAAATGTTTGTGCTGTAATAAAAAAAATTCTTCTGATGATTTCCATGTGAACATATTGTCATAAGGTTCTATCCTCTATAAACTGGACACCTGTATAAACCGAACAAATAGACTGGTCCCGTTCACATCCGGTTTAGACAAGTTATACTGTACCAAGAGATATTGCAATAATAATTAAGGATTAACTTGAATAGTGTTTTTTATGTTATGGAGCTAGATATAACACAAAAATCTGAGTGTATTCTAAATAAACCCAGACACAGTTAATTAATTACGCTGTCATCACAGCCAATCAGAAGCTATGTTACAAACGGCGACGCCATTTTTTCCTTATAAAGTGATTTAAACCAATGCAAATGCTTGTTACAAGCAAAATTGAATTATAAAGATATAGAGTTAAAAGGCTAGTGGTAGAATGTTTGTCACCTTACCACTCAGCTACATACTACAGCAGCCCAGGTGAATGGCAAGTCTCATAATACTAACACATATGAAGTGGTTAAGACGTCCCAATATATTATCACAAGACCTCTACCTCTGGGTAGCAAGTTTGAATTCCGTGTGGGGCAGTTGCCAGATAATGACTGCTGGATGATGGTTATTCCCCAGGTACTGACTACTGGATGATGGTTACTCCCCATATACTGACTGCTGGATGATGGTTATTCCCCAGATACTGACTGCTGGATGATGGTAATTCCCCAGATACTGACTGCTGGATGATGGTTATTCCCCAGATACTGACTGCTGGATGATGGTTATTCCCCAGATACTGACTGCTGGAAGATGGTTATTTCCCAGGTACTTGTGCTTTCCTCCACCTATCTAAACCTTACACAATCTTAATAAGACATTAAATCAATCAAACTAAAACAAAGACGTCTAGAGCCTCACCATAATGAGATCTTTGTTGTAAACACTTACCAAAGCATTTAAATGTAACGAGTGAATTTCCTCGTCTGTAAGTTTGGAGGACACCGGTGATAAATCCTCAGCACATTTTATCAGCTTTGGAATCAAGTCGTCTAATATGGCTTTGATGTTTTGACTGTCTGAGTTAGCTTGGGAATGACCACTATCTTTGGTCAACTCAAACTGAGAGTCAGTACACTCCATCATATTACGATCCTCTCGGATATGAATTGTAAACGGAGAATCAACTTGAGTATCGGATATCACAGAATTGTCGAAACTGTCCAGATTAATAGGGCTGCTGTCAGATGAAATACCTGAGTCTGGGCTCTGCTCAGGTAGAGACATACTTATGTTTTTGGGGGTTTCCCTGGGAGGTTCCGGGGAGTCCTCCACTTTCTGTTTGAGCTTTTGAACTTCTATGATGGCTTTTGTCCGTTCAGTCAATGTGTAACGGCCCTGGCGAACAGCTGTTTATGGAAACAAAGACAAAGGTACAAACTTAAGTGATGGACAAAAGGATCAGTTTACGCAAACCCTAATATACATAGTGTAAAAATGATTGGGTGATTATTGTATATAGTGAAAGACAAGTAAAGTGTATGCATGAGAACTAGAAGTTTAACAGTATAAAAAGATAAGTCACAGTGTAAAACTGAATTGGCATTTGATTTATAATAATCTATAATACAAATGTGAAACACAAGTGAGGTACATGTATATGCATGATAACTAGACGTCTATGGTAATTTAACATACTTCAGTTTTCTTATAACAAATTCAGGACACTATTTTTGTTTTCATGACAATAAAAGACATTGTCACTTATTTGACGCTGTACATACCTCCTTTTGACATGCCTAGTTAATCACTACACTGTACATACCTCCCTTTGACATGCCTAGTTAATCACTACAATGTAAATACCTTCCTTTGACATGCCTAGTTAATCACTACACTGTAAATACCTTCCTTTGACATACCTAGTTAATCACTACGCTGTACATACCTCCCTTTGACATGCCTAGTGAATCACTACGCTGTACATACCTCCCTTTGACATGCCTAGTTAATCACTACGCTGTAAATACCTCCCTTTGACATGCCTAGTTAATCACTACGCTGTACATACCTCCCTTTGACATGCCTAGTTAACATCACTACACTGTAAATACCTCCTTTGACATCCTAGTTAATCACTACGTACATACCTCCTTTGACATGCCTAGTTAATCACTACACTGTACATACCTCCCTTTGACTCCTAGTTAATCACTACACTGTATCTAGTTAATCACTACCTGTACATACCTCCTTTGACATGCCTAGTTAATCACTACACTGTACATACCTCCCTTTGACATGCCTAGTTAATCACTACACTGTACATACCTCCCTTTGACATGCCTAGTTAATCACTACACTGTACATACCTTCCTTTGACATGCCTAGTTAATCACTACACTGTACATACCTCCCTTTGACATGCCTAGTTAATCACTACGCTGTACATACCTCCCTTTGACATGCCTAGTTAATCACTACACTGTACATACCTCCCTTTGACATGCCTAGTTAATCACTACACTGTACATACCTCCCTTTGACATGCCTAGTTAATCACTGTGCTGTACATACCTTCCTTTGACATGCCTAGTTAATCACTACGCTGTACATACCTCACTTTGACATGCCTAGTTAATCACTACACTGTACATACCTCCCTTTGACATGCCTAGTTAATCACTACACTGTACATACCTCCCTTTGACATGCCTAGTTAATCACTACACTGTACATACCTCCCTTTGACATGCCTAGTTAATCACTATGCTGTACATACCTCCCTTTGACATGCCTAGTTAATCACTATACTGTACATACCTCACTTTGACATGCCTAGTTAATCACTACACTGTACATACCTCCCTTTGACATGCCTAGTTAATCAATACACTGTACATACCTCCCTTTGACATGCCTAGTTAATCACTACACTGTACATACCTCTCTTTAATCACTACACTGTACATACCTCCCTTTGACATGCCTAGTTAATCACTACGCTGTACATACCTCCCTTTGACATGCCTAGTTAATCACTACACTGTACATACCTCCTTTGACATGCCTAGTTAATCACTACGCTGTACATACCTCCCTTTGACATGCCTAGTTAATCACTACGCTGTACATACCTCCCTTTGACATGCCTAGTTAATCACTACACTGTACATACCTCCCTTTGACATGCCTAGTTAATCACTACGCTGTACATACCTCCCTTTGACATGCCTAGTTAATCACTAGCTGTACATACCTCCTTTGACATGCCTAGTTAATCACTACACTGTACATACCTCCCTTTGACATGCCTAGTTAATCACTACGCTGTACATACCTCCCTTTGACATGTCTAGTTAATCACTACGCTGTACATACCTCCCTTTGACATGTCTAGTTAATCACTACGCTGTACATACCTCCCTTTGACATGCCTAGTTAATCACTACACTGTACATACCTCCCTTTGACATGCCTAGTTAATCACTACACTGTACATACCTCCCTTTGACATGCCTAGTTAATCACTACACTGTACATACCTCCCTTTGACATGCCTAGTTAATCACTACGCTGTACATACCTCCCTTTGACATGCCTAGTTAATCACTACGCTGTACATACCTCCCTTTGACATGCCTAGTTAATCACTATACTGTACATACCTCCCTTTGACATGCCTAGTTAATCACTACACTGTACATACCTCCCTTTGACATGCCTAGTTAATCACTACACTGTACATACCTCCCTTTGACATGCCTAGTTAATCACTACACTGTACATACCTCCCTTTGACATGCCTAGTTAATCACTACGCTGTACATACCTCCCTTTGACATGCCTAGTTAATCACTACACTGTACATACCTCCCTTTGACATGCCCTAGTTAATCACTACGCTGTACATACCTCCCTTTGACATGCCTAGTTAATCACTACACTGTACATACCTCCCTTTGACATGCCTAGTTAATCACTACGCTGTACATACCTCCCTTTTGACATGCCTAGTTAATCACTACGCTGTACATACCTCCCTTTGACATGCCTAGTTAATCACTACACTGTACATACCTCCCTTTGACATGCCTAGTTAATCACTATACTGTACATACCTCCCTTTGACATGCCTAGTTAATCACTACGCTGTACATACCTCCTTTTGACATGCCTAGTTAATCACTACGCTGTACATACCTCCCTTTGACATGCCTAGTTAATCACTACGCTGTACATACCTCCCTTTGACATGCCTAGTTAATCACTACGCTGTACATACCTCCCTTTGACATGCCTAGTTAATCACTACGCTGTACATACCTCCCTTTGACATGCCTAGTTAATCACTACACTGTACATACCTCCCTTTGACATGCCTAGTTAATCACTACGCTGTACATACCTCCCTTTGACATGCCTAGTTAATCACTACACTGTACATACCTCCCTTTGACATGCCTAGTTAATCACTACGCTGTACATACCTCCCTTTGACATGCCTAGTTAATCACTACGCTGTACATACCTCCCTTTGACATGCCTAGTTAATCACTATACTGTACATACCTCCCTTTGACATGCCTAGTTAATCACTACGCTGTACATACCTCCCTTTGACACATCCCTAGTTAATCACTACGCTGTACATACCTCCCTTTGACATGCCTAGTTAATCACTACACTGTACATACCTCCCTTTGACATGCCTAGTTAATCACTACACTGTACATACCTCCCTTTGACATGCCTAGTTAATCACTATACTGTACATACCTCCCTTTGACATGCCTAGTTAATCACTACGCTGTACATACCTCCCTTTGACATGCCTAGTTAATCACTACGCTGTACATACCTCCCTTTGACATGCCTAGTTAATCACTACGCTGTACATACCTCCCTTTGACATGCCTAGTTAATCACTACGCTGTACATACCTCCCTTTGACATGCCTAGTTAATCACTACGCTGTACATACCTCCCTTTGACATGCCTAGTTAATCACTACGCTGTACATACCTCCCTTTGACATGCCTAGTTAATCACTACGCTGTACATACCTCCCTTTGACATGCCTAGTTAATCACTACACTGTACATACCTCCCTTTGACATGCCTAGTTAATCACTACACTGTACATACCTCCCTTTGACATGCCTAGTTAATCACTACACTGTACATACCTCCCTTTGACATGCCTAGTTAATCACTACGCTGTACATACCTCCCTTTGACATGCCTAGTTAATCACTACACTGTACATACCTCCCTTTGACATGCCTAGTTAATCACTACGCTGTACATACCTCCCTTTGACATGCCTAGTTAATCACTACGCTGTACATACCTCCCTTTGACATGCCTAGTTAATCACTACGCTGTACATACCTCCCCTTGACATACTAGTTAATCACTACGCTGTACATACCTCCCTTTGACATACCTAGTTAATCACTACGCTGTACATACCTCCCTTTGACATGCCTAGTTAATCACTACGCTGTACATACCTCCCTTTGACATACCTAGTTAATCACTACACTGTACATACCTCCCTTTGACATGCCTAGTTAATCACTACGCTGTACATACCTCCCTTTGACATGCCTAGTTAATCACTACGCTGTACATACCTCCCTTTGACATGCCTAGTTAATCACTACCCTGTACATACCTCCCTTTGACATGCCTAGTTAATCACTACACTGTACATACCTCCCTTTGACATGCCTAGTTAATCACTACGCTGTACATACCTCCCTTTGACATGCCTAGTTAATCACTACACTGTACATACCTCCCTTTGACATGCCTAGTTAATCACTACGCTGTACATACCTCCCTTTGACATGCCTAGTTAATCAATACACTGTACATACCTCCCTTTGACATGCCTAGTTAATCACTACGCTGTAATACCTCCCTTTGACATGCCTAGTTAATCACTACACTGTACATACCTCCCTTTGACATGCCTAGTTAATCACTACGCTGTACATACCTCCCTTTGACATACCTAGTTAATCACTACGCTGTACATACCTCCCTTTGACATGCCTAGTTAATCACTACGCTGTACATACCTCCCTTTGACATCCTAGTTAATCACTACGCTGTACATACCTCCCTTTGACATGCCTAGTTAATCACTACACTGTACATACCTCCTTACTCCTATTAATCACTCCTGTACATCTTACACTGTACATACCTCCCTTTGACATACCTAGTTAATCACTACACTGTACATCCCTCCCTTTGACATGCCTAGTTAATCACTACACTGTACATACCTCTCTTTAATCACTACGCTGTACATACCTCCCTTTGACATGCCTAGTTAATCACTACACTGTACATACCTCCCTTTGACATGCCTAGTTAATCACTACACTGTACATACCTCCCTTTGACATACCTAGTTAATCACTATGCTGTACATACCTCCCTTTGACATGCCTAGTTAATCACTACGCTGTACATACCTCCCTTTGACATGCCTAGTTAATCACTACGCTGTACATACCTCCCTTTGACATGCCTAGTTAATCACTACGCTGTACATACCTCTCTTTAATCACTACACTGTACATACCTCCCTTTGACATGCCTAGTTAATCACGTCACTGTACATACCTCCCTTTGACATGCCTAGTTAATCCCGTACACTGTACATACCTCCCTTTGACATGCCTAGTTAATCACTACGCTGTACATACCTCCCTTTGACATACCTAGTTAATCACTACGCTGTACATACCTCCCTTTGACATGCCTAGTTAATCACTACGCTGTACATACCATCCTTTGACATGCCTAGCTTTAAACATTTTTCCATACGACATGCTGAACAGTTTCCACGCGGGCTGTCCTTTATTACACATTTCCCTTCCTTGGAACATTTATAGGGCTCCTTCCGAGAAAGGTACCGCCGGAAAAAACCCTGGAAAAGAAACAGGATATCAGACGTTAGGACCACCACAGATCAGCATATACTGAGTGTCGTGGAGTTTTGTAGGACCACCCACGTAATCAGCATACACTGAGCATCGTGGAGTTTTGTAGGACCACCCACGTAATCAGCGTTCACTGAGTGTCGTGGAGTTTTGTAGGACCACCCACGTAATCAGCATATACTGAGCGTCGTGGAGTTTTGTAGGACCACCCACGTAATCAGCGTTCACTGAGTGTCGTGGAGTTTTGTAGGACCACCCACGTAATCAGCATATACTGAGCGTCGTGGAGTTTTGTAGGACCACCCACGTAATCAGCGTTCACTGAGCGTCGTGGAGTTTTGTAGGACCACCCACATAATCAGCGTACACTGAGCGTCGTGGAGTTTTGTAGGACAACCCACATATTCAGCGTACACTGAGTGTCGTGGAGTTTTGTAGGACAACCCACGTATTCAGCGTACACTGAGTGTCGTGGAGTTTTGTGGGACCACCCACGTAATCAGCCTAAACTGAATGTTGTGGAGTTTTGTGGGACCACCCACGTAATCAGCGTACACTGAGTGTCGTGGAGTTTTGTAGGACCACCCACGTAATCAGCGTACACTGAGCGTCGTGGAGTTTTGTAGGACCACCCACATAATCAGCGTACACTGAGCGTCGTGGAGTTTTGTAGGACAACCCACGTATTCAGCGTACACTGAGTGTCGTGGAGTTTTGTAGGACAACCCACGTATTCAGCGTACACTGAGTGTCGTGGAGTTTTGTGGGACCACCCACGTAATCAGCCTAAACTGAATGTTGTGGAGTTTTGTGGGACCACCCACGTAATCAGCGTACACTGAGTGTCGTGGAGTTTTGTAGGACCACCCACGTAATCAGCGTACACTGAGCGTCGTGGAGTTTTGTAGGACCACCCACATAATCAGCGTACACTGAGCGTCGTGGAGTTTTGTAGGACAACCCACGTATTCAGCGTACACTGAGTGTCGTGGAGTTTTGTAGGACAACCCACGTATTCAGCGTACACTGAGTGTCGTGGAGTTTTGTGGGACCACCCACGTAATCAGCCTAAACTGAATGTTGTGGAGTTTTGTGGGACCACCCACGTAATCAGCGTACACTGAGCGTCGTGGAGTTTTGTAGGACCACCCACGTAATCAGCGTACACTGAGCGTCGTGGAGTTTTGTAGGACCACCCATTTAATCACCATACATTGAGCGGCATGGAGTTTTGTAGGACCATCCACGTAATCAGCGTACACTGAGCGGCATGGAGTTTTGTAGGACCATCCACGTAATCAGCCTACACTGAACGTCGTGGAGTTATTATGATGTGGTATCCGATGGTGCTGTGAGAATCTCCAGAAGGTTAACAAAATCTTCAACATCGGCAATGTCTTAAGCTACATATATATTACAATGTCAATAAATGTAATAATGAATAATAAAATCTTTTATTTAAAGTCTCATGTAGAGTTGTAATCGATTTAGTCAATGTCTAGTCGTTTCCAACCGGAAATCGATTAATCAATCTTTATTTATCACATGATTGATCACAATTTGACTGGGCCTAACAAACATTTAATGATTAGAATTTTGTGGGTCATAACAGGTGTCAAGGAGGAAATTAGCTTAACATTGGTTGATCCCGTGTTTTATCCGGGAAAACAATTTCAATGAAATGTAGCACTTTCACAAAAATATATATCTTCATTTTCCTGATGATTGATCATGAAAATACAACCTATTCCCAACACTATCTTGATGTTCTATATAACGGATCTTCATCTGCATAATTTCCTCTAGATAAATGTCTTCCTGGTATTTGAACTTGACACAAGTGCAAGACATTTATCTAGATGAAATAGATGCAGATGAAGATCCGTTAGTTTATAATAGTACACTTTACCTTGCAGGCCTCACATGAGTTGACACCATAATGGATCCCGGAAGCCTTCCCATCACACACTTTACACGGGGGCAGCTGTAGCACCGCCGTCTTTAGTGATATCTTCTCCTTCATCACTTACATACAACTCTGTAACAGTAAGGAGAGTAAACACCTTCAGATGTGTACAGTACTGAGGCATATAGTTTGGTTTGGTTTGGTAGCAAATTAGGTCACAGAATAGAAATATAAAGTACATTTGTATTTGGATACAATTTAGATGAAGAGAGATGAAAGAGACAACTACGATGTAATGGTATACATCTACTTTAATTTCTGGTTGGAGAAATGTATACGTAATTGCAAATAGTCAGTGATATACAAGTCACCAATACTGTATACTATATATCATTAATGACCTTGCTGATAGCTAGGGCACTATTGCCTCTGTAGCATAACTTGAATTTCCAATATCGCAAATTGAATTCCCGAGATCTGATATCAAAATTTGTTTCCTAATTTCCGATATCAGAATTAGAACTTCAAATACCAGAATTAGAATTTCCTATATCAGAAATTAAAAGTAATTTATGATATCATAAATAGAATTCTGTTATATATGGGAAATTCAATTTCCCATAACGGCAATTGAATTTCCGATATCGGAAAATAGAATTCCCCATATCAGAATTAATTCCGAATAAAAAGTAACTTAGCTTAATTAATTGCCATACAATCATGAATTCAATCTTGTTATTCATTTAGTAACACCGTTTAAAAATTTAAACATGTGAAATTACCCTCATGAAAATTAAAAAAAATTAGCAAGTATGGTGTAGATCTATAACAGTGTATAAGTACAAAATTATACCTCATGTTTATAAGTGTCTGCATGTGGCTAGTTGAAACACATCATATGGTAGGGAAATAAAACATGTTATTATACCTCACTTTCATTTAGAATGTTCTGATTGGATTAAACTTGATCACATGACATTGAATAAGTAAGATGTTTCCCCGAAATTGGAAGGCGAGGGAAATAACCCCGGAGGGAAATAACCCCAGGGAAATAACCCCTTGGAAGCTCAGTACATGACCGGAAGTTGACGTCATCTGCAATGTCAACCAACAATGGCAACGCTGTTGCTTTTTTTTTGTAGCCCAACGAATTTAGCACCGTTGTTGTTGGAAAATATCTTCAAGGGTTCTTTTAACAGAGATTTTTTTCTCTAATTTTGTTTGGTATTATAAAATAATTATGTCCCCATGTGTCGGGATATATCTAGAATTGTCTTCCTGGAAAGAGTTATTTTCTCTCCGGCTTTGCCCTCGAGAAAATAACTCTTTCCAGGGAGACAATTCTAGATGTATCCCTCCACAGAGGGCCATAATTGTATATTGTATTTCCCTCGGGGGAGATAAAACATTATATTTCTCGTGTCATGCTATACCTCTAACATTGTTGGAGTAATCCTCGAGTAAATGTTCAATTAAACCACAGGAGTTTGACGTCCTGTCAATAATATACTATAGTGTACTTTTTTTCTATATTTTCCATGATATTTTTCTATATCCTGTAGTATTTGTCTATACATCATTATTTAGTGTTTTTCTATAGCGCATCTATCTGTTGACAGCTGGTAGATGAAGGACACGCTGGGCCTTTAATCTGTGAAGTAATGAATTATCTATGGCCGTGGCACTAATCGTCTGCGGGGGCTCCCTCAATTTTGTTGCCCCCCATTTGAGAGGTATTTATCGCCTCCCATCACAGTTATCTGTAACAAATGGCTAGCTACATCGGTCTAGAAAATCTGCCAGTGTCCACATGTATATTACACACGTTCAACATTTACTTCTGGCTAATTGTTTTTCTAAGTGTCTTATTTTAGTGTTATTGTCAATTTTGGTAACCAGAGCCCACCGCTCCTGCAAAGGAGCGGGGTGCTCCTGCAGCGCTCCTGCGCTCCTGCAGGGCTCCTGCAGGGCTCCTGCATGTTTGATATAAAATGGGCACGAAACTGAAGCTTGGGGAGTTCAGGTGTTTGCCGGGTTGAAGGACAGAGTTCAGGTGTTAGTTGGATTACTGTTTAAGTGCATGTTTCTATGCTAGAGAAAGTGGAGTGGCTATCCTGTGAACTGTAACTGTATCTTGTGAAAGCTATTGTTACTGCATGAATACACGTGGAACTTTATAACGGCGTTGAATTGTGTTTTACTCAAAGATCCACTAGTAGAGTACTCTACTTTAATCAAAACTCGGGTGTTGTGGCAGGTGCCTGACGCTACCCTAAATTAGGCATCTACCGAGGGCTGCCGGCTGAGAATACGTAACTATATAGCTCCCGCAGTTTTTCGCTACAATTGGTGGCAGGGGTGGGATCATCTCGCAGTTTTTTGCTACAATATAGTATAAATACCGTATTTTCCCTATTAAGAGCGCCTCCTCTAATAAGGGCGCCCCCACGTTTTTTGCTGAAAAAAATCAGCTAATTTCATACAATTTTTGTGCCAGATTGTGACGATTTGTCTTTGCAGACGCTAATAAAATACTGTTTCACATCAATCTGATGCTTAACAGATATACGATCAGCTATAAATGTATTGCACTGGGTAACTTAGGACATCTTTGCCAAGTGTTTACACATAGAAACAGCGAGAATTCCATGCTCAAAACAAAACGTGTCACTTGAATGCCCCACACACGTGTATGGATGAAGACTAACTGGCAACAACATTTTAGCGATGTCTATACAGGTTTTATGAATACTTACTGTATGTCTATGATAAAGGTTACTAAATAACAGGCATGTTATCATTTTTAAGCATTTAATTGTGTGCTCTTGTCGGTATTTCCCATCTGCCACAAAACGAAAGTAGCGATCGAAAGCACCGTCCGCCATTTTGTGTACGCATGGTAAACAAACAGGCTAGCATAAAATGCCAAAATTCCGTGAAACATACATATTTAACCAATGTTTAATACTTCTGGTGCAAACATTTCTTCATAATTATGTAATTTCAATACTTACTTGACTTCAAAACGTAATTTGGCTATAGTAAGTTTCAGAAAAATACGAAACTAAAAGCAAGATGACTATAGTCTGTTTCAGAAAAAAACATCTAAAAATGGTCTCAAATAACGGCGCCCCCCTAGGCCATTTACCCGCGCCCGGCGCCCTCATTAGGGAAAATACGGTATATAAATAAAGATACCTATTCTGTAATTGAGTTTGTATCCTATTATGTATTTGTGTTCGTTTTGTTTGTCTTGATAAAGGGGCAGATCGACTCGAAAATTTAACAATTTTGTTTTGTCTGCACGGTTGGAATTACTTCCTTGTCCCATATTTACCATTTGAAGTAATTCGTATCCAACAGACTTACGTTTGATTGAATCCCGTGTCATCTGGAAAATCCTGTTGATATTACTTCTTTGACACTAAATAAAGGTATCCCTTTATACTATATATAGGGATATTTTTTATATATATTTATACCATATATTATATATCATTGGCAGAACGTCAAACTCCTGTGATTAAACTTTCATATATATTTATCTCACTGCCGCTGAGGCCATACTTATAAATAGTACATTACACAATACATGTACCAATGGCCAATATGTTTTATGCTATTTGTAAATATTCGATGAAATTGCTGTTATTTTTACATGTGTAACCCGGGCGTTTATCATTGGCATGATACTGATAATACGTCAACGACCTATCAGTCTATCACTATCATCAACCGTGTCCCATTCAAAACCTAAATATAAACAAACAACTCCATCATTGTTGATCAAATTGGATTACGAAATAGGCTACATCAGTTATGTTTTCCGTTGAACGACTATGTCAAATTTATAATTGAATATTTAATTTGGTTCTAACCTGTTAGTAATTCTATGATATTTTAATGTCAATTACTTACCAAAAAGTAATGGTTATGATCTAAAGAATTACATTTCCCAGTCTGCCATTTTGTTTGTCACGTGACTATAGCACGGTTTGCCCTCTTTTAGTCCGGTTCACCGATCGAATCGGCTTAGTGTTTGTCGATGTTTTGTTAAAATGTCTATCAATATCCCCAACAAAACTGTTATATGTATTCAAGGTGAGATTTCTGCAATAATCCATCTTTCGGTTATTACATTATGACGCAGTGAGTTCGTGTATACGTGCAGTCCACTCGATCAAGTGTCTAAATTTATTCCTAATTTACCGGTCAATATCTAGAACTTAGGTCATTATCTGGGACACGAAAAGGATTCCCTATTCGTAGCCTAGTTGACGTCATTTAATTCTCTGAGTCATACAATTGAGTAAATATGCTATTCATTATTTCTATATACGCTACGACTTCACCTTATATATGTTGTAATGAATTTAAAACAGATCAATTACAAATGTACATTATTGTAATATCCATGTTCTGTATATTTGCATTTCATTTGAAAAGTTGTTTAGAAAAGTATTCTCCATTGAACATGTTGGATAATTGGAAATCCTTGTACTGTACTATAAAATTACCAATACCCCTGATCGATTGCAAAATGCAAGCACGACTGATTACGAAAGGAAAAGCCATACATTTACAAACATTCATGTACGTTTTTCAGACAATTTGACCAAATTTCTGTACGAATCCGCTGGACTAAGAGTGATGCCAGGTGACATTTTATCCCCGCTAATATTTTTCGGTGCTTATTAAATAGAGGGAAATACATAAAGAATAAGTAATAAGTATGAATAAAAAAAGGAAAGAAAAGAAAACAGTATTTTCTACTTATTATGCTGGCGATTTAGTTATTTTTAGGTAAATTAAGGATTAGGCAAGTTTCAGTCAAATTGCAATAGTATAACTAAAGATGGCGACTGTGGTGGCCATCTTGGAATTCGGATCAACTTGGAAAATAATAATTAACATTTGGTCGGGACCATGTCGATATCATTTCATGCAAGTTTCAGCTAAATCGCACTGGTAGAACTTGAGAAGAAGTTCAAAATGTGTTTTCAAGATGGCGGCTGTGGTGGCTGAAACGACCATCTTGGATTTCAGATCGACCCGAAAATACAGTAATTATAACAAGACTTAGTCAGGACCATTTCAGCATCATTTCATGCAAGTTTCAGCTAAATCGCACTGGGAGAACATGAGAAGAAATTTCAAAATTTGTTTTCAAGATGGCGGCTGTGGCGGCCATCTTGGATTTCTGATCGACCTGAAAATTAACAACACTTGGTCGGGGCCATGTCAGGATCATTTCATTCAACTTTCAGCTAGCCTAAATCGCACTGGTAGAACTTGAGAAGAAGTTCAAAATGTGTTTTCAAGTTGGCGGCTATAGCGGCTATCTTGGATTTCGGATCGACCCCCAAAATAACAAGACTTGGTCGGGACCATATATGAGGATCATTTCATGCAAGTCTCTACTAAATCGCACTGGAAGAACTTGAGAAAAAAATTCAAAATGTGTTTTCAAGATGGCGACTGTGGTTGCCATCTTGGATTTCTGATCGACCTGAAAATTAACAACACTTTGTCGGGACCGTGTAAGGATCATTTCATGCAAGTTTCAGCTAAGTTGCACCGGTAGAACGTGAGAAGAAGTTCAAAGTGTGTTTTCAAGATGACGCCTGTGGTTGCCATCTTGGATTTCTGATCGACCTGAAAATTAACAACACTTTGTCGGGGCCGTGTAAGGATCATTTCATGCAAGTTTCAGCTAAGTCGCACCGGTAGAACGTGAGAAGAAGTTCAAAGTGTGTTTTCAAGATGACGCCTGTGGCGGCCATCTTCAATTTCGGATCGAAACATTCTGGCGCTGAGAAAAGACGACTTTTTACCAGATACTTTTAGGTTTAATGAGGCGGAATAAAGCGCACGTATATAAAGTATATAAATGTGCAACGCTTTCAAGTGATTATTCCCACAGTCAAATCAATCTCGTTACCTCTAAGTGAAGAAAAAAAAAAGAACACGTCAATTTAAGTGGAGTATTATAGATGGCTCATGCTACACCATATTGAAATGTGAAAAGGTAACTCACGGCGGACGGCGGACGACCACGGACGAAACATGATGACTTTAAAGGTCATGACCTTTCGGGTCAGATAACCTTAAAATGTCAAGAACGCAGCAATTTCATTTCCTTCCATACATATACATATTTGTAACTGTTCCTGTAGTTATATATATAACATATCAAATAAACACAATTTAACAAAGGTGACAAATATATATATGAGTTCTATTTTATATTATATATAGGCCTATATATATCGTTATTACATTCTGGCGCTCGTTACTACATTCTAGCGCACGTTATTCCATTCTGGCCCTGAGAAAAGACCACTTTTTTACCAGATGCTTTTAGGTTTAATGAGGCGGAATAAAGCACACGTATATGAAGTATATAAATGTGCAACGCTTTCAAGTGTTTGTTCCCGCAGTCAAATCAATCTCGTTACCTGTAAGTGAAGAAAAAAAAACACGTCAATTTAAAGCCACACTATATGTTACTATCAACAAAAAGTCAAGTTAGATTCTAACCCGATATTGTTAGTATTTGTAGATGTAGTTGAAATTAAGTTATATCAAAGAATACTTAAAATAATTTCTTAATAACTTCGGTACAGTAGTTGTTGAAAGTCGATACTTGTAAACATGCCTTCATTTTAAACTGGTCGCCATAGAAGTTACGATCATTGCCGAACGGATGTCGGAAAGTTCATGACCCGTTCTCGGAAGAGTTCGGACAGACGTTACGTAGTTACGGTAGTCACATGACGTTCTCGGCAACGACGTTACAATGTCGGCTTACTTCGGCTTGTTTGACTAAGTGGGACCCACCTAGCGATGTTCAATATTTATTTGATTTTTATCAAAAGTTTCCGAACCATTATCACTCATCTTGACTTCGATTTAGTCCTATCTCTACATGAATTATAACAGGATTTGTTTTTCACCATTCTTCTGAATCATGAAAAAAAATAAGACAGATACGGATAGTGGGGCTTTAAGTGAAATATTATAGATGGCTCATGCTACACCATATTGAAACGAATTTCGTCCTCGTCTCTACTTGAGGGTTCCTCACTCAAGTCTATTATACTGGGTTGTGATCACAGATCATCTGATTAGCCAATTATTGGAAAGAATAACTCAACGCCTCAATACAAGTTCATACATATAATTCTGGTTCTCCAGATACAGAGTCACATGTGTAATTACACTCTCTATCACTCTAATAACTGTAAAATTAGAGGCTGTGCCAGAATATAGAAGTTATAAATGTACAAATATACAATTATCTAAATTGGTAGTTAAACTCCCTGTTATAATATATGACTTCTCTTTTTAGAAATTAAGTTATAAAGAGGTAACTAAAATACAATAGCAACAATCACGACAACAGAATAAAGATAATAGTAATTCAGTCGATTTAGTTAGTAGTTTATTGTAATTGATCAATTCCTCATTTTCTCTATTACAAGATTCACAATTCCAAATATCTTGTAAAAACAAGAGGCCCATGGACCTTAACGGCCATCTGACTCATTGCACAAAACAGTCACAGTATAAAGTAGTGGTTAACAATTAATATAGGCAATGCAAGGAACATCTTAGTTTAATATGTAAATTTCTGAAATAGGTTAAGGTCATTTGTTGAACAAAATTGGTAGCCCTTCATCCTAGTATGCTGCAGACCAAATATCAATTCTCTAGGCCTCTTAGTTATTCGTTGTTAAGTTGTTTAAAGATTTTAGCTTATTTGACTCCTGTGAAGTTGAATGGTCGTTAAGGTTGAATAATTTGTTTCTACAGCTGTTCCACGACTATATAGCTGTAATATATCGAGGATTAAGGAGGAGACCGATTTTTCAAGCCAAATTTCCGCAAAGCTCCCATCATTTTGGACCCCTGCCGTTCTGTCCCCCTAGGTCTTGCCTTGATCCTTTATGAAATATTATTGTCATAACCTAATGATGTTTTATGACAAATATGGTTGTAATCTATTCAAGGGTTAACGAGTATTAGGATATTAAAGCAAACTTTCATCAAAGTTTTCCCTTTAGAGCCCCGCCCCTTCGTCCCTAAGAGTCAAATCTGGCTCATTTATATAAAATATGATCGTCTTCCCCATTGATATTTCACACCAATTATGATTGTTGTTCACCCATGGGTTTAGGAGAAGTATGATTTTAAAGCCAAATTTCAGTCAAAATATTTCTGAGCCCCGCCCCTCTGTCCCCAGGAGTCGGACCTAACTCGTTTATATAAAATATTATCGTCTTCCCTATTGATATTTCACACCAATTATGCTTGTTATTCACCCATGGGTTTAGGAGAAGTATGATTTTAAAGCCAAATTTCAGTCAAAATATTTCTGAGCCCCGCCCCTCTGTCCCCAGGAGTCGGACCTAACTCGTTGATATAAAATATGATTGTCCTTCCCCAATGATGTTTCACACCAAATATGAATGTAATCCACTCAAGGGTTAAGGAGGAGTAAGGTTTTAAAGCCAAATTTCATTAAAGTTACCCCTTCTGTGCCCCGCCCCTCTGTCCGCAGGCGTCGAATATGGTTCATTTATGTGCAATATGATTTTCCTTCCCCAATGATGTTTCACAACAAATATGGATGTAATCCACTAATGGATTAAAGAGGAGTAGGATTTTAAAGCTAAAAAAAAGCTTCTCCTTTTGGGACCTCACCCTCAGCCTCTAGGGGTCGGAGTAGGCTCATTTATATAAGATATGATTGCCCTTTCACAACAATGTTTCAAATAAATTTGGTTGCCATTCATGCAAAGATGAAGGAGGAGTAGGTTTTTAAAGTGTAAATCAAGAAAATTCCCCCTTTTGGGGCCCTGCCCCTCTGCCCCTTAGGGTAGGACCTTTCTTATTTATAAAAAGTTTGGTTGTCCTTCCCCACTGATGTTTCACACCAAATATGTGTAACGAAGCTGCGGTGCGCTTCGTTGCTATATTTTCCGGAAATTGTATTAACCGAGACTTTGGCGGGAATTTGCTTGGCACGAGATCTCGGGACTGCGCCGAGACTTTTCAGTTTTCTACCGGGCCTTGAGAGGAGAGGGTTGTGTTTTTGAATCCTATGTAATTTTTATATATTTGTCGCCCATCCTTTCCCTAGCTTGCTATTATCGTATAATATGGAAATGCATTAACATTTAACATGTGTAAAGTCGACAACAAGAAAATACTCGCGTGGCTCAGTGGGAAGTAATGTGCAATGGACAGTTTTGCTGCTAGTATTCTCACGTTTTCGCTATCAGAATTAACTCCTACCCATCGATGAAAGAGCGAGCACGTGGCGCTACACACCGGGCCGATTATCGATAGTTTAACCTCCAATTTCACAAACACCGTTTTCCAGCGAAGATTCTCAAAATATCTCCTTAACGGCTTCCCCGAAACTCACTAACGGAGACTCCCACTCTTTTCCAGCCAACCAACGGCTCTCAACACAAGAGTGAAGACTTTTAATTACCATCGAAATCCGTCTAAAAGCAAGACATGCCAAGTCCAACATTGCACAATTTCACAAGTATTTCAAACTAAAAAAATAGCAAAAATATCGACTGACAGCGAAAAATACACACACAATAATGTTAATGCATTTCCATACAATACGATAACAGCAAATTAGGGAAAGGATGGGCGACAAATATATAAAAATTACATAGGATTCAAAACACAACCATCACCTCTCAAGGACGGTAGAAAACTGAAAAGTCTCGGCGCAGTCCCGAGATCTCGTGCACAGCAAAGTCCCGCCAAAGTCTCGGTTAATATAATTTCCGGAAAATATAGCAACGAAGTAGGCTTTTGTATAAATGGTCTTATGCACGACTCACGACGCACGGCGTACAACTACGGACGAAACACGGTGACATATATGTGTTTGCAACAAAGTCATGCTTTGTTAAATTATATTTCACTTTCTTTGATATTCAACAAAACAGGTTAATTCGAGGAATATTGTTTAACCTGAGAAAGGTGATATTCCCCGAGGGAAATATCATCTTTAACCTTCAAAAAGTCAATATTTGTTTTGTTATATGTAACGATACATTGATACGAGTTTTGCTACTTTCATAGAACGATTTAGAAGCAAGCACAGCGCAATGTCTAATTAAACAAAATATCAAGAAAATCTTCATCCACGTATTCTCAATAGGTTCTTTTAGTACTTCTGCTGTACTTATTCACAATATAACTTTCGAAAATATAGCTACATTTAAAATGAGTTAAAATACCTTTCTTAATCCTGCCTCACTGTTGTCTGCCATGTTGGATTTGGCTATTGCCCAATGATCGGCAATGCTTTATTTTGATTGGTCAAAAATGTGAAAGAGACAGGGAATTCCCTGTATATTTATAGCCAGGTTACCGGATTTGCAATGCAACTTCTGAACAGTTGTTCATCGGTTTCAGGTTGACATTGGATTTTGGATTTTGTCAAGACCTGTCCGAGCTGTCTAGATCAATAAGAAAACCGCAAAACTCACAGTCATATAAAAAAGTATCTTAAAGGAGGTGTTGCATATAGGGTGAAAATCCGCCCACGATTAATTTTTGATTTTTGAATTTAAATTAGTTAATTGCATTAATACACATATGTCTATAATATTTAAAACCCGATTTGACTATTATTATGACTACAGCGCCCCCTACATTAACACTGGTAAATTTAAAGCCTATTGGGCCTTTTACCTGGCATAAGTCATAGTAAAAACAATAAAATCGCGTTTTCGTTGTGATTGAAAATACCACATAAAAATGCCTTTTTAACGACATATCACACTTGGTTGTATCCAATATCATTCTATCACAAATCGAACGTAGATATCAAATATGACAGAAAATACGACTTTTTGAAGTTTTTTATTTTTCGTTTGAGCGACAGAATAAGTAAGGCACTACTCGAGTACCCTAAAATTTTGATGTTTAAAATTATATTCAGATTATCATCGTTTCACCATAAACAGCTGAAGTTGATGAATCACTGGATATGCCACGTTTTTTTTAGATTAATTTCCCCTACCCCCTATTTTTTCCATAATATCAAAGTACTGAGAGTACACTGTCATATATTATCGACTTTACTGTAAGAGTAGAACGTGATGATGAGGTGTGTATTTCGACCAAACCTTGAAATTATCATCATAAACTCATGTTTATAATATTTTTCGGAAATTCTACTTATCCGTTTTGAAAGAGTGGGACACATAATACTGACAGTTGTGATTTAACATATACACAATGACATGTTGCATTCCAGAAACTGTATAAGCATTAAGGTAATAAAGATCAAATACGACAGTATGTGTCCTTTGCCCACGGTTAAAGGGAACAATCAATGTTGCCATCGTCTCATGAAGGGCGTAGGAATTGCACCTGCTGTACCAATTGCATGATCGTAAAAGGCGACAAAATTTGGTACCTTTTTTGGTGACGTCAATCAGACATCAGACGAGGCTCTATGTCTCAGTTTACATTTAGTAGCCTATAGGTATCGCGAAATAATACTAACAAAAAGTTTACCAGGTACTGATTACATAAGTATAAGCTTTTTCTCATCCAACATCCTTCATGAAAGTGCATCCTTCAATGGCCATTGCTTTCTAGCAGCTTCATTTTGCTAGAGATTTTCGTCTAACTTCTTAGAACAAAGGGAGACCGTAATACGCATATCAATTAGTTTAAATAATAATATGTCGGTCAATGTTGTTATTATAACTATTTAAAAAAAATACTATTGTTACTAAATTAATTCTGGGGAAAAATTTCTTGGTTCTGTCCTTTGGTGGGGCAACACCGTAGAATATATCAAATGACATACACCGGATGCCGTCCTTAAATGACTATAGCTGTAGTAGTACGTCAGTAAAAAATCAGCGAATCAACCAGTTTGCTTTCGCGGTAGACCGATTCCTGCATTCTTGACTCTATAAAATCGTTTTTAATGTTTGTTTGATTAAATCAACGTCCTATTAACAGCCAGGGTCATGTAAGGACGGCATCCATGTATGCAGTGTCTCGCGTGTATGAAGTGCCTGGTATGTGATAAGGGAGACTGCGTTATATTCATGTTGTGTCTTCTTCTATAGTGGAACTCTTGTCCTTTTCATAGTGCTATATCACTGAAACATGCCGCCGAAGACACCAAGCAACACATCCCACCCAGTCACATTATACTGACAACAGGCGAACCAGTCGTCCTACTCGCTTAATGCTGAACGCTAAGCAGGGTGTGTCTCGGCAAGGAGACAGAGCCCAGAGCCTACCTCACAATCGAAGACATAACGTGAGGGGGTGTCAAGGGTGACGTTAGGAAGTATAAAGTAAGTTAGGAAGAAAAGATGCTAAGATACGATTCTGAATTTGGTCGCCTTATAAGATCATACAATAAGGACAGTGGGTACAATTCTAACGCCCATTAGTTCATTTTAATGTCATGAGGTCATCTAACCCGAAGGGTCAGGATGACTTATAGTCACCATGCTTCATCCATTGTCGTGCGCTGTTCGCATTTCGTCCTTCGTAAACTTGTCATCCAAACGACTTCTTCTCAATATCCGAAAGGCCCAAAGAAACTGATATTAGGCATGTAGAATGCTGGAAGCCTGGAAGGACTACCAAGTTTGTGGAAATGAATTATCTTGACCTTCATTCAAGCTCACGGAAGTCAAAAAAGCTAAATCTTTTAAACGATTTCTTGTGAATAACGAAGATGCCTAGATACCTGGTAAGGCCTGTAGTATGCTGGCATGATAGGCTACCAAGTTCATTTAAAGTTACAAGGGTCAAATAGGCTAAAAACTTTAAACGACTTATTGTGAATAACTAAGAGGCATTGGAATCTGATATTGGGACTGTAGAATGCTAGCATGAAGGACTACCAAGTTTGTTCAAATGAATGACCTTGACCTACATTATGGTTACATGGGTCAAATAGACTAAAATCTTTAAACGAGTTCCTGTGAATAATTAAGAGGACTAGAGACCTGGTATTATACATGTAGTTGGGATGAAGGGCAAATGTTCTTAAATCATCTTGCCCGATAGGTCAGGGTGACATAGTGATCGTACTTGGTGCGCCGTCCGTCATGCATACACTTTTCATTCAAACGACTTATTCTCAATAACTGAAAGGCATCGGAACATGATGTTAGACCTTACGTATTCTTGAATAAAGGGCTACAAAGCTGTTTGTCAAATGAATGACCTTAACGTTAATTCAAGGCCACAGGGTCCAAATTGGCAAACATAAACGACTTCTTGACAATAACTAAGACACCTTGCAGTATGCTGGAATAAAGAGCTTCAGACAGGTCTAATGTATGAAAATCTTAAAACAGCTTTTCAATAGGTGATATGCCTAAAGAACTCAGATAGTGGGTCTGTACTGCTCCACATAATTTGTTTACTTGACCTACTTTCATGGTAACATTTAAAAAAAAAATATATCAGACACCAAGTACGTCTATTGAAGAGCTCCTAGCGTGCAATATCCAATGTGTTGCCCCCAAAAAGTTACGTAATATCAGTCCACTGGATTCTTTTTTCATTACTGTATATAGTTTGACCATGTTTTATTGTGTGAATAATAGTCAGACATGAGGTGTTTGGCTTAAGAATGAAATCCTAGTTATCCATGACATGTTTATGACATATCAAAACAACAGTATATTCTTTTGAGAAATATCTAAGGTCAACATATAAATTACACCGGTATACGTTTTGCTTAATGATGCATTTGCTTATCAATTTGTAAATAAACCCATGACGACAAAAATAGGAAATACTTCTGACAAGTGGTGTAGGAAATATATGTGAAATTGACCTTATTTTGCTTGATTGTCTAGTCAAATATATTGACCCTAAAATTAACATTTTGTGAATAGTCCTATATGATATATACGCAAAACTAGGTCAAAGGTCAATAAATGTCCGTTCGACCGAACTTTGGTACACCAACTTACATGGGATATGTTTTACTCAAGTAATATTCATGATAGAGCCGAGAGAAGGACAGTTTTCGTTTTACATTTTTAAGTTTCAGTACTCTCAGTACTTTGATATTGTGTAAGAAATAAAGGGGGTAGACGTAAAAAAGTGCTAAAAAGTCGGCATTTTCATGCTTCAATAAATGATATATGAAGATCTTTTTGATTGCTAAAATTTTAGGGTACTCGGGGTTTGTCATTGTTATCTAAGGAATTAATTAAAAACTAATGAAATGAAATTGCTCTATTTTCAAGACTAAATAAGAGCAAAACAGGAAATTGCAAGAAAACCCCAACAGATATGATGAAGCATTGTATATCGTTAAAAAGATAATACAAAATGCTATGTTATTACACCAAAATAATTTAACTTTGGCTTTTGTATGCCTTAATACATTAAAGGCGCACAAGTAGGAATCGGACGTAAAACTTATAAAAGGTGGCGCTGTATTCGCAAGATTAATCTATTCATGGAATAAGTACTGTTCCGATATGTATTATGTGCCGATTGATGTATTTGCACCAAAAAATTAAAAATCGATCGTGGGCGGCCATGCAACACCTCCTTTGTGTTCATTTCATATGAGATTTTATGAAACGATCTCATATGAAATGAACACTCATGTTAAAAGTTATTTATAGAAATTGATCCAGTAATCAATTTCACTACTACAAAATCAACTCTAAATCTCTTGTGATATATTGGATAGTCCTTGAGTCCAGGGGTGTAGAGATTGTATGTGATCGGAACAACTTCACGTATTCGCAAGTGTGAAGACCTTTCTAACATCTGAAATGGTAAATTAATTAGGACGATATTGAAATTTAATTTGCATCTGGTGCTCTAAATACGACAATGAACTTGTTAATAAAACTTAAATCATCAAGAAACATTATCATACAAGTTTACATTACATAGAGTGGTCTACATACAAACAAAGGTATCATAATGGTGGGCTATTCAAATCGCCTTTCGTCCGTCGTCCGCCATTCCGCACAGGATCTTTTTTGAAATTTCATAAGTAGCGAGGCAGCTATTTCTCATAAAGTAATGAAGGGATCTGTCACCAATTTAATATGTAGGTTCTCCTAGGACCATAGTTGTGCATTTTGCATTTTGGGACAAATCGGTCAACAAGATCGCCGAGTGACCGCCATCTTGAAATTTGATAGTTAAAGTTTGTTACAGCTACAGTTGTGTATTTCTCAGAAAGTACTCAAAATTCATATATGTATAGGATCCCCTAGAGCCCTAGTTGTGCATATTGCATTTTGGGAGCAATCGGCCAACAAGATGGGCGCCAGGCAGCCATGTTGGACTTTGATAGTTAAAGTCTGTTACCACTATTTCTCAGAAAGACTGCTGAAACACTGTGATATCTCTTGTATTTCTTTTTTCATTTCATCAACATCCAGTTTTATTATTTCTATTATTATTCTCCCTCCTTTTCAAATGAACCTGTGATATGTTGTTAATTGTCATTCGTCTTCTAATATACGGTTTATTTCATCTTGGAATTCGGTGGTTGAAGGTTGTTACAGCTATTTCTCAGAAAGTACTTAAGGGATCTATTTGAAATTTTATATGTAGGTTTCCCTAGGACCCTAGTTGTGCATATTGCATTTAAGGACTAATCGGTCAACAGTATGGCCGAGCAGCCACTATCTTGAATTTTCTCCAATTTCATATGTATATATGCATAGGTATTTAGCACGCTGATAAGTCAAAGACCCACTATAGATTCTCTATAATATTAGTCTATAGTGGGTCTTTGACTTATCAGCGTGCTAAATACCTATGCATACATAGCATCATTCTTTGGTGGGCGCCAAGATCACCCTGGGATCTCTCTTGTTATCCTTAACCCCTTACCAACTATAAATAAAATATATAATCAGCTTTCTCAGATAAAATAAACTTAAAGATTAGACTCGCCTAGTTAATCACTACGCTGTACATACCTCCCTTTGACATGCCTAGTTAATCACTACGCTGTACATACCTCCTTTTGACATGCCTAGTTAATCACTACACTGTACATACCTCCCTTTGACATGCCTAGTTAATCACTACGCTGTACATACCTCCCTTTGACATGCCTAGTTAATCACTACGCTGTACATACCTCCCTTTGACATGCCTAGTTAATCACTATACTGTACATACCTCCCTTTGACATGCCTAGTTAATCACTACGCTGTACATACCTCCCTTTGACATGCCTAGTTAATCACTACGCTGTACATACCTCCCTTTGACATGCCTAGTTAATCACTACGCTGTACATACCTCCCTTTGACATGCCTAGTTAATCACTACACTGTACATCCCTTATAATCACTACGCTGTACATACCTCCCTTTGACATGCCTAGTTAATCACTACGCTGTACATACCTCCCTTTGACATGCCTAGTTAATCACTACGCTGTACATACCTCCCTTTGACATGCCTAGTTTAATCACTACGCTGTACATACCTCTCCTTTGACATGCCAAGTTAAATCTACTACACTGTACATACTCCCTTTGACATACCTATTTAATCACTAAACCTTTACATACCTCCCTTTGATCATGACTAGATAATCACTACACGTGTACATACCTCCCTTTGACATGCCTAGTTAATCACTACAACTGTACATACCTCCCTTTGACATGCTTAGTTTAATCACTACGCTGTACATACCTCCCTTTGACATGCCTCTGTTAATCACTATACGCTGTACATACCTCCTTTGACATCGCCTAGTTAATCACTACGCTGTACATACCTCCTTTTGACATGCCTAGTTAATCACTACGCTGTACACACCTCCCTTTGACATGCCATTATAATCACTACACTGTACATACCTCCCTTTGACATACCTAGTTTAATCACTACACTGTACATACCTCCCTTTGACATGCCTAGTTAATTCAACTACTAGCTGTACATACCTCCCTTTGACATGCCTAGTTAATCACTATACTGTACATACCTCCCTTTGACATGCCTAGTTAATCACTACACTGTACATACCTCCCTTTGACATGACCTAGTTAATCACTACACTGTACATACCTCCCTTTGACATGCCTAGTTAATCACTATACTGTACATACCTCCCTTTGACATGCCTAGTTAATCACTACGCTGTACATACCTCCCTTTGACATGCCTAGTTAATCACTACGCTGTACATACCTCCCTTTGACATGCCTAGTTAATCACTACGCTGTACATACCTCCCTTTGACATGCCTAGTTAATCACTACGCTAGTTAACACTACTGTACATCCCTATGACATGCCTAGTAAATCACTACACTGTTACATTAAATCCCTTTGACATGCCTAGTTAATCACTACGCTGTACATACCTCCCTTTGACATGCCTAGTTAATCACTACGCTGTACATACCTCCCTTTGACATGCCTAGTTTAATCACTACGCTGTACATACCTCCCTTTGACATGCCTAGTTAATCACTACGCTGTACATACCTCCCTTTGACATGCCTAGTTAATCACTACACTGTACATACCTCCCTTTGACATGCCTAGTTAATCACTACACTGTACATAACCTCCCTTTGACATGCCTAGTTAATCACTACGCTGTACATACCTCCCTTTGACATGCCTATTAAATCACTACGCTGTACATACCTCCCTTTGACATGCCTAGTTAATCACTACACTGTACATACTCCCTTTGACATGCCTAGTTAATCACTACGCTGTACATACCTCCCTTTGACATGCCTAGTTAATCACTACGCTGTACATACCTCCCTTTGACATGCCTAGTTAATCACTACACTGTACATACCTCCCTTTGACATACTATTAATCACTACACTGTACATACCCTCCCTTTGACATGCCTAGTTAATCACTACGCTGTACATACCTCCCTTTGACATGCCTAGTTAATCACTACACTGTACATACCTCCCTTTGACATGCCTAGTTAATCACTACGCTGTACATACCTCCCTTTGACATCCCTAGTTAATCACTACGCTGTACATACCTCCCTTTGACATGCCCTAGTTAATCACTACGCTGTACATACCTCCCTTTGACATGCCTAGTTAATCACTACACTGTACATACACCTCCCTTTGACATCCCTAGTTAATCACTACAGCTGTACATACCTCCCTTTGACATGCCTAGTTAATCACTACGCTGTACATACCTCCCTTTGACATGCCTAGTTAATCACTACACTGTACATACCTCCCTTTGACATGCCTAGTTAATCACTACGCTGTACACATACCTCCCTTTGACATGCCTAGTTAATCACTACGCTGTACATACCTCCCTTTGACATGCCTAGTTAATCACTACACTGTACATACCTTCCCTTTGACATGCCTAGTTAATCACTACGCTGTACATACCTCCCTTTGACATGCCTAGTTAATCACTACGCTGTACATACCTCCCTTTGACATGCCTAGTTATATCACTACACTGTACATACCTCCCTTTGACATGCCTAGTTAATCACTACTGTACATACCTCCCTTTGACATGCCTAGTTAATCACTACACTGTACATACCTCCCTTTGACATGCCTAGTTAATCACTACACTGTATACCTGTACATACCTCTCTTTAATCACTATGCTGTACATACCTCCCTTTGACATGCCTAGTTAATCACTACGCTGTACATACCTCCCTTTGACATGCCTAGTTAATCACTAAGCTGTACATACCTTCCTTTGACATGCCTAGTTAATCACAACACTGTACATCCCTCCCTTTGACATGCCTAGTTAAATCACTACACTGTACATACCTCCCTTTGACATGCCTAGTTAATCACTACACTGTACATACCTCCCTTTGACATGCCTAGTTAATCACTACGCTGTACATACCTCCCTTTGACATGCCCTAGTTAATCACTACGCTGTACATACCTCCCTTTGACATGCCTAGTTAATCACTACACTGTACATACCTCCCTTTGACATGCCTAGTTAATCACTACGCTGTACATACCCTCCCTTTGACATGCCTAGTTAATCACTACGCTGTACATACCTCCCTTTGACATGCCTAGTTAATCACTACGCTGTACATACCTCCCTTTGACATGCCTAGTTAATCACTACGCTGTACATACCTCCCTTTGACATGCCTAGTTAATCACTACACTGTACATACCTCCCTTTGACATGCCTAGTTAATCAAAAAGCTGTACATACCTTCCTTTGACATGCCTAGTTAATCACTACACTGTACATCCCTCCCTTTGACACATGCCTAGTTAATCACTACACTGTAACATACCTCCCTTTGACATGCCTAGTTAATCACTACGCTGTACATACCTCCCTTTGACATGCCTAGTTAATCACTACACTGTACATACCTCCCTTTGACATGCCTAGTTTAATCACTACACTGTACATACCTCCCTTTGACATGCCTAGTTAATCACTACGCTGTACATACCTCCCTTTGACATGCCTAGTTAATCACTACGCTGTACATACCTCCCTTTGACATGCCTAGTTAATCACTACACTGTACATACCTCCCTTTGACATGCCTAGTTAATCACTACGCTGTACATACCTCCCTTTGACATGCCTAGTTAATCACTACGCTGTACATACCTCCCTTTGACATGTCCTAGTTAATCACTACACTGTACATACCTCCCTTTGACATGCCTATTTTAATCACTACGCTGTACATACCTCCCTTTGACATGCCTAGTTAATCACTACGCTGTACATACCTCCCTTTGACATGCCTAGTTAATCACTACGCTGTACATACCTCCCTTTGACATGCCTAGTTAATCACTACGCTGTACATACCTCCCTTTGACATGCCTAGTTAATCACTACACTGTACATACCTCCCTTTGACATGCCTAGTTAATCACTATATGCTGTACATACCTCCCTTTGACATGCCTAGTTAATCACTACACTGTACATACCTCCCTTTGACATGCCTAGTTAATCACTACACTGTACATACCTCCCTTTGACATGCCTAGTTAATCACTACGCTGTACATACCTCCCTTTGACATGCCTAGTTAATCACTATACTGTACATACCTCCCTTTGACATGCCTAGTTAATCACTACGCTGTACATACCTCCCTTTGACATGCCTAGTTAATCACTACGCTGTACATACCTCCTTTGACATGCCTAGTTAATCACTACGCTGTACATACCTCCCTTTGACATGCCTAGTTAATCACTACAGCTGTACATACCTCCCTTTGACATGCCTAGTTAATCACTACGCTGTACATACCTCCCTTTGACATGCCTAGTTAATCACTACGCTGTACATACCTCCCTTTGACATGCCTAGTTAATCACTACGCTGTACATACCTCCCTTTGACATGCCTAGTTAATCACTACGCTGTACATACCTCCCTTTGACATGCCTAGTTAATCACTACGCTGTACATACCTCCCTTTGACATGCCTAGTTAATCACTACGCTGTACATACCTCCCTTTGACATGCCTAGTTAATCACTACGCTGTACATACCTCCCTTTGACATGCCTAGTTAATCACTACGCTGTACATACCTCCCTTTGACATGCCTAGTTAATCACTACGCTGTACATACCTCCCTTTGACATGCCTAGTTAATCACTACGCTGTACATACCTCCCTTTGACATGCCTAGTTAATCACTACACTGTACATACCTCCCTTTGACATGCCTAGTTAATCACTACACTGTACATACCTCCCTTTGACATGCCTAGTTAATCACTACACTGTACATACCTCCCTTTGACATGCCTAGTTAATCACTACGCTGTACATACCTCCCTTTGACATGCCTAGTTAATCACTACGCTGTACATACCTCCCTTTGACATGCCTAGTTAATCACTACGCTGTACATACCTCCCTTTGACATCCCTAGTTAATCACTATGCTGTACATACCTCCCCTTTGACATGCCTAGTTTAATCACTACGCTGTACATACCTCCCTTTGACATGCCTAGTTAATCACTACACTGTACATACCTCCCTTTGACATACCTAGTTAATCACTACGCTGTACATACCTCCCTTTGACATGCCTAGTTAATCACTACGCTGTACATACCTCCCTTTGACATGCCTATTTTAATCACTACGCTGTACATACCTCCCTTTGACATGCCTAGTTAATCACTACACTGTACATACCTCCCTTTGACATGCCTAGTTAATCACTAACTGTACATACCTCCCTTTGACATGCCTAGTTAATCACTACGCTGTACATACCTCCCTTTGACATGCCTAGTTAATCACTACACTGTACATACCTCCCTTTGACATGCCTAGTTAATCACTACGCTGTACATACCCTCCCTTTGACATGCCTAGTTAATCACTACGCTGTACATACCTCCCTTTGACATGCCTAGTTAATCACTACGCTGTACATACCTCCCTTTGACATGCCTATTTAAATCACTACGCTGTACATACCTCCCTTTGACATGCCTAGTTAATCACTACACTGTACATACCTCCCTTTGACATGCCTAGTTAATCACTACGCTGTACATACCTCCCTTTGACATGCCTAGTTAATCACTACACTGTACATACCTCCCTTTGACATGCCTAGTTAATCACTACACTGTACATACCTCCCTTTGACATGCCTAGTTAATCACTACACTGTACATACCTCCCTTTGACATGCCTAGTTAATCACTACGCTGTACATACCTCCCTTTGACATGCCTAGTTAATCACTACGCTGTACATACCTCCCTTTGACATGCCTAGTTAATCACTACGCTGTACATACCTCCCTTTGACATGCCTAGTTTAATCACTACGCTGTACATACCTCCCTTTGACATGCCTAGTTAATCACTACACTGTACATACCTCCCTTTGACATGCCTAGTTAATCACTACACTGTACATACCTCCCTTTGACATGCCTAGTTAATCACTACTCTGTACATACCTCCCTTTGACATGCCTAGTTAATCACTACGCTGTACATACCTCCCTTTGACATGCCTAGTTAATCACTACGCTGTACATACCTCCCTTTGACATGCCTAGTTAATCACTACGCTGTACATACCTCCCTTTGACATGCCTAGTTAATCACTACGCTGTACATACCTCCCTTTGACATGCCTAGTTAATCACTACGCTGTATATACCTCCCTTTGACATGCCTAGTTAATCACTACGCTGTACATACCTCCCTTTGACATGCCTAGTTAATCACTACGCTGTACATACCTCCCTTTGACATGCCTAGTTAATCACTACGCTGTACATACCTCCCTTTGACATGCCTAGTTAATCACTACACTGTACAAACCTCCCTTTGACATGCCTAGTTAATCACTATACACTGTACATACCTCCCTTTGACATGCCTAGTTAATCACTACACTGTACATACCTCCCTTTGACATGCCTAGTTAATCACTACGCTGTACATACCTCCCTTTGACATGCCTAGTTAATCACTACGCTGTACATACCTCCCTTTGACATGCCTAGTTAATCACTACGCTGTAAATACCTCCCTTTGACATGCCTAGTTAATCACTACGCTGTACATACCTCCCTTTGACATGCCTAGTTAATCACTACGCTGTACATACCTCCCTTTGACATGCCTAGTTAATCACTACGCTGTACATACCTCCCTTTGACATGCCTAGTTAATCACTACACTGTACATACCTCCCTTTGACATGCCTAGTTAATCACTACACTGTACATACCTCCCTTTGACATGCCTAGTTAATCACTACGCTGTACATACCTCCCTTTTGACATGCCTAGTTAATCACTACGCTGTACATACCTCCCTTTGACATGCCTAGTTAATCACTACGCTGTACATACCTCCCTTTGACATGCCTAGTTTAATCACTACGCTGTACATACCTCCCTTTGACATGCCTAGTTAATCACTACGCTGTACATACCTCCCTTTGACATGCCTAGTTAATCACTACCTGTACATACCTCCCTTTGACATGCCTAGTTAATCACTACGCTGTACATACCTCCCTTTGACATGCCTAGTTAATCACTACGCTGTACATACCTCCCTTTGACATGCCTAGTTTATCACTACGCTGTACATACCTCCCTTTGACATGCCTAGTTAATCACTACGCTGTACATACCTCCCTTTGACATGCCTAGTTAATCACTACACTGTACATACCTCCCTTTGACATGCCTAGTTAATCACTACGCTGTACATACCTCCCTTTGACATGCCTAGTTAATCACTACGCTGTACATACCTCCCTTTGACATACCTAGTTAATCACTACGCTGTACATACCTCCCTTTGACATGCCTAGTTAATCACTACGCTGTACATACCTCCCTTTGACATGCCTAGTTAATCACTATACTGTACATACCTCCCTTTGACATGCCTAGTTAATCACTATATATACGCTGTACATACCTCCCTGTGACATGCCTAGTTAATCACTACGCTGTACATACCTCCCTTTGACATACCTAGTTAATCACTACACTGTACATACCTCCCTTTGACATGCCTAGTTAATCACTACGCTGTACATACCTCCCTTTGACATGCCTAGTTAATCACTACACTGTACATACCTCCCTTTGACATGCCTCTCTTTAATCACTACGCTGTACATACCTCCCTTTGACATGCCTAGTTAATCACTACGCTGTACATACCTCCCTTTGACATGCCTAGTTAATCACTACGCTGTACATACCTCCCTTTGACATGCCTAGTTAATCACAACGCTGTACATACCTCCCTTTGACATGCCTAGTTAATCACTACGCTGTACATACCTCCCTTTGACATGCCTAGTTAATCACTACGCTGTACATACCTCCCTTTGACATGCCTAGTTAATCACTACACTGTACATACCTCCCTTTGACATGCCTAGTTAATCACTACGCTGTACATACCTCCCTTTGACATGCCTAGTTAATCACTACGCTGTACATACCTCCCTTTGACATGCCTAGTTAATCACTACACTGTACATACCTCCCTTTGACATGCCTAGTTAATCACAACGCTGTACATACCTCCCTTTGACATGCCTAGTTAATCACTACGCTGTACATACCTCCCTTTGACATGCCTAGTTAATCACTACGCTGTACATACCTCCCTTTGACATGCCTAGTTAATCACTACACTGTACACACCTCCCTTTGACATGCCTAGTTAATCACTACGCTGTACATACCTCCCTTTGACATGCCTAGTTAATCACTACACTGTACATACCTCCCTTTGACATGCCTAGTTAATCACTACGCTGTACATACCTCCCTTTGACATGCCTAGTTAATCACTACACTGTACATACCTCCCTTTGACATGCCTAGTTAATCACTACACTGTACATTCCTCCCTTTGACATGCCTAGTTAATCACTACGCTGTACATACCTCCCTTTGACATGCCTAGTTAATCACTACACTGTACATACCTCCCTTTGACATGCCTAGTTAATCACTACGCTGTACATACCTCCCTTTGACATGCCTAGTTAATCACTACGCTGTACATACCTCCCTTTGACATGCCTAGTTAATCACTACGCTGTACATACCTCCCTTTGACATGCCTAGTTAATCACTACGCTGTACATACCTCCCTTTGACATGCCTAGTTAATCACTACACTGTACATACCTCCCTTAATCACTATGCTGTACATACCTCCCTTTGACATGCCTAGTTAATCACTACGCTGTACATACCTCCCTTTGACATGCCTAGTTAATCACTACGCTGTACATACCTCCCTTTGACATGCCTAGTTAATCACTACGCTGTACATACCTCCCTTTGACATGCCTAGTTAATCACTACGCTGTACATACCTCCCTTTGACATGCCTAGTTAATCACTAAGCTGTACATACCTTCCTTTGACATGCCTAGTTAATCACTACACTGTACATACCTCCCTTTGACATGCCTAGTTAATCACTACGCTGTACATACCTCCCTTTGACATGCCTAGTTAATCACTACGCTGTACATACCTCCCTTTGACATGCCTAGTTAATCACTACGCTGTACATACCTCCCTTTGACATACCTAGTTAATCACTACACTGTACATACCTCCCTTTGACATGCCTAGTTAATCACTACGCTGTACATACCTCCCTTTGACATCCCTAGTTAATCACTACGCTGTACATACCTCCCTTTGACATGCCTAGTTAATCACTACGCTGTACATACCTCCCTTTGACATGCCTAGTTAATCACTACACTGTACTACGCTGTACATACCTCCCTTTGACATGCCTAGTTAATCACTACACTGTACATACCTCCCTTTGACATGCCTAGTTAATCACTACACTGTACATACCTCCCTTTGACATGCCTAGTTAATCACTACGCTGTACATACCTCCCTTTGACATGCCTAGTTAATCACTACGCTGTACATACCTCCCTTTGACATGCCTAGTTAATCACTACACTGTACATACCTCCCTTTGACATGCCTAGTTAATCACTACGCTGTACATACCTCCCTTTGACATGCCTAGTTAATCACTACGCTGTACATACCTCCCTTTGACATGCCTAGTTAATCACTACACTGTACATACCTCCCTTTGACATGCCTAGTTAATCACTACGCTGTACATACCTCCCTTTTGACATGCCTAGTTAATCACTACGCTGTACATACCTCCCTTTGACATGCCTAGTTAATCACTACGCTGTACATACCTACCTCCCTTTGACATGCCTAGTTAATCACTACACTGTACATACCTCCCTTTGACATGCCTAGTTAATCACTACGCTGTACATACCTCCCTTTTGACATGCCTAGTTAATCACTACGCTGTACATACCTCCCTTTGACATGCCTAGTTAATCACTACACTGTACATACCTCCCTTTGACATGCCTAGTTAATCACTATACTGTACATACCTCCCTTTGACATGCCTAGTTAATCACTACGCTGTACATACCTCCCTTTGACATGCCTAGTTAATCACTACGCTGTACATACCTCCCTTTGACATGCCTAGTTAATCACTACGCTGTACATACCTCCCTTTGACATGCCTAGTTAATCACTACGCTGTACATACCTCCCTTTGACATACCTCTCTTTAATCACTACGCTGTACATACCTCCCTTTGACATGCCTAGTTAATCACTACGCTGTACATACCTCCCTTTGACATGCCTAGTTAATCACTACACTGTACATACCTCCCTTTGACATGCCTAGTTAATCACTACACTGTACATACCTCCCTTTGACATGCCTAGTTAATCACTACGCTGTACATACCTCCCTTTGACATGCCTAGTTAATCACTACGCTGTACATACCTCCCTTTGACATGCCTAGTTAATCACTACGCTGTACTGTACATACCTCCCTTTGACATGCCTAGTTAATCACTACGCTGTACATACCTCCCTTTGACATGCCTAGTTAATCACTACGCTGTACATACCTCCCTTTGACATGCCTAGTTAATCACTACGCTGTACATACCTCCCTTTGACATGCCTAGTTAATCACTACGCTGTACATACCTCCCTTTGACATGCCTAGTTAATCACTACGCTGTACATACCTCCCTTTGACATGCCTAGTTAATCACTACGCTGTACATACCTCCCTTTGACATGCCTAGTTAATCACTACGCTGTACATACCTCCCTTTGACATGCCTAGTTAATCACTACGCTGTACATACCTCCCTTTGACATGCCTAGTTAATCACTACACTGTACATACCTCCCTTTGACATGCCTAGTTAATCACTACGCTGTACATACCTCCCTTTGACATGCCTAGTTAATCATTACACTGTACATACCTCCCTTTGACATGCCTAGTTAATCACTACGCTGTACATACCTCCCTTTGACATGCCTAGTTAATCACTACGCTGTACATACCTCCCTTTGACATGCCTAGTTAATCACTACGCTGTACATACCTCCCTTTGACATGCCTAGTTAATCACTACGCTGTACATACCTCCCTTTGACATGCCTAGTTAATCACTACACTGTACATACCTCCCTTTGACATGCCTAGTTAATCACTACGCTGTACATACCTCCCTTTGACATGCCTAGTTAATCACTACGCTGTACATACCTCCCTTTGACATGCCTAGTTAATCACTACGCTGTACATACCTCCCTTTGACATGCCTAGTTAATCACTACGCTGTACATACCTCCCTTTGACATGCCTAGTTAATCACTACACTGTACATACCTCCCTTTGACATGCCTAGTTAATCACTACACTGTACATACCTCCCTTTGACATGCCTAGTTAATCACTACGCTGTACATACCTCCCTTTGACATGCCTAGTTAATCACACTACGCTGTACATACCTCCCTTTGCTGTGCATACCTCTCTTTAATCACTACACTGTACATACCTCCCTTTGACATGCCTAGTTAATCACTACGCTGTACATACCTCCCTTTGACATGCCTAGTTAATCACTATACTGTACATACCTCCCTTTGACATGCCTAGTTAATCACTATACACTGTACATACCTCCCTTTGACATGCCTAGTTAATCACTACGCTGTACATACCTCCCTTTGACATGCCTAGTTAATCACTACGCTGTACATACCTCCCTTTGACATGCCTAGTTAATCACTACGCTGTACATACCTCCCTTTGACATGCCTAGTTAATCACTACGCTGTACATACCTCCCTTTGACATGCCTAGTTAATCACTACACTGTACATACCTCACCTTTGACATACGTCCCTTTAATCACTACGCTGTACATACCGCCCTTTGACATGCCTAGTTAATCACTACGCTGTACATACCTCCCTTTGACATGCCTAGTTAATCACTACGCTGTACATACCTCCCTTTGACATGCCTAGTTAATCACTACGCTGTACATACCTCCCTTTGACATGCCTAGTTAATCACTACGCTGTACATACCTCCCTTTGACATGCCTAGTTAATCACTACGCTGTACATACCTCCTTTTTGACATGCCTAGTTAATCACTACGCTGTACATACTTTACATGCCTAGTTAATCACTACACTGTACATACCTCCCTTTGACATGCCTAGTTAATCACTACGCTGTACATACCTCCCTTTGACATGCCTAGTTAATCACTATACTGTACATACCTCCCTTTGACATGCCTAGTTAATCACTACGCTGTACATACCTCCCTTTGACATGCCTAGTTAATCACTACGCTGTACATACCTCCCTTTGACATGCCTATTTAATCACTACGCTGTACATACCTCCCTTTGACATGCCTAGTTAATCACTACGCTGTACATACCTCCCTTTGACATGCCTAGTTAATCACTACACTGTACATACCTCCCTTTGACATGCCTAGTTTAATCACTACGCTGTACTACATACCTCCCTTTGACATGCCTAGTTAATCACTACGCTGTACATACCTCCCTTTGACATGCCTAGTTAATCACTACACTGTACATACCTCCCTTTGACATGCCTAGTTAATCACTACACTGTACATACCTCCCTTTGACATGCCTAGTTAATCACTATACTGTACATACCTCCCTTTGACATGCCTAGTTAATCACTACGCTGTACATACCTCCCTTTGACATGCCTAGTTAATCACTACACTGTACATACCTCCCTTTGACATGCCTAGTTAATCACTACGCTGTACATACCTCCCTTTGACATGCCTAGTTAATCACTACGCTGTACATACCTCCCTTTGACATGCCTAGTTAATCACTACGCTGTACATACCTCCCTTTGACATGCCTAGTTAATCACTACACTGTACATACCTCCCTTTGACATGCCTAGTTAATCACTACACTGTACATACCTCTCTTTGACATGCCTAGTTAATCACTACGCTGTACATACCTCCCTTTGACATGCCTAGTTAATCACTACACTGTACATACCTCCCTTTGACATGCCTAGTTAATCACTACGCTGTACATACCTCCCTTTGACATGCCTAGTTAATCACTACGCTGTACATACCTCCCTTTGACATGCCTAGTTAATCACTACGCTGTACATACCTCCCTTTGACATGCCTAGTTAATCACTACGCTGTACATACCTCCCTTTGACATGCCTAGTTAATCACTACGCTGTACATACCTCCCTTTGACATGCCTAGTTAATCACTACACTGTACATACCTCCCTTTGACATGCCTAGTTAATCACTACACTGTACATACCTCCCTTTGACATGCCTAGTTAATCACTACACTGTACATACCTCCCTTTGACATGCCACTACGCTGTACATACCTCCCTTTGACATGCCTAGTTAATCACTACGCTGTACATACCTCCCTTTGACATGCCTAGTTAATCACTACACTGTACATACCTCCCTTTGACATGCCTAGTTAATCACTACGCTGTACATACCTCCCTTTGACATGCCTAGTTAATCACTATACTGTACATACCTCCCTTTGACATGCCTAGTTAATCACTACACTGTACATACCTCCCTTTGACATGCCTAGTTAATCACTACGCTGTACATACCTCCCTTTTGACATGCCTAGTTAATCACTACGCTGTACATACCTCCCTTTGACATGCCTAGTTAATCACTACGCTGTACATACCTCCCTTTGACATCCCTAGTTAATCACTACGCTGTACATACATCCCTTTGACATGCCAAGTTAATCACTACACTGTACATATCTCCCTTTGACATACCTAGTTAATCATTATACTTTACATACCTCCCTTTGACATGACTAGTTAATCACTACACTGTACATACCTCCCTTTGACATGCCTAGTTAATCACTACACTGTACATACCTCCCTTTGACATGCCTAGTTAATCACTACACTGTACATACCTCCCTTTGACATGCCTAGTTAATCACTACGCTGTACATACCTCCCTTTGACATGCCTAGTTAATCACTACACTGTACATACCTCCCTTTGACATGCCTAGTTAATCACTACGCTGTACATACCTCCCTTTGACATGCCTAGTTAATCACTACGCTGTACATACCTCCCTTTAATCACTACGCTGTACATACCTCCCTTTGACATGCCTAGTTAATCACTACGCTGTACATACCTCCCTTTGACATGCCTAGTTAATCACTACGCTGTACATACCTCCCTTTGACATGCCTAGTTAATCACTACGCTGTACATACCTCCCTTTGACATGCCTAGTTAATCACTACACTGTACATACCTCCCTTTGACATGCCTAGTTAATCACTACACTGTACATACCTCCCTTTGACATGCCTAGTTAATCACTACACCTGTACATACCTCCCTTTGACATGCCTAGTTAATCACTACGCTGTACATACCTCCCTTTGACATGCCTAGTTAATCACTACGCTGTACATACCTCCCTTTGACATGCCTAGTTAATCACTACGCTGTACATACCTCCCTTTGACATGCCTCCTTTAATCACTACGCTGTACATACCTCCCTTTGACATGCCTAGTTAATCACTACGCTGTACATACCTCCCTTTGACATGCCTAGTTAATCACTACGCTGTACATACCTCCCTTTGACATGCCTAGTTAATCACTACACTGTACATACCTCCCTTTGACATGCCTAGTTAATCACTACGCTGTACATACCTCCCTTTGACATGCCTAGTTAATCACTACACTGTACATACCTCCCTTTGACATGCCTAGTTAATCACTACACTGTACATACCTCCCTTTGACATGCCTAGTTAATCACTACGCTGTACATACCTCCCTTTGACATGCCTAGTTAATCACTACGCTGTACATACCTCCCTTTGACATGCCTATTTAATCACTACGCTGTACATACCTCCCTTTGACATGCCTAGTTAATCACTACGCTGTACATACCTCCCTTTGACATGCCTAGTTAATCACTACGCTGTACATACCTCCCTTTGACATGCCTAGTTAATCACTACGCTGTACATACCTCCCTTTGACATGCCTAGTTAATCACTACGCTGTACATACCTCCCTTTGACATGCCTAGTTAATCACTACGCTGTACATACCTCCCTTTGACATGCCTAGTTAATCACTACACTGTACATACCTCCCTTTGACATGCCTAGTTAATCACTACGCTGTACATACCTCCCTTTGACATGCCTAGTTAATCACTACGCTGTACATACCTCCCTTTGACATGCCTAGTTAATCACTATACTGTACATACCTCCCTTTGACATGCCTAGTTAATCACTACGCTGTACATACCTCCCTTTGACATGCCTAGTTAATCACTACGCTGTACATACCTCCCTTTGACATGCCTAGTTAATCACTACGCTGTACATACCTCCCTTTGACATGCCTAGTTAATCACTACGCTGTACATACCTCCCTTTGACACATGCCTAGTTAATCACTACACTGTACATACCTCCCTTTGACATGCCTAGTTAATCACTACGCTGTACATACCTCCCTTTGACATGCCTAGTTAATCACTACGCTGTACATACCTCCCTTTGACATGCCTAGTTAATCACTACACTGTACATACCTCCCTTTGACATGCCTAGTTAATCACTACACTGTACATACCTCCCTTTGACATGCCTAGTTAATCACTACGCTGTACATACCTCCCTTTGACATGCCTAGTTAATCACTACGCTGTACATACCTCCCTTTGACATGCCTAGTTAATCACTACACTGTACATACCTCCCTTTGACATGCCTAGTTAATCACTACGCTGTACATACCTCCCTTTGACATGCCTAGTTAATCACTATACTGTACATACCTCCCTTTGACATGCCTAGTTAATCACTACACTGTACATACCTCCCTTTGACATGCCTAGTTAATCACTACGCTGTACATACCTCCCTTTGACATGCCTAGTTAATCACTACACTGTACATACCTCCCTTTGACATGCCTAGTTAATCATTACACTGTACATACCTCCCTTTGACATGCCTAGTTAATCACTACACTGTACATACCTCCCTTTGACATGCCTAGTTAATCACTACGCTGTACATACCTCCCTTTGACATGCCTAGTTAATCACTACGCTGTACATACCTCCCTTTGACATGCCTAGTTAATCACTACGCTGTACATACCTCCCTTTGACATGCCTAGTTAATCACTACGCTGTACATACCTCCTTTTTGACATGCCTAGTTAATCACTACGCTGTACATACCTCCCTTTTGACATGCCTAGTTAATCACTACGCTGTACATACCTCCCTTTGACATGCCTAGTTAATCACTACACTGTACATACCTCCCTTTGACATCCCTAGTTAATCATGCTGTACATACCTCCCTTTGACATGCCTAGTTAATCACTACGCTGTACACACCTCCCTTTGACATGCCTAGTTAATCACTACACTGTACATACCTCCCTTTGACATGCCTAGTTAATCACTACGCTGTACATACCTCCCTTTGACATGCCTAGTTAATCACTACGCTGTACATACCTCCCTTTGACATGCCTAGTTAATCACTACGCTGTACATACCTCCCTTTGACATGCCTAGTTAATCACTACGCTGTACATACCTCCCTTTGACATGCCTAGTTAATCACTACACTGTACATACCTCCCTTTGACATGCCTAGTTAATCACTACACTGTACATACCTCCCTTTGACATGCCTAGTTAATCACTACACTGTACATACCTCCCTTTGACATGCCTAGTTAATCACTACACTGTACATACCTCCCTTTGACATGCCTAGTTAATCACTACACTGTACATACCTCCCTTTGACATGCCTAGTTAATCACTACACTGTACATACCTCCCTTTGACATGCCTAGTTAATCACTACGCTGTACATACCTCCCTTTGACATGCCTAGTTAATCACTACGCTGTACATACCTCCCTTTGACATGCCTAGTTAATCACTACGCTGTACATACCTCCCTTTGACATGCCTATTTAATCACTACGCTGTACATACCTCCCTTTGACATGCCTAGTTAATCACTACGCTGTACATACCTCCCTTTGACATGCCTAGTTAATCACAACGCTGTACATACCTCCCTTTGACATGCCTAGTTAATCACTACGCTGTACATACCTCCCTTTGACATGCCTAGTTAATCACTACGCTGTACATACCTCCCTTTGACATGCCTAGTTAATCACTACGCTGTACATACCTCCCTTTGACATGCCTAGTTAATCACTACGCTGTACATACCTCCCTTTGACATGCCTAGTTAATCACTACACTGTACATACCTCCCTTTGACATGCCTAGTTAATCACTACACTGTACATACCTCCCTTTGACATGCCTAGTTAATCACTACGCTGTACATACCTCCCTTTGACATGCCTAGTTAATCACTACGCTGTACATACCTCCCTTTGACATGCCTAGTTAATCACTACGCTGTACATACCTCCTTTTGACATCCCTAGTTAATCACTATGCTGTACATACCTCCCTTTGACATGCCTAGTTAATCACTACGCTGTACACACCTCCCTTTGACATGCCTAGTTAATCACTACACTGTACATACCTCCCTTTGACATGCCTAGTTAACCATTACGCTGTACATACCTCCCTTTGACATGCCTAGTTAATCACTACGCTGTACATACCTCCCTTTGACATGCCTAGTTAATCACTACACTGTACATACCTCCCTTTGACATGCCTAGTTAATCACTACACTGTACATACCTCCCTTTGACATACCTAGTTAATCACTATACTGTACATACCTCCCTTTGACATGACTAGTTAATCACTACACTGTACATACCTCCCTTTGACATGCCTAGTTAATCACTACGCTGTACATACCTCCCTTTGACATGCCTAGTTAATCACTACGCTGTACATACCTCCCTTTGACATGCCTAGTTAATCACTACACTGTACATACCTCCCTTTGACATGCCTAGTTAATCACTACGCTGTACATACCTCCCTTTGACATGCCTAGTTAACCACTACACTGTACATACCTACCTCCTTTGGCATGCCTAATTTATCACTACGCTGTACATACCTACCTCCCTTTGACATGCCTAGTTAATCACTAAGCTGTACATACCTTCCTTTGACATGCCTAGTTAATCACTACACTGTACATCCCTCCCTTTGACATGCCTAGTTAATCACTACGCTGTACATACCTCCCTTTGACATGCCTAGTTAATCACTACGCTGTACATACCTCCCTTTGACATGCCTAGTTAATCACTACGCTGTACATACCTCCCTTTGACATGCCTAGTTAATCACTACACTGTACATACCTCCCTTTGACATGCCTAGTTAATCACTACGCTGTACATACCTCCCTTTGACATGCCTAGTTAATCACTACGCTGTACATACCTCCCTTTGACATGCCTAGTTAATCACTACGCTGTACATACCTCCCTTTGACATGCCTAGTTAATCACTACGCTGTACATACCTCCCTTTGACATGCCTAGTTAATCACTACGCTGTACATACCTCCCTTTGACATGCCTAGTTAATCACTACGCTGTACATACCTCCCTTTGACATGCCTAGTTAATCACTACGCTGTACATACCTCCCTTTGACATGCCTAGTTAATCACTACGCTGTACATACCTCCCTTTTGACATGCCTAGTTAATCACTACGCTGTACATACCTCCCTTTGACATGCCTAGTTAATCACTACGCTGTACATACCTCCCTTTGACATGCCTAGTTAATCACTACGCTGTACATACCTCCCTTTGACATGCCTAGTTAATCACTACGCTGTACATACCTCCCTTTGACATACCTCTCTTTAATCACTACGCTGTACATACCTCCCTTTGACATGCCTAGTTAATCACTACGCTGTACATACCTCCCTTTGACATGCCTAGTTAATCACTACACTGTACATACCTCCCTTTGACATGCCTAGTTAATCACTACACTGTACATACCTCCCTTTGACATGCCTAGTTAATCACTATACTGTACATACCTCCCTTTGACATGCCTAGTTAATCACTACACTGTACATACCTCCCTTTGACATGCCTAGTTAATCACTACGCTGTACATACCTCCCTTTGACATGCCTAGTTAATCACTACGCTGTACATACCTCCCTTTGACATGCCTAGTTAATCACTACGCTGTACATACCTCCCTTTGACATGCCTAGTTAATCACTACGCTGTACATACCTCCCTTTGACATGCCTAGTTAATCACTACGCTGTACATACCTCCCTTTGACATGCCTAGTTAATCACTACGCTGTACATACCTCCCTTTGACATGCCTAGTTAATCACTACGCTGTACATACCTCCCTTTGACATGCCTAGTTAATCACTACGCTGTACATACCTCCCTTTGACATGCCTAGTTAATCACTACACTGTACATACCTCCCTTTGACATGCCTAGTTAATCACTACGCTGTACATACCTCCCTTTGACATGCCTAGTTAATCACTACGCTGTACATACCTCTCTTTAATCACTACGCTGTACATACCTCCCTTTGACATCCCTAGTTAATCACTATGCTGTACATACCTCCCTTTGACATGCCTAGTTAATCACTACGCTGTACATACCTCCCTTTGACATGCCTAGTTAATCACTACGCTGTACATACCTCCCTTTGACATGCACTAGTGTAATCACTCCCTTGACATGCCTAGCTGTACATACCTCCCTTTGACATGCCTAGTTAATCACTACGCTGTACATACCTCCCTTTGACATGCCTAGTTAATCACTACGCTGTACATCCCTCCCTTTGACATGCCTAGTTAATCACTACGCTGTACATACCTCCCTTTGACATGCCTAGTTAATCACTACGCTGTACATACCTCCCTTTGACATGCCTAGTTAATCACTACGCTGTACATACCTCCCTTTGACATGCCTAGTTAATCACTACGCTGTACATACCTCCCTTTGACATGCCTAGTTAATCACTACGCTGTACATACCTCCCTTTGACATGCCTAGTTAATCACTATACTGTACATACCTCCCTTTGACATGCCTAGTTAATCACTACGCTGTACATACCTCCCTTTGACATGCCTAGTTAATCACTACGCTGTACATACCTCCCTTTGACATGCCTAGTTAATCACTACACTGTACATACCTCCCTTTGACATGCCTAGTTAATCACTACGCTGTACATACCTCCCTTTGACATGCCTAGTTAATCACTACACTGTACATACCTCCCTTTGACATGCCTAGTTAATCACTACGCTGTACATACCTCCCTTTGACATGCCTAGTTAATCACTACACTGTACATACCTCCCTTTGACATGCCTAGTTAATCACTACACTGTACATACCTCCCTTTGACATGCCTAGTTAATCACTACACTGTACATACCTCTCTTTAATCACTACGCTGTACATACCTCCCTTTGACATGCCTAGTTAATCACTACGCTGTACATACCTCCCTTTGACATGCCTAGTTAATCACTACACTGTACATACCTCCCTTTGACATGCCTAGTTAATCACTACGCTGTACATACCTCCCTTTGACATGCCTAGTTAATCACTACGCTGTACATACCTCCCTTTGACATGCCTAGTTAATCACTACGCTGTACATACCTCCCTTTGACATGCCTAGTTAATCACTACGCTGTACATACCTCCTTTTGACATCCCTAGTTAATCACTACACTGTACATACCTCCCTTTGACATGCCTAGTTAATCACTACGCTGTACATACATCCCTTTGACATGCCTAGTTAATCACTACACTGTACATACCTCCCTTTGACATGCCTAGTTAATCACTACACTGTACATACCTCCCTTTGACATGCCTAGTTAATCACTACGCTGTACATACCTCCCTTTTGACATGCCTAGTTAATCACTACGCTGTACATACCTCCCTTTGACATGCCTAGTTAATCACTACGCTGTACATACCTCCCTTTGACATGCCTAGTTAATCACTACACTGTACATACCTCCCTTTGACATGCCTAGTTAATCACTACACTGTACATACCTCCCTTTGACATGCCTAGTTAATCACACTACGCTGTACATACCTCCCTTTGACATGCCTAGTTAATCACTACGCTGTACATACCTCCCTTTGACATGCCTAGTTAATCACTACACTGTACATACCTCCCTTTGACATGCCTAGTTAATCACTACGCTGTACATACCTCCCTTTGACATGCCTAGTTAATCACTACGCTGTACATACCTCCCTTTGACATGCCTAGTTAATCACTACACTGTACATACCTCCCTTTGACATGCCTAGTTAATCACTAGCTGTACATACCTCCCTTTGACATGCCTAGTTAATCACTACACTGTACATACCTCCCTTTGACATGCCTAGTTAATCATTACACTGTAAATACCTCCCTTTGACATGTCTAGTTAATCACTATACTGTACATACCTCCCTTTGACATGCCTAGTTAATCACTACGCTGTACATACCTCCCTTTGACATGCCTAGTTAATCACTACGCTGTACATACCTCCCTTTGACATGCCTAGTTAATCACTACGCTGTACATACCTCCCTTTGACATGCCTAGTTAATCACTACGCTGTACATACCTCCCTTTGACATGCCTAGTTAATCACTACACTGTACATACCTCCCTTTGACATGCCTAGTTAATCACTACACTGTACATACCTCCCTATGACATGCCTAGTTAATCACTACGCTGTACATACCTCCCTTTGACATGCCTAGTTAATCACTACACTGTACATACCTCCCTTTGACATGCCTAGTTAATCACTACGCTGTACATACCTCCCTTTGACATGCCTAGTTAATCACTACGCTGTACATACCTCCCTTTGACATGCCTAGTTAATCACTACGCTGTACATACCTCCCTTTGACATGCCTAGTTAATCACTACGCTGTACATACCTCCCTTTGACATGCCTAGTTAATCACTACTACGCTGTACATACCTCCCTTTGACATGCCTAGTTAATCACTACGCTGTACATACCTCCCTTTGACCCTTACCTGTACATACCTCCCTTTGACATCCTAGTTAATCACTACACTGTACATACCTCCCTTTGACATGCCTAGTTAATCACTACACTGTACATACCTCCTTTGACATGCCTAGTTAATCACTACACTGTACATACCTCCCTTTGACATGCCTAGTTAATCACTACACTGTACATACCTCCCTTTGACATGCCTAGTTAATCACTACACTGTACATACCTCCCTTTGACATGCCTAGTTAATCACTACGCTGTACATACCTCCCTTTGACATGCCTAGTTAATCACTACACTGTACATACCTCCCTTTGACATGCCTAGTTAATCACTACACTGTACATATCTCCCTTTGACATACCTAGTTAATCACTACACTGTACATACCTCCCTTTGACATGCCTAGTTAATCACTACACTGTACATACCTCCCTTTGACATGCCTAGTTAATCACTACACTGTACATACCTCCCTTTGACATACCTAGTTAATCACTACGCTGTACATACCTCCCTTTGACATGCCTAGTTAATCACTACGCTGTACATACCTCCCTTTGACAATTTCCTAGTTAATCACTACACTGTACATACCTCCCTTTGACATGCCTAGTTAATCACTACACTGTACATACCTCCCTTTGACATGCCTAGTTAATCACTACGCTGTACATACCTCCCTTTGACATGCCTAGTTAATCACTACGCTGTACATACCTCCCTTTGACATGCCTAGTTAATCACTACGCTGTACATACCTCCCTTTGACATGCCTAGTTAATCACTACGCTGTACATACCTCCCTTTGACATGCCTAGTTAATCACTACGCTGTACATACCTCCCTTTGACATGCCTAGTTAATCACTACGCTGTACATACCATACCTCCCTTTGACATGCCTCCTTTAATCACTACCCTGTACATACCTCCCTTTGACATGCCTAGTTAATCACTACGCTGTACATACCTCCCTTTGACATGCCTAGTTAATCACTACGCTGTACATACCTCCCTTTGACATGCCTAGTTAATCACTACACTGTACATACCTCCCTTTGACATGCCTAGTTAATCACTACACTGTACATACCTCCCTTTGACATGCCTAGTTAATCACTACGCTGTACATACCTCCCTTTGACATGCCTAGTTAATCACTACACTGTACAAACCCTCCCTTTGACATGCCTAGTTAATCACTACACTGTACATACCTCCCTTTGACATGCCTAGTTAATCACTACGCTGTACATACCTCCCTTTGACATGCCTAGTTAATCACTAACTGTACATACCTCCCTTTGACATGCCTAGTTAATCACTACACTGTACATACCTCCCTTTGACATGCCTAGTTAATCACTACGCTGTACATACCTCCCTTTGACATGCCTAGTTAATCACTACGCTGTACATACCTCCCTTTGACATGCCTAGTTAATCACTACACTGTACATACCTCCCTTTGACATGCCTAGTTAATCACTACACTGTACATACCTCCCTTTGTTTTCTCTGTTATAGCAGCTCCACTTACTGCTTTGTTAAAGAAAAATGTCAAATTTGTTTGGTCAGACGAATGTAAGTCTGCATTTGAGAAATTGAAAGCCATACTATCAAACTCACCAGTTCTGACTGCTCCAGATTTTAATAAACAGTTTAAACTGTTTGTTGACGCCAGTGATGTAGGTGTTGGTGCTGTTTTGATGCAAGAAGGTACTGAACAAATTGACCATCCAATTTGTTATTTCTCGAAAAAGTTTGACAAACACCAGAGAAATTATTCCACCATTGAGAGAAGAATGTTTAGCGTTGATTTTGGCCTTGAACCAATTTGATGTGTATCTCTGCACTACAGTTGTGCCTGTGTTGGTCTTCACCGACCATAACCCTTTGACTTTCATTGGGAAAATGAAAAACAAAAATCAAAGAATTATCAGGTGGAGTTTGACTTTGCAAGAGTACAATCTTGACATTAAACATATCAAAGGGAAAGACAATATTCTGGCTGATGCTTTATCAAGGATTTAAAGGTTACTTGATATTTCAAGAAAGTTTCCTTTTCAAGAAAACTTTCTTTTCTTTAAGGAGGGGTGTGTTATGTATGACACTAAATACATGTAGTTATGAGATAAGGGAGATAACTCCTATAGCTTTTTTTTTCAATACATCCTATAAAGGTCATATCATTAATCTAGGTTATAGAACTTTCTAGAATATAATCATGTATAAACAAATATGTTTGTAAACATGTTGATTTTAAAAAGAGATGATCTATTTCCAGAAAGTTATGTGTGTTTATTTGTTTACTGCTTTTAGTTAGATATTTCTAGAAGTAGAAGGTTCTCGAATATTCTTGAATTAGGGTTAAGCTATATATACTCCAGCTGCCCAAGGCTAATCAGAACTGTAATGAGACCTGTAATGAGACATATCAAGAATTGTACTGTGCCATATTAGATTCTATTGGGAGAGCTATTGTGACTTTATCTGTGGATTATTACACCACTGTGAGTGGATTTATTCATATTGCCTGGAACTTTACAAATCATCGGTGGACATTCAATTTCCTTGTGGATTTGTGATTATTGTTAATTTGAAACCTGGAAGGATCAAGGATTATACCAGGACATTCGCATACAGATAAGTAACACTTTAAATCATCGTACTAGTCTTGTACCACCACCAATTACTTTAGATATTGTAAACCATCTCTGTATAATATTGTATATATAATTAAATTGTGTTTTGAATTTAGCTGCTGGTTTCTCCTTTCTGTTATTCGTTAATGTAACACTACACTGTACATACCTCCCTTTGACATGCCTAGTTAATCACTACGCTGTACATACCTCCCTTTGACATGCCTAGTTAATCACTACACTGTACATACCTCCCTTTGACATGCCTAGTTAATCACTATACTGTACATACCTCCCTTTGACATGCCTAGTTAATCACTATACTGTACATACCTCCCTTTGACATGCCTAGTTAATCACTACGCTGTACATACCTTTCATCTTTAATCACTACGCTGTACATACCTCTCTTTGACATGCCTAGTTAATCACTACGCTGTACATACCTCCCTTTGACATGCCTAGTTAATCACTACGCTGTACATACCTCCCTTTGACATGCCTAGTTAATCACTACGCTGTACATACCTCCCTTTGACATGCCTAGTTAATCACTACGCTGTACATACCTCCCTTTGACATGCCTAGTTAATCACTACGCTGTACATACCTCCCTTTGACATGCCTAGTTAATCACTACGCTGTACATACCTCCCTTTGACATGCCTAGTTAATCACTACGCTGTACATACCTCCCTTTGACATGCCTAGTTAATCACTACGCTGTACATACCTCCCTTTGACATGCCTAGTTAATCACTACGCTGTACATACCTCCCTTTGACATGCCTAGTTAATCACTACGCTGTACATACCTCCCTTTGACATGCCTAGTTAATCACTACACTGTACATACCTCCCTTTGACATGCCTAGTTAATCACTACGCTGTACATACCTCCCTTTGACATGCCTAGTTAACCACTACGCTGTACATACCTCCCTTTGACATGCCTAGTTAATCACTACGCTGTACATACCTCCCTTTGACATGCCTAGTTAATCACTACACTGTACATACCTCCCTTTGACATGCCTAGTTAATCACTACGCTGTACATACCTCCCTTTTGACATGCCTAGTTAATCACTACGCTGTACATACCTCCCTTTGACATGCCTAGTTAATCACTACACTGTACATACCTCCCTTTGACATGCCTAGTTAATCACTACACTGTACATACCTCCCTTTGACATGCCTAGTTAATCACTACGCTGTACATACCTCCCTTTGACATGCCTAGTTAATCACTACACTGTACATACCTCCCTTTGACATGCCTAGTTAATCACTACACTGTACATACCTCCCTTTGACATGCCTAGTTAATCACTACGCTGTACATACCTCCCTTTGACATACCTCTCTTTAATCACTACGCTGTACATACCTCCCTTTGACATGCCTAGTTAATCACTATGCTGTACATACCTCCCTTTGACATGCCTAGTTAATCACTACGCTGTACATACCTCCCTTTGACATGCCTAGTTAATCACTACGCTGTACATACCTCCCTTTGACATGCCTAGTTAATCACTACGCTGTACATACCTCCCTTTGACATGCCTAGTTAATCACTACGCTGTACATACCTCCCTTTGACATGCCTAGTTAATCACTACACTGTACATTCTCCCTTTGACATGCCTAGTTAATCACTACGCTGTACATACCTCCCTTTGACATGCCTAGTTAATCACTACACTGTACATTCCTCCCTTTGACATGCCTAGTTAACCACTACGCTGTACATACCTCTCTTTGACATGCCTAGTTAACCACTACGCTGTACATACCTCCCTTTGACATGCCTAGTTAATCACTACACTGTACATTCTCACCTTTGACATGCCTAGTTAATCACTACACTGTACATACCTCCCTTTGACATGCCTAGTTAATCACTACACTGTACATACCTCCCTTTGACATGCCTAGTTAATCACTACGCTGTACATACCTCCCTTTGACATGCCTAGTTAATCACTACACTGTACATACCTCCCTTTGACATGCCTAGTTAATCACTACACTGTACATACCTCCCTTTGACATGCCTAGTTAATCACTACGCTGTACATACCTCCCTTTGACATGCCTAGTTAATCACTACGCTGTACATACCTCCCTTTGACATGCCTAGTTAATCACTACACTGTACATACCTCCCTTTGACATGCCTAGTTAATCACTACACTGTACATACCTCCCTTTGACATGCCTAGTTAATCACTACACTGTACATACCTCCCTTTGACATGCCTAGTTAATCACTACACTGTACATACCTCCCTTAATCACTATGCTGTACATACCTGCCTTTGACATGCCTAGTTAATCACTACACTGTACATACCTCCCTTTGACATGCCTAGTTAATCACTACGCTGTACATATCTCTCTTTAATCACTACACTGTACATACCTCCCTTTGACATGCCTAGTTAATCACTACGCTGTACATATCTCTCTTTAATCACTATGCTGTACATACCTTCCTTTGACATTCCGAGCTTTAAACATTTATCCATACGACATGCTGAACAGTTTCCACGTCGACTGTCCTTTATTGCACATTTCCCTTCCTTGGAACATTTATAGGGCTCCTTCCGAGAAAGATATCGCCGGAAAAAACCCTGAAAAAGAAAAAGGGTATCAAATCACCCACGTAATCAGCCTACACTGAGCGTCGTGGAGTTTTGTAGGACCACCCACGTAATCAGCGTACACTGAGTGTCGTGGAGTTTTGTAGGACCACCCACGTAATCAGCGTACACTGAGCGTCGTGGAGTTTTGTAGGACCACCCACGTAATCAGCGTACACTGAGTGTCGTGGAGTTTTGTAGGACCACCCATGTAATCAGCGTACACTGAGTGTCGTGGAGTTTTTTTAGGACCACCCATGTAATTAGTCTACACTGAGTGTCGCGGAGTTTTGAAGGACCACCCACGTAATCAGCGTACACTGAGCGTCGTGGAGTTTTGTAGGACCACCCATGTAATCAGCGTACACTGAGTTTCGTGGAGTTTTGTGGGACCACCCATGTAATCAGCCTACACTGAATGTCGTGGAGTTTTGTAGGATCACCCACGTAATCAGCGTACACTGAGCGTCATGGAGTTTTGTAGGAACACCCACGTAATCAGCGTACACTAAGACTCGTGGAGTTTTGTGGGACCACCAACGTAATCAGCGTACACTGAGCGTCGTGGAGTGTTGTAGGACCACACACGTAATCAGCGTACACTGAGCGTTATGGAGTTTTGTAGGAACACCCACGTAATCAGCGTACACTGAGACTCGTGGAGTTTTGTAGGACCACCCATGTAATCAGCGTACACTGAGCGTCGTGATATAAAGAAATATACTTAGTTTGGTAGAAATCGGACAATAAAAATACTTAATCTATCGCACGGTTATCGTTTTCCGGACGCCGACGCCGATGCCGATGCCGACAACGACACCAACATAATGATACCTATGTGTCGCACTTGTGTTGCAGGCGACACAAAAATAACAAATCTCTGAGGATCATCATACATACCCACAAAAGTTTGTAATAATATAAATATATACACAGTAAACAAGATAATTTGGTGAATTGAAGTCACTCATTTGTATTAGAACGAATATACGTACCCGTAGTGGAGCACTGCCTCCGAAAATCCCTCGGGCACAGTTTTTCCATACTTTTTTTGGAGGTTTCCGATTATTTTATGCATATAAATGCATTCAGATATTATTTTTGTCCAAAACAAACATAAATAGCATGCTTAATATCTACCGTACCGCTCACAAGACGTCAAAATCACATTTTGTGAACTTGCCGTATAAATTCCCTTCTGAAAGACCTTCATATGTATAATGTAAAAAAATAATGCCTCGATGAGAATTTGATATTTTATGTGGTTCGGTTGTATTGCCTAGTAGGTAAGCTATATCAAACAAGTACGATAAAATGCAAACAAACGTTTTATAATGGTTTGCATAATCATCACTTTGCTCCATTAGCGGTAATAGGGAACAATTGTAGCTCTAAAGACGACACCATTTTCAGTCTAAAAGTCTTTTGAGCTACAATATTGCAGCTATCATCGTATCTGCCATAAGTCGTATTTCCCTCACTAATTAGATGGATGGACCTATATACCAAGCATGATAAGCCAGTACCTCATATATAAGAAGGCAATTTAAAAGCAAAATATATTATACAAATTTGACGGGGCTAAACTGACCGGTCGTTAAGTCACATTAGACAGGTGGTCATTAAACACAGTGTCAATGTCTAAAAATCGGAAGTTATAGACAGGCGGTCGTTATATACAGGTGGCCGTTAGGGCAGGTTTGATTGTACTTAGACTTAATAATTAAGGTCAAAGGGTGAAATGTAGGTGACCCGATAATGGTACGCAACACATTCACATCTCACCTAGGTGGACCTACATATTAGTGTAACAGGGAAGGAGAAAATGTAGCAGCCAGACCCAGATTCGAACAGGGAACTCCGAACACTACAGTCGGATGCTCTACCGCTGAGCTACCTGGTAACCGATGATCAACCCAGTTCAATCCTGCTACATTAGTATGAGATATACATGCCTCATATTTTAGGGAAAAGACCATGTGCAAGATTTTATTTTAAACTGAGGTCAAACTATATGTTACTTATTATCCAGGACTAATGATAGAATGGTGGGACACCTAAACCATTTGGCCAGAGGAGCACTTGCATACTACACATATATATTATATGTTTAACATTAAATGTCTCACATTTTCATATATAACACTGATTTGATTTTTTTTTTTTTGCTCTCAAGTTAAGTTCAAATACCAGGAAGACATTTATCTAGATGAAATAGATGCAGATGAAGATCTGTTAGTTTATAATAGTACACTTTACCTTGCAGGCCTCACATGAGTTGACACCATAATGGATCCCGGAAGCCTTCCCATCACACACTTTACACGGGGGCAGCTGTAGCACCGCCGTCTTAAGCGATAGCTTCTTCTCCATCATTCACATACAAGACTGTAACAGTAAGGAGAGTAAACACCTTCAGATGTTCTATCAAAGAAGTTAACAAAATCCTTGTCATAAAGGATGTTGGTTATTTTAACAGTTCTACCAGGTCTCCTCGAATCCTCCTATATATTAAGGTAGGTGTTTCAGATTCAGTAGTCTTTCTTGGTATGTTAGTTCTTTCATGCCTGGTAGACTTTTCGTGGCTCTGCTCTGTACATAATCAATTTGGCTATATCCTTTATTCTGATTGGTGCCCCACAGAGCTTGCATAATCAAGATGTGTTCTTACAAACAAGCTGAATTACGATCTAATCAGGTCAATTTTTTATTTTGTCCTAAATCTTTCCAATTTTAATCTAAATACAAAGTTTCATGAAGCTGAGTGCATATTTATTCAATCTTATCGTATTCACAAGGTCCAATAATTATTAGTGAAAAGTGCAATAACTCCGTAAATGATCGTCAAATCAAGCTGATTTTCAAACTCGTCCGAGATCTTTTCAATGCTATTCTACATTCAAAGTTTCATTAAGTTCGGTTTAAATTTACTTAAGTTATCGCGTTCACAAGGTCCAATGGTAATTATAAGTACAAGGACAATAACTCCGTAAATTACTGTCGAATCATACTGCTTTTCACACTCGTCCGAGTTTCCTCAAGTTATCGCGTTCACAAGGTCCAATAGTAATTATTAATGCAAAGGGTAATAACTCTGTAAATTACTATTGAATCAATCTGATTTTCGAACTCGTCCGAAATCTTTCAAATTTTAGTCTACTTACAAAGTTTCATTGAGCTGGGTTTATATTTACTCAAGTTTTTCACAAGACAATGTTAACGGACGACGCACGACGCACGACCACGGACACAAGACTATCGCAATAGGTCACCACGAACTATGGTCAGGTGACCTAAAAAGTAATTCCGGTACCTTAACTCCGGAATTTAAGAGAAAAAACCACTTGTACATTTATACATTTCATTATTGTTTTACCACAGGCTAAATCCTCCCCTTCATATCACCCAGATTACATTTTTCATCTGCTACTTTACACTACGCCTCGGGGAAAACCTTCCCATACACATGTAAATATACAATACGTATTCTAAAGTTGCAAAAATCGCTTTACAAAGAACCTGCATCACTTGATAAAAAATGACGATATACAAATATGCTCTCATTTAATCCCATTATACTTATAATCATCCAAACTTTACATTGGACATCTTACCTACAATTCTTGGTAATACACATAGTCATAAACTCACATAGTTTACTCTTATTTCTAGTTTAATCCTAGTATAAATAGTCTCTACACTTCCACAACCCTTATGGATTCAGATTCTTTCCTTTTCAGTTCGTCTTCTTCTCGACTCAAGAAGGAGTTCAACTATTTTATGAATCAAGAGGGAGTCTATCTATTTCTTAGAATAATCATGGTGTACCATAATTTCTTGTGTAGCTCTATGTCATCAAAATAAAGTAAAATGAGTAATAAATGCATGGAAAATATATTCTCTGTACTCTATGAATTTAACTTCTGCTAAGTCTTTATACCCGGAGTCATGGTTTCCTTGTGTTCAGGATCCCACCGATGTCACCACTGTGGCAAAAACCGGACCCGGTTGCGGTATTCCTAAGTATTCCTTGGTAGCGTGCAGATTCATGATTTATGTTCCTTCTTGATATTTGATGCAGTTCATCCTCTTAAGTCCTGGGTGATGACAATGAAACAAAGATCATGAATTTTGAAGTCCTTCTTTCTGATTTGCTGTAGATCTGTAGAAGATCTACTTAAATTGTTTGTCAATTTAGTCTTTAAGGAATTCAGAAATTGAAAAAGCTGTTGCATAGTGCCCAATAAAACATTGCTTTTATTTGCAGTTTCTGTTTCCTCAACTGTCTGGTTTCGGTTAACTACGTTGGATGAGGCATTACTACATTTACTCTTTTTAAAGTTAATACCCTCATATTCCATACTTGCTCTCACTGCCTCATCAATTGTCTTTGCTTGTCTTTGATACATAGCCCATTCCATATCTGAATCGTTCAAGCTGTTAATGTAGCAGTCCAGCATCAGTTGATGTCTTATCTGTCCACAGTCCATATGATAAACCAGTCTCACCAATCGCTTGATGCCATATGCGAGCTCTGGTAGTGTGTCATTCTTCCTTCGAAGTCTTACTTTTCATTTCAGCCTTGTGTATTTCCGTCATATTATCTGGATGGAATCGGGGAGTCAATACTTCGACTAGCATTTTATAATTCTGACGCTTGGATGGCATCAAATAACCCGATACCTCTTGCGCAGATCCAAGCAAAGAGATAGCAAGCTCAAATACCATTTCGTTTTCTTTCCATTTATTTAATATAGCAACAATTTAAAATGTATAAGGTAATCCGGCCAACAAGTTTTGCCATCATTGTTGCAGGTTGTCACATGCGACCCTCGCCCACCTCTACACCTATAGCTAGAGTGGTATAGCCCATGTTACTTCCACCATGCTGTAGAACCCTACTCTCATCCCTTGTCATGTCCGGTCGAAACTCCATTTAAACATCTTGTAGCTCTCTTTAAACTCCATTTAAACATCTTGTAGCTCTCTTACTTTAACCGTCACCGCCATGTTCATTTGTTCTTCGAAACGCTTCTCGAGTTTACTCACAAGCACAACACTACATATTTTGCATAATGTAGTCACGATATGTAAAGTCGAGAAGCGTTCCGAGAAAAAAATGAACATGGCGGTTACGGTTAAAGTAAGTGAGCTACACGATGTTTAAATGGAGTTTCTACAAAGTACGGGTCATGACACCTCCAAAGGAGATTGTGGATGAACACAGTTATGGGTACTGTTTACCACCACAAGCGTAGATTTTGTGATTTTTTTTGAGGTACCCATTAGAGCCGAGACGACATTTCGACCGGACAGGGAATGTCTACCTAGCATATTTGTCGTAAATTTCTTGATTCATCAAGCCAAAACATGAAATACTTGGCCAATTTTGTTCATCAAACACTCAATGGAAAGATAAATTATTTCTCTTTAAGGTAAGATATCCGTCAATGTTGTATAGTACCTATTTATAAGAATAATCACGGTTTTAAAAAAAATAGGTCCGTTTTTCTCGACCGCCGAGTTCATACCCTTGATATATATATGTATACTATTGGTTAAAAATTTTCGTGCCAGGTCCCTGTGGTCGCACACTCGAGACCTTACGCAAAGGAACAATAATATAATCCCTCCGATAACAATAAACATTCTTTACAATGCATTTGTGCCTAATAGAAAAACAGTATTGTTAATAATATCCGGATTCTCCGTATCAGACTCTGTATATTAGTATTACCCTTAGAGTTTACTCCCAGAATCCTTTGTACTTACGGAAGTTGACGCCATTAAAGCATGTCATGTTTTCAGCCTGGCTCCGCATCTTACTTCTACTAAACAACTACCAATACGTCAATGACAATCAACATGGTGGCAGCGGTAAGGAACTATGATATAGCAACGACCAGGCAATATAAACTTTCTGATGAATTGTTTGAATGATCACAAATTCTCCTCATCTATGCCGTGTTTTCTACACTCGTGATACACACGTGCTCGTGGCTAGATCTTGATACCACGTGTACTTATTAACTTCTCGACATGGCTGATCCTGTCCAACCTGCAGCGACAGAAAACGTGAGTTTTGCTGCGTCCTTAAGAACCCCACCCCCTCTTGATATATCCACGGGGAACATCGCCGAAAATTTTAAGCGATGGAGAAGACAGATAGACATTTACGTCGACGCTTCTGGTGTCTCTGAGAAAAGCCAAAAAGTGCAGACGGCAGTCATTCTCAACTGTGCTGGGCCACAAGTAGTGGAAGTATATGACAATCTTACATGGGATACTGATACTGACCAGCATGACCCACAAAAGGTTTTACAAGCAATAGAGAACTATTGTAACCCCAGGAAAAACGAGGTATTAGAAACCCATCGTTTCTGGAACACTGTGTACCACGAGCCCTTTGATAAGTTTCTGACAGAACTGAAAACGCGTGCAGGTGCTTGTAATTTCAGTGAAAAAGACCGCATGATACGTGACAAAATTGTATTTTCAGTTTCTTGTAAATTGCAAGAACTTTTACTGAGAGATGACGACTTAGATCTCAACAAGGCTGTCAAACTCTGTAGGGCCTATGAACAAACAGTCCAACCAACAGGCGAAGGAATTTCGTGACCAGTCTACAGCATCTTCTAATAAAGTTAATGCAGTTGGACATCAGAAAGGTCCAAACAGAAAGAAAAGCCAACACCACTCAACTCAAAAATATAAGAAGACTGTAAGTCAGAGTAAAGAGTCTGGAGAGACACTAAAATTCAACTGCAAATTCTGTGGATTTAAACATAAGAAACAACGGGGAAAATGTCCGGCATGGGGAAAGAAATGTGATCATTGTCATGGTAACAATCACTTTAAGTCACAGTGTAAGAAAATAAATGCTGTGTCGGAGCTGAAAGACAGTGATGAATCTGATTATGATGATAATTGGCTCATGGCGGTAAACAAGAACAACTCGAACCGTATCAAGGCTACACTCATCGTGAATGATAATGACGTTTCCTTCCAAGTTGATAGTGGAGCAGACATAAATACTATCTGCCAGAGATATGTCCGTAAAGATCAGGTGACCCCAACTAAGGTTAGACTAAACATGTGGAACAACACAAACCTGAAACCACTAGGAGAATGTCGACTTCCGGTTTACAACCCACGGAATCGAGAGGTTTCCAACATAACCTTTGTTGTTGTCAAGAACGGATATACCAACTTGCTAGGACTACCTACTATCAAGCAGCTTGGTTTCGTAACCATACACGAGGATCGTTTTGTGTCAAAAGTTGAGACCACAACACTAGGTGATCTCGGGGAGGCAACCCTACATGTTGATGAGACTGTACCTCCAAAGGTATTACCCTGTCGTAAAATTCCCATAGCACTACAGGATAAAGTCAAACAGGAACTTGACAGTTTAGTAGATAGAGGAGTACTGATACCTGTGTCTGAACCAACCAAATGGGTTAGTCAGATGGCCATTGTTCATAAAGCTAATGGCAAACTGAGAATATGCATAGACCCTAAACCTCTCAATGTTGCTCTAAGGAGACAGCACTACAAACTTCCCACTCTGGAGGATGTCTTGCCAAAACTAGCCAACACTAGAGTATTTAGTAAGCTGGATATCAAAGAGGCATTCTGGCATGTTCGACTTGATGAAGATTCAAGTTATCTCACAACTATGATGACACCTTTTGGACGATACCGTTGGAACAGACTTCCATTTGGCCTCAAAGTCTCAAGCGAGATATTCCAACACAAACTTGATGAAGCTCTAGGCGACCTTGAGGGAACTTTCTGTGTCATTGACGACATAATCATCGCTGGACGTGGTAATTCTGATGAAGAGGCCAAGAAAGATAATGACGAGAAATTAGCAGCTGTGCTGAATCGTTGCTCTGAAAAGAACATTATTTTGAATAAAGACAAGCAAGAAGTAGGGCTATCGGAAGTAAGATTCCATGGCCATCGTATCACTAAAGATGGAGTGAAAGTTGACGAATCAAAAGTCAAAGCAATACTTGAAATGCCTGCACCAAGTGATGTGTCAGGTGTCAAACGACTTTGTGGAATGGTACAATACATGTCCCGTTTCCTGCCAGATCTCTCAGACAGGATTGAGCCTATCCGTCTACTTACCTGCAAGAATACTCCATTTGAATGGTCAGCTGAGTGTGAGGAGGCGTTTTCTTCACTGAAACACATGTTAACTCACTCACCTGTCTTGCAATACTTTGATGCAAAGAAACCTGTTGTTGTACAATGTGATGCCTCGGGAACTGGTATAGGTGCATGTTTAATGCAGGAAGGGAAACCTATCGAGTACGCCTCTCGTGCACTTACTCCATGCGAACGCAGATGGGCACAAATAGAAAAGGAGGCGCTCGCCGTATTATTTGGTCAAGAACGATTTGACCAATACACCTATGGCCGTAGTGTTACAATTGAAAACGACCACAAACCCCTTGCTTCAATCCTACAGAAACCTCTGAACCTGGCACCAAAAAGAATACAGGACATTATGGTGCGTATGTACAGATATGATGTGACGTTCTGTTTTGTCAAGGGAGAGCATCTATTTCTAGCCGACACGCTCAGTAGGGCTCATCTGAGCAGTTGTGAGAATGCACGTCCACGCATTCTGTCAGTCCAAACTTTTGAAAACATCCCAGACATTAGACTAGAAGAAATCAGACGGGAAGTTCAAAAGGATGGAAATCTTGAGGGATGGCCAAGTGACAAGTACAAAGTACCACACTGTATATTGCCATACTACGACATTCGCGACACCTTAAGTGTAGAAGATGGACTAGTGGTCAAAGGCGAGTCTGTCATTATTCCGTCAGCACTACGAGCGAACATCAAACAAAGGTTACATAGTGCACATCTTGGATATGATAGTATGATGCGTCGTGCTCGAGGCACAGTATATTGGCCAAGCATGGCACAAGACATTAGACAAATAGCTGATGCCTGTGAAATCTGTCAAGGAATGAAAGCTAAACCTGCTGCGGAACCCCTTAAGCAGCACTGTGATGGTGATTTTGCTTTCCAGAAAGTTGGTCTGGATTTGTTTGAAATTGCCGGGAGGCAATACCTTATCACCGTAGACTACTATTCTAGCTTCATTGAGGTAGATCTACTTACAAAAACCACTAGTTCTCAAGTGATATCTCTACTCAAGAAACATTTTGCTCGCTATGGAATACCCCAATCGATAGTATATCCGATGGAGGACCGCAGTTCACAAGTCAGGAGTTCAAATCATTCGTGACAGACTGGGGAATAAGCAACTCTATTTCATCACCAATGCACCAAAGGGAGAATGGTAAGGCAGAATCTGCGGTAAGAATCATGAAAACTCTACTTATCAAAAACAAGAAAGAGGGAGGAGATCCCTATGTGGCTATATTGGAGCAGAGAAACACTCCAAGACAAGACACTGGACTTAGCCCAGCAGAAATGCTATTTCAGAGGCCTACACGAACATTCTTGCCATATCTTCACAAAACGCAGAATGACACCAGTCACACAAAGGCAAAACGCGAAAAACGTAAACAGTCTGTGAAGAAGTGTTATGACAAGAAAACCCAAAACTTGTCCCAACTTGAAATTGACCAATCTGTGTATTATCAGCATTCCGAAGGGCAACAGTGGAAACGCGGGAAAGTTGTCGGAATTCTCGGTCAGCGTACGTATGAGCTAAAGGGACAGGATGGTGGTGTATATAAACGTAATCGTGTACACATTAGACCAACGGTCATTGATGTGCATGTGCGTGATAGACCCCCGTTGCGAGTTAGGGTACCAGATGTAATATCGCGTTCGAGTGTGCAAACTAGCAGCAGTACCAGCAGTGCTAAAAATGAGAAAACCATACTGGAGGACCGACGCAAGGTTATCATCAGTAAGCCAGACACTCAGGACCCAAAGCATGAAAACTCTATCGCAAATAGTAGACCCAAACGTGAAATACGCGCACCTGTAAAGTTCAAGGACTTCGTCACCAAGTGATGCAATGGTCATGAACATTTGCATGCATTTAATTTGTGGATATGATTTCAGTGTTCAATTTAGGTTGTGTTTTTTTTCGGGTTTAAAGTTCATTACCAGTTTAAGTGACAGTTACAGTGAAGGACAGTGTCTATAGCAAATCAGGTCATAAAGTAAAGTTTTGATGATTAAGTGATAACTCAAAGTTTATGTAGCGTCATTTATGATGTTTGTGATCGACATAAACCCAACACACTTATCAGCTTGACTGTATTCATTCTCCATCATAACAAGCACATGGTATACACAAAAACTGATGACATCATAAACCGGAAGTACCATTTTCAAGGGAGTGTCTATTATGGGGAGAAACCATTATTGTAGTTTCTATATTATCGTTACATCCCCTTTCTTTAGCACTGTTCATAACTCACTATATTCATCAAGATCAGAGTCTCTTTCGCGATGGTGCCACTTTTACTTAATTCACAGTCTTCGCTGAAATTATTAACATTAACAAATGAACTATTAAAACAAGAACAAAATAAAAAAAGTCTTTGGTAAATTGTCCCTTCAATCGAATGACTAGTCAGACTTTGTTACTGAACTGTTTATCACTTGCGCATAAAGTAAACATATTATTCAAGGATAGTGGCACGTTTCACGAGACACACAAAGTCCTTCAAGTAACTTGGTCGATGTACTTCTCGAGTCGATCTCCTCAGTGGAACCTCTACGACTGTCTGTTCATGCGTCCTTTGTGGCGGCCTCTCGTCTCCTTCATTGACGTTCGTCATCGCTGGTTCAGACACCTCCGATTCCAAAATGGGTTGATTGTCATCCTCAGTGAAGACCTCTGGGGTCTTCTTTAGATGATGCCGATTTCTACGATATACTGACCCGTCCTCTGTTTTGACTGTGTATGATCTAATGTTCACCTTATCTTGCACGCTTGCTTTTGTCCATTCCTTTCCGAACACAGTTGGTTTAATTCTGACTGTCTCACCAGGCATTAGTTCAGCCAATGCCTTGGTACCTTTATCATAATATTGTTGTTGTTTGTCTTTCCTTCGCTCAATTTCCTTTCGAGTTTGTGAGTTTGGAACCACATTAGGCTCCAACAGCTTTGTTGTTAGCGGTAACAGCGTACGGGTGCGTCTTCCATATAGCCGTTGGACAGGGGACGACTTGACAATTTCCCCTGGTGTGTTCCTCCAATCCAACATGGCCAAGTAGGGATCTGTCTTGTCCCTCTTGGATTTTTCAAGAATACGTTTGGCGGTTTTGATAGCGTTTTCCACTTTCCAATTAGATTGCGGGTATCTTGGCGAACTAGTGACATATTGGAACTCATAGGCCTTTGCAAAGTCAGAAAATTGTTTCCCGTTGAAAGGTGGCCCATTATCCGACATAACGACACACGGTAGACCATAGCGCGAAAAATGAGCTTTCAACTTTCTGATTACCTCAGTGCCTTTCTTGTCATGGAGACGGTCGACTTAAAAAAAATCTGAATAATAATAATCAACGGTTAGAAGGTAGTCTTTCCCATCCAAGTAGAAAGGTCAACGCCGACTTTTTCCCATGGTCTACTTGGTGTCTCATGCGATATCAGAGGTTCTCTGCTATTCTCCTGCGAATATGCATTGCATGTGTCACATGCCCGAATAAACTCTTCAAAGTCACGATTCAGATTCGGCCAATATATTGACTCCCTTGCTCTTCGTAAACATCCCTGGAGACCGATATGGCTTGAATGTGCTCTTTCCATCATGTTACGGCGTTCGGAAATTGGCACTACTACACGGTCGTTCTTGAATAACAATCCGTTGTGGACAGTCAACTCTTCTCGAAAAGGGAAGTACTTCTGGACCTCTTGAGAGAGTTGTTCTTTGCTCTCTGGCCACCCACGTTGAACAACTCGCATTAATTCTATAAGACTTGCGTCACTTTCAGTGGCCTGTTGTAGCTTATGAAGCGTTTCAGACGACACTGGCAGATGTTTCACAGTGTTTACGTGTTCAAATTCAGAAAGGCAACTCGCAACACGTGTCTCTTCATCAGTACTTGACAAAAATGCCCTGCTTAACGTATCCGCCATGTACATTTCCGTGCCCTTCTTGTAGACGATTGTGTAGTCAAAACGCTGAAGATTTAGCAACATACGTTGTAAGCGTTTAGGAGCACTAAACAGGTTTTTCTTGTCAATAATCTCTAATGGCTTGTGGTCTGACTCGACAACAACATGTGTTCCATACGTGTATTGTTCAAATTTTGTCATTCCAAAAACCACCGCCAGAAGCTCTTTCTCAATCTGGGCATAGTTACATTCTGTTGCCGTGAGCGCTCGCGACGCGTACCCCACAGGGTGTCCTTCCTGAAGGAGACATGCCCCTAGTCCATTTTCTGAAGCATCACATTGCAGTACCGTTTGTTTTGATGGGTCGAAAAATTTCAATACCGGCGCATCAGACAGTGCTTTCTTGATTTCATCAAAAGCCTTGCCTTGAACAGTTGCGTCCCACATAAATTCTGAATCCTTTTTCAAAAGGTCACGTAACGGAGTGGTCATCTCTGACAATCGCGGTGCAAACTTTTGCACAAAGTTTATCATGCCTAACAAGCGTTGTACTCCAGCTTTGTCTTTCGGAACGGGCATTTCGGTGATGGCTTTCACTTTAGCCGGATCCATTTCCAGACCTTTCGCCGAAATCACATGTCCCAAATACGTCACAGTGCTTAGGCGCAACTTTAACTTGTCTCTGTTGATTTTTATGTTCTCATCACGACATCTGTCAAATAAAGCCTGAAGTTTTCGATCGCGATCATGCTTTGCTTCTTCATCTGTGTCACCACATCCGAACACAACAATGTCATCGTGTATCGCCTTAACTCCTTCTAATCCTTCAAGTGCCTCGTCCAATCTCCGCTGAAATTCCTCTGGGGCAGGTGAGATGCCAAAAGGCATTCTGAGCCATCGATACCGGCCCCAAGGGGTTCCAAATGTCGTCAAATAACTGCTCTCTTCGTCTAACTCAACATGCCAAAACCCGTCCTTTGCATCAACTACCGAGAATATGCGTGCTTTGTTCAATTCGGGAAGGATGTCTTCTATGGTTGGCATAGCATAATGATTCCTTTTAAGTGCCTGGTTTAATGGTTTGGGGTCAATACAAAGTCTCAACTTTCCGTTCGGCTTTTTCACGACTACTATTGATGAGATCCAATCTGTTGGAGTGTTTACAGGTGCAATCACACCAATATTGGTCAGCCTATTGAGTTCAGTTCGAAAATCATCCTTTATCGCCACAGGGGGCCGGCGCACAGGTATTTTCGAAGGTGTAACATGAGGATCTACTTCAAGATGCAGTTTTCCTCTCAACTTTCCGAGTCCTTCGAAAATTGTCCTGTCAGCTTTCACTTTTGACACATTTTCAGTCGATGAATCCGTTGTCAATGGTATCTGACTTGTGACTTGTGATTCATTATCCACTGGCAATGAAGCATTTGATGTGGAGACGATCGGCACGTGAGTGGATGACTTAAGTTGTAGAACTTCCTCCTTTGGAACCTCAGCCCTCGAGTATAGGTTTTGTGTGTTCACTGTTATTAAGTCCATTGCTTGTATAACGCGGGAACCTAAAATTGGCTTCACTTTTCCATTTACAATTACAAACTCGACCGAATACCGTCTCCCATTTTTTGGGTTGATGATTTGAACTCGTCGGGCCCCGACCGGAGACATTTCAGAGTTATTGAACATGACAAGCGTTACATCTGTCTCTACTAAATGTTCCAACTGAGGATCCTCAAAGACTTCCATATAGATAGATTTGGGCAACGCGTTCACGCTTGATCCGCTGTCGAGTTGACATTCAATTAAAATGCCCTTTGTTTCAATTATGGTATATAGCTTGGTCGGTATCTCCTCATGTTTTATAGTGTTAACCTCCTTTCGATCGATTGTGAAACAAAAGTCATCATCTGAACTCTCGTTTGTAGCCTCCACGTAATATACCTTTGGTTTTAATCTCCGACCAGGACGTCCATTTCCTTGATTTTGTCTTTGACCTTGACCTTGACCTTGACGAGGTCTTGACCTACATTTCTTTGCAAAATGATTCAGCATTCCGCAGATCGCACACGTTTTCTGCCATGCCAGGCACCGTTCGCGCTCGTTTACATGATTGTATCCACAATTGCCACAATTCACTATTTGTTTTTGCGAATTTCTCTTTCCACTACTTGTTTGCGGACGGTCCTGTGGTTGAGCGTTATCAGTTGCTTTCTTTCCGCATACCTTAACCTCTTCATTTGTAATGTCTTTCATGTGTTGAACTGATTTTTCAAATGAACGGCAAATGTCAATACACCTATGCAATGTCAGTGACTGATCCTGCAAGAGTTTTTTTCTTGTAGCATTTTCCCGAATCCCCATAACGATCCGATCTCTGATAAGACTTTCCTCTAATGCACCATAGTTACATGTCTTTGCAAGGGACCTTAATGCTGCGCCATACGCATCTATTGTTTCTCCTTGTTCCTGACTCCTGTTATTAAAGAGGTAACGTTCATAAGTCTCATTTGTCTGTCCAATGCAGAACTTTTCGAATTTGTCCAACACTTTGTCTACATCTGTTTTGTCGTCATCGTTGTCAAACGTGAGCCCATCGTATATTTGTAATGCATCTGGCCCTATACAAGTTAGCAGAGTAGCATTTCTCAGTTCTTTAGTTTTGTGTTTTAAGCCACTCGCGATCTCATAATTGTCCCAAATACGACGGAATTTTTTCCAGTTAGCACATAAATTGCCTCGTAAGTCTAGCGCTGTGGGAACGGGAAGGTTTGCAGGAGCTTGTACAACAATGGGAACGGCATTTATTTGGGCTTGGGAAGTCATGAGAATTGTAGTAGAGGCTGTGTTTGTAGTACCAGTAGACATTTTCACGGACACGGTGATGTTTGCACTTGAGTTAGGTTTTACCGTTTCACTTTGTGTTCATTATTTGACATTCGTCACTTCGTTTGAATCTCCCAGTCTTACCACACACTTCTGACACCATGTAGCGTCATTTATGATGTTTGTGATCGACATAAACCCAACACACTTATCAGCTTGACTGTATTCATTCTCCATCATAACAAGCACATGGTATACACAAAAACGGATGACATCATAAACCGGAAGTACCATTTTCAAGGGAGTGTCTATTATGGGGAGAAACCATTATTGTAGTTTCTATATTATCGTTACAGTTTAGATATTAATTACAGTCTAGATCTATTTCTAGTAATTTTAAAAGATAAAATAATCTTTCTTTAAAGAAGGGAGGATGTTAATAATATCCGGATTCTCCGTATCAGACTCTGTATATTAGTATTACCCTTAGAGTTTACTCCCAGAATCCTTTGTACTTACGGAAGTTGACGCCATTAAAGCATGTCATGTTTTCAGCATGGCTCCGCATCTTACTTCTACTAAACAACTACCAATACGTCAATGACAATCAACGAGTATATCTTTATACACAATAAAGCCATATAAGTATAAATATGAATTTAAGGCAAAGCCTCAGAAGAGCGCAGCTACATATAAAAAATGTAAATATAGTTAGGATTATAACCTCAGATTTAGATTGAGATTAAAGAGGTAGTGTAATGTGGAAGCAAACCTTAAATAAAATAATTAATTAACCATAAAAATACTATAACACGAAGCAAAAAATTTTCCTGTGCATCATTTCACATATAAAATGTCAACTTGTAGTCCGATATCAACAACGACATTTACAGAAAAGCTAAGTCGTCTAACAATAAAATCGACGGTATTTCAGAGAAATAACTACAACATAGGTTTGTACATTCATTGTTTTAGATGTAATATCAACAATTTAATCTGATATCTTACAATACCACACACTAGATCTAGGTCATATTTGTGTATTGACAGAAAGATCGAGACCGTGATGTGATGCATTCGTACATTATTTCAACCACTCTCGCAATTTTAACAATTAATTTATACAATGCAATAACTCAATGAATAACACACAGTCTTCAGCATTTATATTTCTATTTCCACAGAAAACTACCACGCTATTTCCTAGCGCTATTTATATCAAAATCTTCAAGTATATCGTTTATGTAAACTGGAACACCTCGACCCGATCCCTGATCGGGTATATGCCTAAACCACAGGCCACTGGGCTAACCTGTTTTATTTGTAAACTGGCACACCTCGATTCGATACCTGATCGGATATTTGCCCAAACCACTTACCTGTTTTTATTTACATCTTAACCTAAACATGTACACCGCATCGTACATTGTAAATGTAAACTGGAACACCTCGACCCGATCCCTGATCGGGTATATGCCTAAACTACAGGCCACTGGGCTAACCTGTTTTGTTTGTAAACTGGCACACCTCGATTCGATACCTGATCGGATATTTGCCCAAACCACTAACCTGTTTTTATTTACATCTTAACCTAAACATGTACACCGTATCGTAAATGTAAACTGGAACACCTCGACCCGATCCCTGATAGGGTACGGTATATATTCCCAAACCACAGGCCATCCAGTAAGCTCAGGCCTATTTTGTTACTCTATAACTAGTACATACACAACACATGTACCAATGGCCAACTTTTTATGTTATTTGTGAATATTCGATAACGATAAAAATGCTATAATTTTATACATGGCCAGACAACGCCCAGGCGTTTATCATTGGCATGATACTGATAATACATTGACGACCTATCGCTATCATTTAATAATCTATATATATAACAAATGGATTATGAAATAGGCTACGTCTATACGTCAGTTATGTTTTTCGTTAAACGACTATTTCAAATTGATAATTAAATATTTAGTTTGGTTCTAATCTGTACGTAATTCTATGATATTTTAATGTCAATTATACTTACCAAAAGGAATAATGATTATGATAGAAAGAAGTACATTTCCGATTCTGCCATTTTGTTTGTCACGTGGTTTTTGCACACACTATCAGTTTGCCCTCTTTTAGTCCGGGTTTACTGATCGAATCAGCTCGTTGTTTGTCGATGTTTTGTTAAAAAGTCGATCAATATGTCCAACAAAACTGTTATATGTTTACATGGTGAGATTTCAATAATTCCGGAAGTTCATCCCACCTTATGCAATGTTAACATTTTGATTTGTGATCAGTGGGTCAAAAGGGTTAGGATAAAATTTTTTTTTTTTTTTTTTTTTTGGGGGGGGGGGGGATGTTGCATGTGGAACCCTCCTAGCCCATGGCCTATTACCTTTCTCTATATATTAATCTATAGTGGGACTTTGACTTACATGTACCAGCGTGCTAAACCTATACGAACCCCTGTGGTCAATATCTAGAACCCATGTCATTATATGGGACACGAAAAAGGATTCTCTATTCGTAGTTGACGTCATTTAATTCTCTGAGTCATACAATTGAGTAAATGTGCTATTCATTATTACTATATACGCTATGACTTCGCCTTTATATAATAGAATGAATTTAAAACAGATTAATTACAAATGTAATATCCATGTTCTGTATATGGTAGCCGATTTCACAGCCGGATGCGTTTCATTTGAAAAGTTGTTTAGAAAAGTATTCTCCATTGAACATGTTGGATAATTGGTAATCCTTGTACTGTACTATAAAATTACCAATACCCCGGATCGGTTGCAAAATACAAGCACGACTGATTACGAAAGGAAAAGCTATACATTAACAAACATTGATTTACGTTTTTCAGAGTGATGCCAGGTGACATTTTATCCCCGCTAATATTTTTTGGTGGCTTATCAAATTGAGGGAAATACATGTATAATAAGTTATAAGTATGAGTTTAAAGATTTTAAACAGAAATAGAAAATAGAAAACATTATTTGCTACATATTTTTCTAGCGGGATAGTTATTTTTAGGTCTATATTGAAGATATTCGGAAAAAAAAGAAGGAAACAAAAATATAGATGAATATCTGAAAAAATGACAGGTGGTTTGTCCAGAATGATTTTGAATTTTTTAATTATCTAAGTAAATTTTATTACCAATAAAGAAAAAAAAGATCACGTGTATGTAAGCTTTCAATATTGTAGAATTCTTAGTTAATATTCAATAGTGCGTATAATCTGTAGAACTAAATCTATATTCCTATATAATCAGTGTCCAAAAAGTGAGCGGAACGGTGTTAGGGGACAATTACAGGCCATGAGCTAGCAATGTTCTCTGGGGCTGGGAGTGATTAGTGAGTTTTAGGCCTGAAAGCTATACTGTATCTAGGTACACCACGAGCCCTCTGTATCTTAACCCTCTTCCTATCCTGGTCAAGTAGAGATTAATGGCATTTAGTTCCGCTTTCCCAGATACGGTAGACGGTTATTCTGTATCTAAATGCCTCGATTCCCCCTCCTTCTTAGATCCAAAAGTTTAGGCCTAGTTTAGATACAGTTTTGGGTATTGGCGAAAGGTAAGGGATATTTAAGGAGCTAGTAGGATAGTTCTGGGGGAGAGAGTTGTGAGTTGCAAGTCCTAGGGAGAAGTTGGAGACGAGGTTTGATTAGAGACAAAGCATAGAGTTAAGTTTGGATAACAAGGATACCAGCTAGTATGATTTAATGCTAAAGTAAAATAGATATTATGATGAATATGTTTGTTAAATGTTAAAGTCTTCATTTCATGTATAAATCCTAACGAACCTGCAGATTTTGATAAGGCTTGTGAGGGCTTTGTCAAGGCTCGCATGAAAACAGAATGAAATCACCAGGTTCATGTTTAATTCATAAACGAACAACTTGAACTACACGCACTTCAGCACACCACCTTTGGGCGAGTTGACTCCCGAGAGATGATACACAACTTCTTGCAACCCCAACTCGCCCAGTGTCCTAACAACGCTCTTCAACATTTTATTTCCGAAATGTTTGAATTTTTGGTTAAGTCGATCAAGAGCCTGAATATCAACCATCCACCGCATGTGCTATCAGAAGGTACTGAACGTTGACAAGTGCGGGAACGCAAGCCCTACCGGTCGTTAAAATCGGCCACCACGTACATCGCCAATGACCCGGTTGGATCAGCCCTAAACGCACCGTGCCAACCTCTGACATCCAACAACTTTAGACTTGTTCCAACCACACGGGAGCCGGTACTACAGATCTGCGAGACAAGAACTATGAATCTACGCATCCAGGAATCACCTCCCTCCTTCAATGTCGGAGACGACATTGGAACATTACAAGTCTACACAACGCCAGAAGACAGACAGTCCATGCAGGTCTGTACCTAACCTGTATTCCTCAGCTCCCCCAGGATGCTCTCCCCGTGTCACCTCTGGAACGTCAACAACGTCATCGTCATCGCCAGCTGGTTACTGACAAATTGGAGCAGACCATTGCACTTGACACCATCACATTCCTGAACAGCGAAAGCGCCTAAGCGGGACATTGAAGAACATTCAAATGGTGCGACCTTACCATGGGCCCGACGTCCGCAGGCCTTTGCTCCCTCGTGACATGTGTTAACCTTTCTGCGATCAGGTTGCAGACACTGGACGTTGTTCACAAATCCCCTATCAACACTTCCGAACATAAAAGGCACGGAATGTTACGGCACCACTCGAGGGACGCTTTTCAACCCATCAACTAGTTGGCTATGAAGACACGCAAAGGTTCCCGCAAGGAATCCATGCATGTAACAGCACCCATCGCAAGGAAACATCACTCCATCGACCCATCCGATTTGAGCCAACTGGATCGCATGGTAGTGTATTTGTGGTCAGCCAAACTATACTGGCAACAAATCCACAGGAAGACTCGTTCTCGGATACAAGGGAAGCAACAACTTCCTCCCCAAAGTTTGTTGTATTTCAAAGTCATTTTGTGATCGCAAGCTCGAGCTGCTACTAACGATCCCAACTGGCAACACCAAATATCAATATGCAATAGCAGATCCATAAGCTGTATTATCTGGCAGCCAATTCGTCTTATCGTCGAAGTTCTTGAAAAGACCTACCACACAATGCTTCACCCTCCGTCGCCCGGGTCCCTAAATGGCTTTACAAATCTGATGAACCTAAATGGTAACATATCCCATTACTCATGTGCACTGCCATTACCTCCGTAATCAGACATTGTCGGATATTTCCACACAAGTGCACAGTATCAAATTTGCGGACAGAAACGGGTTGTGGGACAAATGGGATAAACAGGCCGACCATTCTCGCCACAGGAAAACACCTCTTCCCCCTCATTCTCGCAATCAAAGTCCTCGCAGTCACTCTTTGTCCCTTCACAAAAACTACTATGAAAAGCCCTCTCATAAAAGAAATCCCGCCGCAGAACTTCTTCACTACAAGGACTCAAGTCTGGGATTCCATGCACATAATGACCACAAGATTGGGTTCCCTTTAAACCAAAGGACTCCTATTCCAAGGAACCATCATAAGACAGCAGGTCCTATGGGACCTGTTTACTACAGGGGACCTCCTCCCGAGACCCTTTAAAGCATAGGTCAGCCTTAGTGGTCTCAAACTGACACAGGGGCGTAGGAAGCGGGGGGGCAGGGGGGGCAACTGCCCCCCCGTTCCCCAGGACGGGGGGGCAAACATGTCTTTTTGCCCCCCCATTTTCGCCGACTGAAATTTTCTAAAAATGCTTATTTGAAAGAAAAAAGGGTCCTCCTACACATTTTTCGTACTTCATTCTAGAAAATTTTCCGCTGCGCGGCGCATTTCCTAAAACGTTCAAGCACATAATGTCAAACGTTAAATAGTGAAAATTCAATACACACAAACTAGACTTAAAATGTCCATCAAGGGATTCTATGTGCTATTTAAAAAAATGTCTCTTAAAAGATCAATTTGTTTATATGTCTTAGCGAGACAATTAATTCATTTTTTTATGTTACACAAGAATGTGCCGATGGTGTGAAGCCGGTATATTAGTGATATATGAAAAATGAACATAAAGCATATATTATATGGTTGGGAGTTGAATTAATCTCCTCCTGTAGATGTGGCGGGGGGGGGGTTGGGTTACAAAATATTGAGGACCTTTGCCCCCCCCCATGACGTTTCATCTTCCTACGCCACTGTGACATGAACTCTTGATCTCCGAAACAACCTTATCGAATTCGCCAACAGTGACAATGACTGGATAGGGTACGAGCTGAAGGTGTGTTTCCGCGACGGAATTGTCTATTTTTGGTGAGTTAGAAATAGACGATTACCTGTGCTCAACAATCGCCAACAAGTTAAAAACTTCGGCTCTGAGGACCAACCGTTCCTCTCCCGTTTTCTCTATACTTGTACCAAGAGTACTGAGCATGGTGACGTACGATATAAAATCAAAACACCTTATCAACAAGAGATCCCAGAGGGATCTTGCCGCCCACCAAAGATTGATCTATGTTTGACCATGGAAAGAGGGATCTATTCTCTGCTTCTCAAACTTCTACTACATCATACATATAAAATTTGAGACCGATCGCTTTAGTATTTTCTGAGAAATAGCGGAAACAAACTTCAATGATCGAAATCCAAGATTGTTGTCTGTCGGCCAACTTGTTCACCGATTAGACCTAAAATATAATATGCACAACTAGGGTCCTAGGAAAACTTACATATACAATTTGAGACAGATTGCTTCAGTCCTTGCTGAGAAATAGCGGTAACAACTTTCAATTACCAAAATCCAAGATGGCGGCCTGTCGGCCATCTTGTTCACCGATCGGTCTGAAAATGCAACATGCAAAACTAGACCCATAGGAGGACCTGCACATGAAATTTGAGACAGATCCCCAGAGCACTTTATGAGAAATATTAGCATAACAACATAGTTAAGTCGTTATTACGACATACTAAGTCGTTATGACGATATATTTTTTCCAACGTGACCCTAACAGGCCGATTTCTCGAAACAAAAGTGCAGACTTGAGTTTTTATATGAAAACTTTAGACTTAAGTCATTTTGGGACTTAAGTTTGTTTCGAGAAATCGGGCCAGAACTCCCGAGAGGTGAAACCCAACACCTTGGAGCCCAAACTCGCTCATTGTCCTCACAACAATATTATAAAGAACACTGAAATGGATTTATAACCTGATTTGGATTTATCATAATAAAATTAGAGGAGCTATGTGACTGTGTCGAGTTTTGTGACATTACTATATAAAAAGGTATAGAAGGCAAAAATATCATCTTCTACCATAACTGTAGTTATATATAACATATGAAATGAACACAATTTGACAAAGAGTGACAATTATATATACACGGTATATGCGTTCTATTACGTTTTTGCGCTCAAGAAAGACGACTTGTTACCAAATGCTTTTCGCTTTAATGAGGCGGAATAAAGCGACATGTATATAAAGTATATAAATGTTCAACGCTTTCAAGTGTTTGTTCACACAGTCAAATATCGTTATCTCGAATTGCAAAAAAAAAAAAAAAAAAAAAAACCGCGTCAATGTTATGAGTATTATAGATGGGCCAAGCTACACCATATTGAAACGAATTTCATCCTCGTCTCTAATGCAGGGTTACTCACTCAAGTCTATTGGGTTGTGATCACAGATCATCTGATTAGCCAATTATTGGAAAGCATAGCTCAACGCCTCAATACAAGTTTACACATAAAATTCACTATCACTATAATTACTGTAAAATTAGAGGCTGTGCCAGAACATAGAAGTTATCTTGTAATAATAAGAGATCCCAGAGGGATCTTGGCGCCCACCAAAGAATGATCTACGTCTGGCAATGGAAAGAGGGATAATCTTTTCTCTGCTTTTCTAACTTTTACTACATATTACTACATATGAATTTTAAGAAAGGTCCTTTCAGTACTTTCTGAAATATGGAACAGTCGAAAATTTTCCAAATCCAAGATGGTTACCTGTCGGCCATTTTGTTGACCGATCGGTCCGAAAACGCAATATGCCCAACTAAGGTCCTAGGGGAACCTAAATATTAAATTTAAACCCAAGACAGTGACCTGTCGCTCATCTTGTAGACCGATCAGTTCCAAAATGCAATACGCACCACATGGACCTGGCACGAATTAACAGTATACATATATATATAGTATCAAGGGTATGAACTCGACGGTCGAGAAAATCATACCTATTTTTCCAAAACCATGATTATTTTAATAAATGGGCTCTATACACCATTGCCGCATCTTAAAGAGAAATAATTTATCTTTCCAGTGAGTGCTTGATGATCCAAATTGGCCAAGTATTGACGAAGTTATGGCTTGATGAATCGGGAAATTTACGAAAATATGCTAAGTAGACATTTCCCTGTCCGGTCGAAATGTCGTCTCGCCTCTAATGGGTACCTCAAATACCAAGCCAAAATCACAAAAGAAAAAAGGTCCGTTTTTCTCGACCGCCGAGTTCATACCCTTGATACTATATCATATAGATATGTATACTGTTGGTTTAAAATTTTGTGTGCCAGGTCCCTGTGATACGCACAACCTGGATCCTAGGGGAATATGCACATGAAATATGAGACAAAACCCTTCAGTATTTTCTGACAAAAAGGCGATATAACAAACTTCAATTGTCAAAATCCAAGATAGCGGCCTGGAAATCTGATAGAGAACCCTTCAGTACTTTCAGAAAAAATACCGGTAACAAACTTTAACTATCAAAATACAAGATAGCTGCCTAGCAGCCATCTTGTTGACCAATCAGTCCCAAAATGCAATATGCACAACAGGGGCGCTAGGGAAACATACATGTGAAATTTGAGAAATATCCTTTCAGTACTTTCTGAGAAATAGAACGAATATACGTACCCGGCCTACTATACCTGCTCCATTAGCAGTAATAGGCACCAATTGTAGCTCTAAAGACGACATCATTTTCTGTCTAAAAGTCTTTTGAGCTACAATATTGCAGCTAGGGTCCTAGGGGAACGTACATAGGAAATTTGAGAAAGATCTCTTCCGCCCTCGGTACCGCTATCGGTAACAAGAAATGTTAACGGACGGAAGGATGGACCACGGACCATGGACGAAAAGCTAAATACATAAGGCTAATAAACTACTGTGTTTGCAACAAAACACAACTATTTACAGAAATTGATCAAGTAATCAATTTTACTGTCACAAGAATGGCTACCTGAATTCTTGTAACAGAAACACAAAAGGATAGTGGACACTTGTACCGTGTATTTATCCTATATGAATACAATAACAATTTAAAAGTTATTTATAGAAATTGATCAAGTAATCAATTTCCCTATTATAAGATCAACTCTAAATATCTTGTAATATAATGAGATAATCCAGTAGAGATCCTAATGTTTTGACATTTTGACTATGACTTTGTTTGACTGATGAATATTTATGTGCTTGTACTTGCCAAGAGCCACATTTCCTGGTGAATATACTTCAAGTGTGGTATCGCACGAGGTTTTACAACAACTTCACGTATTCACAAGTGTGAAGACAATTCTAACATCTGAAATAGTAAATTAATTAGGACGATATTGAAATTTAATTTGTACCAGGTGCTCTAAATACGACAATGAACTTGTTAATAAAACTTAAATTATCAAGAAACATTAACATACAAGTTTACATTACATAGAGTGGTCTACATACAAACAAAGGTATCATAATGGTAGGCTATTCAAATCGCCTTTCGTCCGTCGTCCGTCAGTCCGCAAACATTTCTTGTGACCCTTATTGCTCAGAAAGCACTACAGGATCTTTTTGAAATTTCATATGTAACGAGGCAGCTATTTCTCATAAAGTAATGAAGGGATCTGTCACAAATTCAATATGTAGGTTCCCCTATGACCATAGTTGTGCATATTGCATTTTGGGACAAATCGGTCAACAAGATCGCCGACTGACCGCCATCTTGAATTTTGATAGTTAAAGTTTGTTACAGCTAGTTGGGTATTTCTCAGAAAGTACTCAAATTTCATATATATGTATATGTTCCCCTAGAGCCCTAGTTGTGCATATTGCATTTTGGGAGCAATCGGCCAACAAGATGGGCGCCAGGCAGCCATGTTGGACTTTGATAGTTAAAGTCTGTTACCGCTATTTCTCAGAAAGTATATTACGACCAACACTGAGGCTGAGCTCTCGCCATGATTGATCAGGCTACTTGTGATGCTGAGACACTGTGATATCTCTTGTATTTCTTTGTTCATTTCATCAACATCCAGTTTTATTATTTCTATTATTATTCTCCCTCCTTTTCAAATGAACCTGTGATATGTTGTTAATTGTCATTCGTCTTCTAATATACGGTTTATTTCATCTTGGAATTCGGTGGTTGAAGGTTGTTACAGCTATTTCTCAGAAAGTACTAAAGTGATCTATTTGAAATTTTATATGTAGGTTTCCCTAGGACCCTAGTTGTGCATATTGCATTTAAGGACTAATCGGTCAACAGTATGGCCGAGCAGCCACTATCTTGAATTTTCTCCAGTTTCATATGTATATGTCCATATAGGTCCTAGATTTGCATAATATATTTTCGGAGTGATTGGTCAACAAAATGGCAGAAGGACTGCCAACATGGATTTTAATAGTTGGAGTTTGGAAAGCAGAGAAAAGATCCTTCTTTCAATTGTCATACATAGATCATTCTTTGGTTGGCGCCAAAATCACTCTGGGATCTCTTGTTATCCTTAACCCCTTACCAACTATACATAAAATATATAACCAGCCTTCTCAGATTCAAATAAACTTTAAGATTAGACTTTCATATTAAGAAAAATTTTGCCAATTAAACCATTTAATTATTTTATATTGTGCTTACTCTTTTACATCAATATTCCACAAAACAACAAACTAAAGCATAATATATATAACGATGTATTATAATAATTCTATCTGAACTGTCCAATATAATTTATTTAAAATCACAGCAATGTAATTATAACAGAATTTTAACACTATAAAAACCAAACAAACAAATAAAGTGTACTGTATAAAGTCTTAACTAAAAATAGTAACAGTGATCATGACCTTTTGAACTGTCTCCCAGGTCACCATTTTTTACCTTTCTCAAGATTTCAACATTGGTGATTATCCATGATGAGTCATATGACACCACTGATAAACTTGGGGACGGACAGATAGACAGAGATGAACACTATCACCAGCCGGGCACTCCACATAATATCACAAAACTTGGTATCAGTAATAGAGTTTCTATAAGGCACTACTTCTCTTTAGCTCGATTGGTTAAGTGTCAGACTATAGTAATCCAGAGGTCCTCGGTTCGAATCCTGGCAGAGGCAGTAATTATGTTAAATATCAAATCATCTGCTCTGTTAAACTACCATGGACAGGTACAGCATGTTAGGATAGATTGGGGCCATGCTGTCGGAGTGCTTAAGATGTCCCGGCATATGTTATCACAAGCTTTCCATCTTGGGTAACAAAATTGAAACTCACAGTTGCCTGGTACTGACCGTTGGTTAGTAACTTTCGTCAGGTACCGGGCTTTCCTCCTTTTCCTATACCTGGCACATCCTTAAATGACCCTGACTGTTAACGAGATTTTAAGTAATCAAATCAAACTGAACCTTATATTTAATCAGTATTATAAGAATATAAGTAAACAGTGTTGCAATGATAAAACGGTATAAACTATAGAAAGCAAAAATTTAGTATCGGGCATGTGGCTGCTCGTGAGCTTCAACACTGTTCAAAGGACCGATCGCAAAAATGTAGGTCACATGCCTGATAATAAATTAAACAGACAATCAAAATAAATCCAACTTCTACACATTTAAACTGTAGATTCATAGTTGTTGATTAGATTCTGAATTTGTCACAATTATATTAATTCTAGAAACTCTGATAATTTGACAATATCCTATTCTGACCTTCTTTACAATGTGTGATCTGATCATACATGTATACATAGTATATTGTACACTTAAAATATGCCTGCTCGAAAGGTAGACCCCTCGGCTAGGACTGCAGTTGCCATGGTCACTTGGACTTCATACTGTTCCATCAACCACACGGATATGATAATCTAAATTACCTAACATTGGTCAGAGTGGGGCCAGGGGCCTGAGGCCTTCTTTGGGCACCCTTCAATATGTTCAGTCAAGTGTATCTCAGACTAACAACACCTGTATACATGAAGTACCTTATCCCAACCCCAGGAGGTCCATTTATAGCATACTGTACTTAGGTGGCAGCCTCTCTACATATACATTGTACTCATCACACAAATACGAAGTTATACAACAATAGTAGTCAATAGGGATATGTATTTTAACTGGTAATGCATTTTAATTTATTTGATAATGAAGCTTTATATATTAAAATAAAAAAATAATTCAAATACCAAGTGTATAATTAACTAAAACATTTATTTCAAAATTATTGGAAAATCATATTTCATCCAATATCTTTTCATTAATTTAATATTTTTTTACACTGGCTTTTTACATATATCGGAAACCTGATTATCATGACTATGTATATAAAATACCATATTACAATGTTGAATAAGTACCTAATCTAAATTAATTTTGATTATAATATATACATGTATTATTGGTAAATTCAAGGTTGTGACAGACATGCTTGATTTACGCATTGTACAGCTCCCGTCAGCTCCACTTCACGGCTGCCTGTCATGACAATAATTGAGGTGTATTCAGCATCTTTTACTATATGTTTTGCCAGCTAGTTTTTACCTCATCCCAATCTAACCCCCCCCCCCCCCGGGGAAATGGTGTACATGTTTACCCAGGCTGTACAACAAACATGTACATGTGTATCTAATAAGAATGGTACTTTTGTGTTTCAAACTCATAAACCTATATGATTTTTAAAAGCTGAAGTATATTTGTTTGTCTTAATAAACTTCCATAGAAACAATTCTAAAATCACATATTATATAAAGATACTGCCTCCATTCTCATAAAGCCGTGCAAACACAGAAGGCAACGATTCTGCCCTATGGCCATCTATCGATGGTCACCTTGAGGTACCTGTATAGCTGAACACTGTGGCTTACCTGTATGTTTGACAAGTTTTAATTATTGGACCATGACGCAATATACGGTCAAGATAACTTGCGGGGTTGGGATCATAAACATATTGTGTGTACCGGTAATTAAGAATCAAAACAAGCTGAATTGGATACTTGTAGGTAGACTATAGCTACGTCATAAAGTGTGAAGTGGATTTATTCTGCATGATCTTTTAAAGACGTTCAGTTTTTAATAAAGAATATGTAATTAAGCTATTTTTACGTACAATACTTTTAGAACTTAAAATAGCGAAGAAAAATATTATAAAAGTGTATATTTTATGAAGGACGATGTACAAGGGTGTCGCTAGAAAACCGATTGATAGGGACCAAATCTTTTTATTTAAAAGCTATATGTATTACCCGGTATATGATTGTATTACTAATAGCTTAAATTATAAAAGAAAAAGTGTCTCAAAGGCACAATAGGACTGGTTTTTGCCGTAGCTGCAAGATTGTAGTAAGACTTTTAGACAGAAAATGGTGTCGTCTTAGTAGGCCGGGTACGTATATTCGTTCTAGTTTTTGCCGCAATTCAAAGTTGTTTTTGACTTGTTTATACTATTTCATGTAAATGATATATATATATATATATTTAATGCAATTTACCCATAAAACATTGACTTTTGAAAACGTAATATAGACAATTTAAGATATGAAATGGAAACTACTGATATAAAATTAAATAGACATATACTTAATGAATACAAATTAATCTTTATTACTTTTTCGCAGTGAAAAGGTTTTATTCATGTATACTAAAAAAATATCGTACTATATAGTTATATATACTGTACATTAAATTGTAGATGTTGTAATAAAAAAAAACACTAAAAAATTATAATTATGTATCATTTCAAATTGAAGAACGTATTCTTCCCCGATCCCTAACTATAACACATCACCTTGTCTGTATAGGTCTGAATGTACCTGGACACGATGTCCACCTGTAGTGGACACGGTGTTCACACGTAGTGCACTCCGTGTCTACCTGTAGTCTAAATCTTGTGCACTCCGTGTCTACCTGTAGTCTAAATCTTGTGCACTCCGTGTCTACCTGTAGTCTAAACGTAGTGCACTCCGTGTCTACCTGTAGTCTAAACCTCGTGCACTCCGTGTGCACAAGGGTGTAACCTTTAGTCTACTACCAACTGTACACGGTGCGGTTCATAGTATTTTTTTCTTATATCACGGTACCTCCCACCAATTTCCAGATCAGGCGAATCCGGAATTTTTCAGCGGTTATGAGTATCAATACCTGGAGACACTATAGAACTAAAAGAACCTAAAGCAACTTTAAATTCACACATATGGAAGCATTTTAGATTCCGTATTATTGAAAAAGAAGGGACAGTGAAAGAGCCAAAAAAACAACCTTTTTGAATGATTAATTATCTAATAAATATTGTGCTACGTGTCGTATCATGAGAGAAGTATTGTGATACGTATTGTACCGTGGGGGAACCATATCGTTGCAGCACTATAACTAACTTTATAAAGTGACATAACTTCAGATGTTTAAAGCTAGTTTTAAAAAATACATTTCAATTATATCTAAATATCTTTTCAATAACAAGTTAGCTTTAACTCCCGTGGTCACAACTGTCGTCACAAGACAGTGGCAAACAGAAGGATGATCAATGGACACGATGTGATAAATACAATACATTGTAACGATGACTGAATTACAGGGTACAAATATGGAGGAATGTTTGAAGTGTAGGTGACTAATGAAATTACATGTTACAAACAAAAATGATGACCAATCAAACAGAGGCTAACAAAAGTGATTTCTGAAGTTACAGGTTACAATTAAGTAGGACCAAAAATTACAGGATACAAACACAAAGATCTAATGAATGCAATTTGATTTACAGCCATACACACATAAAACAGATGTTACTCTACAAAGATAATATGGTGTCTTATTCAATATGGTTTATACAGATTTTTATATTGCGGATGATTTCTCCTACAGAAATGGAAATCATACTTTGTGTTAGAGGTACTATATAAGACGATTGATAGACAAAACAAAACTGTGTGTTACAATCAAGGCAGAAATCAATACAAACATCTCAATGAATGATTGCAAACTCTACAGATGTCTGGCTCATGGACTAACAAGATTGTCACATGCATTATATTATGTAGCTCATATAATTGTCATGATAATTTAAAGCCAGTCCAAGTACATCTTGAAATGATAAGTTGAACGAAATGCTTTATACTGAATGATTTCACACAAAGCTATGTTAAATCATTTTTCAAAAAGGAAAAATATTTAGCTTTGGGATAAATAAATGGTTCTATGTATCAGTCGTCCCATGTTAAGTATGGGCCTTAACAGTCATCTGACTTCCTTGGCAAGAATCATATAGGAAAATAATTAGATATGGTGTCATGGTAGCCATATTCGATTTGGGATCGACCTGAGATGTAAGAAAACTTTGTCAAGATCATATCAGGATCATTTCAGGCAAGTTTCAGCCAAATTGCACCGGTATAACTTTAGAAGTTCAAAATGTGTTTTCAAGATGACGGCGGGCATTTTGGATTTCGGATTGATCCATAAAAAATAACAACACTTGGTCGGGACCATGTCGGATAATTATCCCATAAGCAGTGTATGGCTTATTTACGATACCGTCTTATAGGTTAAATAAATGATCAATAAATAACAATCGATGTTATTCAAGTAATTTCTAGACATACAGTTTATTTACCCCTTTCCTTCGGTTCAGCCTATAGCTATTTGCCATGTCATTGCATGGAATCTAAAGTTTATTTTCAAGTACCGCGTATATTAAAACCAATGTATTTTCAAGATACATTTGACTGCAAGAAAATCTAGGATTACTTTCTTATTATCGAGATCTTAGGGTATTAGGTGTACTTATTTGATTCCTATCCCTATCAGTGTCCCTTCCCATCTTTCTTTGTGACACCTGAAGATGTCAGGAAACAAGACACTACTAACCCTAGTGAAAACTTGAGTTACAGTAGAAGTTTAATAGCGTATGTGCGTCTGAGAAATAAGATCTCCATGTACATCTAAATATGCCTCTATTACAAGGTAATGGAATTTTTTTATTGTATTTTTTTCAAGAAAGTCCACATGTTTAAACTATACAAGAACCAGATGTACTGCTCTTTCAGGACGGAGACAATCATGAAAATGAAAATGAAAATTAGCTTGGTGCTGAAGGATCACGAGTAGCTCCAATCGTCCTCGGTACTTAATGAGTCAAATACGGTAGGTGTGAGGTCATAACCGAACAGGTAACATTGATTACTTCATGTAGACACATGTGTAACGTATAGCTGAATTCCTCTGGGGAAATGTTATATGTATTATGAATAACTAATTAAAAATTTTATAAAAGAAATCAATTTTGTTTTGTTTCAAGTGGAATCACATTTGTACCTACGGAGAAATGAGCTGGTGTAAAGGACCCTTAATCGTCCTCAAACAAGAATTCTAACATTTCTGGACACTGTTTGGAAAGGAATTTGTCTTTACAGAGTTCTTTGTATTGTTTCATATAACTCTCCGTCAGCTCCCGGAACGCCATGAACATGTTCATAATCTTAGAAAACATAAAGACTTCTTGTTTGCCATATCGTTCCTTCAACACATGTCGTAGATAGGAAATCAGATTCAGTTGTATCCTTTCCACTCTTTCAGGATCTTCTAATTTACAACGATCTGAAACAAATGAAACCTCAGGCTCAATTCGTGTTCATACAAAGCCAAATAAACATCCTCCACTTAGGCTCGTTGAACTTCTATAAACTTTTATTGTAATTAAATATATAATTGTAGAGCCTATCAGCCTATTTACTATACAAATGTATATTTAAAAGCACACATAAACTTGAATACTCAGATAAGTTTAATTACCTCTAAATACCAGAGCAATAGCGAGTACTAATACTCTTTCTTTTTCAGTGAGATTGAGTCCTCGGATTACACGTGAGAACTCAAACCAAGACAGCATGATTGCCTTGGGGAAGTAGATACTGGCTTCGTTAATGTGATGGGCCTCTCCATCGATACCCAAAGCCATCTGGAGGTCAGGGTTCACAGCACGGTACACCAGCAGCATGAAAAACTCAAATCGAGCGGCTAAAACAGAACAGATTTTATAAAACATATAGCAATTATAAGAATACAGCAAAATCTTGGAATGTATGTTTGACCAATGGCTAACAACCTTCACCCCCTTCCTCAGAAACCATGGCAACAAAATAATTTTAAATAGTTTTGGAAAGAAGTACCATAATGTTTGTAATTCATTAGAAACGTCTTCTTTATTCTATCACTGATATTATTCCATTTATATTCTGTATGAACTCTTTTAAATTGTTAGTACGTATGAAATATAGGCACAATTTGATTCATTTCTAAACCAATGTCTGGAGTATAGACATCAACAATTACACCATTTGACCATGTCTAAACCAATGTCTGGAGTATAGACATCAACAATTACACCATTTGACCATGTAACAATTACACCATTTGACCATGTCTAAACCAATGTCTGGAGTATAGACATCAACAATTACACCATTTGACCATGTCTAAACCAATGTCTGGAGTATAGACATCAACAATTACACCATTTGACCATGTCTAAACCAATGTCTGGAGTATAGACATCAACAATTACACCATTTGACCATGTCTAAACCAATGTCTGGAGTATAGACATCAACAATGACACCATTTGACCATGTCTAAACCAATGTCTGGAGTATAGACATCAACAATTACACCATTTGACCATGTCTAAACCAATGTCTGGAGTATAGACATCAACAATGACACCATTTGACCATGTCTAAACCAATGTCTGGAGTATAGACATCAACAATGACACCATTTGACCATGTCTAAACCAATGTCTGGAGTATAGACATCAACAATGACACCATTTGACCATGTCTAAACCAATGTCTGGAGTATAGACATCAACAATTACACCATTTGATCATGTCTAAACCAATGTCTGGAGTATAGACATCAACAATTACACCATTTGATCATGTCTAAACCAATGTCTGGAGTATAGACATCAACAATTACACCATTTGACCATGTCTAAACCAATGTCTGGAGTATAGACATCAACAATTACACCATTTGACCATGTCTAAACCAATGTCTGGAGTATAGACATCAACAATTACACCATTTGACCATGTAACAATTACACCATTTGACCATGTCTAAACCAATATCTGGAGTATAGACATCAACAATTACACCATTTGACCATGTCTAAACCAATGTCTGGAGTATAGACACCAACAATGACACCATTTGACCATGTCTAAACCAATGTCTGGAGTATAGACATCAACAATTACACCATTTGACCATGTCTAAACCAATGTCTGGAGTATAGACATCAACAATTACACCATTTGACCATGTCTAAACCAATGTCTGGAGTATAGACATCAACAATTACACCATTTGACCATGTCTAAACCAATGTCTGGAGTATAGACATCAACAATTACACCATTTGACCATGTCTAAACCAATGTCTGGAGTATAGACATCAACAATGACACCATTTGACCATGTCTAAACCAATGTCTGGAGTATAGACATCAACAATTACACCATTTGACCATGTCTAAACCAATGTCTGGAGTATAGACATCAACAATGACACCATTTGACCATGTCTAAACCAATGTCTGGAGTATAGACATCAACAATGACACCATTTGACCATGTCTAAACCAATGTCTGGAGTATAGACATCAACAATTACACCATTTGACCATGTCTAAACCAATGTCTGGAGTATAGACATCAACAATTACACCATTTGACCATGTCTAAACCAATGTCTGGAGTATAGACAACAACAATGACACCATTTGACCATGTCTAAACCAATGTCTGGAGTATAGACAACAACAATGACACCATTTGATCATGTCTAAACCAATGTCTGTTGTATAGACAACAACAATTACACCATTTGACCATGTATATACCAATGGCTGGAGTATAAAAAACATGAACAATGACACCATTTGACCATGTCTAAACCAATGTCTGGACCAGACATCAACAATTACACCATTTGACCATGTCTAAACCAATGTCTGGAGTATAGACATCAACAATTACACCATTTGACCATGTCTAAACCAATGTCTGGAGTATAGACATCAACAATGACACCATTTGACCATGTCTAAACCAATGTCTGGAGTATAGACATCAACAATGACACCATTTGACCATGTCTAAACCAATGTCTGGAGTATAGACATCAACAATGACACCATTTGACCATGTCTAAACCAATGTCTGGAGTATAGACATCAACAATGACACCATTTGACCATGTCTAAACCAATGTCTGGAGTATAGACATCAACAATGACACCATTTGACCATGTCTAAACCAATGTCTGGAGTATAGACATCAACAATGACACCATTTGACCATGTCTAAACCAATGTCTGGAGTATAGACATCAACAATTACACCATTTGACCATGTCTAAACCAATGTCTGGAGTATAGACATCAACAATGACACCATTTGACCATGTCTAAACCAATGTCTGGAGTATAGACATCAACAATGACACCATTTGACCATGTCTAAACCAATGTCTGGAGTATAGACATCAACAATTGACACCATTTGACCATGTCTAAACCAATGTCTGGAGTATAGACATCAACAATGACACCATTTGACCATGTCTAAACCAATGTCTGGAGTATAGACATCAACAATTGACTCCTTTTGATCATGTCTAAACCAATGTCTGGAGTATAGACATCAACAATGACACCATTTGACCATGTCTAAACCAATGTCTGGAGTATAGACATCAACAATGACACCATTTGACCATGTCTAAACCAATGTCTGGAGTATAGACATCAACAATGACACCATTTGACCATGTCTAAACCAATGTCTGGAGTATAGACATCAACAATGACACCATTTGACCATGTCTAAAACCAATGTCTGGAGTATAGACATCAACAATGACACCATTTGACCATGTCTAAACCAATGTCTGGAGTACCATTTGACATCAACAATGACACCATTTGACCATGTCTAAACCAATGTCTGGAGTATAGACATCAACAATGACACCATTTGACCATGTCTAAACCAATGTCTGGAGTATAGACATCAACAATGACACCATTTGACCATGTCTAAAACCAATGTCTGGAGTATAGACATCAACAATGACACCATTTGACCATGTCTAAACCAATGTCTGGAGTATAGACATCAACAATTACACCATTTGACCATGTCTAAACCAATGTCTGGAGTATAGACATCAACAATGACACCATTTGACCATGTCTAAACCAATGTCTGGAGTATAGACATCAACAATGACACCATTTGACCATGTCTAAACCAATGTCTGGAGTATAGACATCAACAATTACACCATTTGACCATGTCTAAACCAATGTCTGGAGTATAGACATCAACAATTACACCATTTGACCATGTAACAATTACACCATTTGACCATGTCTAAACCAATATCTGGAGTATAGACATCAACAATTACACCATTTTGACCATGTCTAAACCAATATCTGGAGTATAGACATCAACAATTACACCATTTGACCATGTAACAATTACACCATTTGACCATGTCTAAACCAATGTCTGGAGTATAGACATCAACAATGACACCATTTGACCATGTCTAAACCAATATCTGGAGTATAGACATCAACAATTACACCATTTGACCATGTAACAATTACACCATTTGACCATGTCTAAACCAATATCTGGAGTATAGACATCAACAATGACACCATTTGACCATGTCTAAACCAATGTCTGGAGTATAGACATCAACAATGACACCATTTGACCATGTCTAAACCAATGTCTGGAGTATAGACATCAACAATTACACCATTTGACCATGTCTAAACCAATGTCTGGAGTATAGACATCAACAATGACACCATTTGACCATGTCTAAACCAATGTCTGGAGTATAGACATCAACAATGACACCATTTGACCATGTCTAAACCAATGTCTGGAGTATAGACATCAACAATTACACCATTTGACCATGTCTAAACCAATGTCTGGAGTATAGACATCAACAATGACACCATTTGACCATGTCTAAACCAATGTCTTGAGTATAGACATCAACAATGACACCATTTGACCATGTCTAAACCAATGTCTGGAGTATAGACATCAACAATGACACCATTTGACCATGTCTAAACCAATGTCTGGAGTATAGACATCAACAATGACACCATTTGACCATGGTGTCCAAATAAACCAATGTCTGGAGTATAGACATCAACAATGACACCATTTGACCATGTCTAAACCAATGTCTGGAGTATAGACATCAACAATTACACCATTTGACCATGTCTAAACCAATGTCTGGAGTATAGACATCAACAATGACACCATTTGACCATGTCTAAACCAATGTCTGGAGTATAGACATCAACAATGACACCATTTGACCATGTCTAAACCAATGTCTGGAGTATAGACATCAACAATTAGACATCAACAATGACACCATTTGACCATGTCTAAACCAATGTCTGGAGTATAGACATCAACAATGACACCATTTGACCATGTCTAAACCAATGTCTGGAGTATAGACATCAACAATTACACCATTTTGACCATGTCTAAAACCAATGTCTGGAGTATAGACAATCAACAATGACACCATTTGACCATGTCTAAACCAATGTCTGGAGTATAGACATCAACAATGACACCATTTGACCATGTCTAAACCAATGTCTGGAGTATAGACATCAACAATGACACCATTTGACCATGTCTAAACCAATGTCTGGAGTATAGACATCAACAATTACACCATTTGACCATGTCTAAACCAATGTCTGGAGTATAGACATCAACAATTACACCATTTGACCATGTAACAATTACACCATTTGACCATGTCTAAACCAATATCTGGAGTATAGACATCAACAATGACACCATTTGACCATGTCTAAACCAATGTCTGGAGTATAGACATCAACAATGACACCATTTGACCATGGTGTCCAAATAAACCAATATCTGGAGTATAGACATCAACAATGACACCATTTGACCATGTCTAAACCAATGTCTGGAGTATAGACATCAACAATGACACCATTTGACCATGTCTAAACCAATGTCTGGAGTATAGACATCAACAATTACACCATTTGACCATGTCTAAACCAATGTCTGGAGTATAGACATCAACAATTACACCATTTGACCATGTCTAAACCAATGTCTGGAGTATAGACATCAACAATTACACCATTTGACCATGTCTAAACCAATGTCTGGAGTATAGACATCAACAATGACACCATTTGACCATGTCTAAACCAATGTCTGGAGTATAGACATCAACAATGACACCATTTGACCATGGTGTCCAAATAAACCAATATCTGGAGTATAGACATCAACAATGACACCATTTGACCATGTCTAAACCAATGTCTGGAGTATAGACACATCAACAATGACACCATTTGACCATGTCTAAAACAATGTCTGGAGTATAGACATCAACAATTACACCATTTGACCATGTCTAAACCAATGTCTGGAGTATAGACATCAACAATGACACCATTTGACCATGTCTAAACCAATGTCTGGAGTATAGACATCAACAATTACACCATTTGACCATGTAACAATAGACATCAACAATGACGCCATTTGACCATGTCTAAACCAATGTCTGGAGTATAGACATCAACAATTACACCATTTGACCATGTCTAAACCAATGTCTGGAGTATAGACATCAACAATGACACCATTTGACCATGTCTAAACCAATGTCTGGAGTATAGATATCAACAATTACACCATTTGACCATGTCTAAACCAATGTCTGGAGTATAGACATCAACAATTACACCATTTGACCATGTCTAAACCAATGTCTGGAGTATAGACATCAACAATGACACCATTTGACCATGTCTAAACCAATGTCTGGAGTATAGACATCAACAATGACACCATTTGACCATGTCTAAACCAATGTCTGGAGTATAGACATCAACAATGACACCATTTGACCATGTCTAAACCAATGTCTGGAGTATAGACATCAACAATGACACCATTTGACCATGTCTAAACCAATGTCTGGAGTATAGACATCAACAATGACACCATTTGACCATGTCTAAACCAATGTCTGGAGTATAGACATCAACAATGACACCATTTGACCATGTCTAAACCAATGTCCGAAGTATAGACATCAACAATGACACCATTTGACCATGTCTAAACCAATGTCTGGAGTATAGACATCAACAATGACACCATTTGACCATGTCTAAACCAATGTCTGGAGTATAGACATCAACAATGACACCATTTGACCATGTCTAAACCAATGTCTGGAGTATAGACATCAACAATGACACCATTTGACCATGTCTAAACCAATGTCTGGAGTATAGACATCAACAATGACACCATTTGACCATGGTCCTAAAACCAATGTCTGGAGTATAGACATCAACAATGACACCATTTGACCATGTCTAAACCAATGTCTGGAGTATAGACATCAACAATGACACCATTTGACCATGTCTAAACCAATGTCTGGAGTATAGACATCAACAATTACACCATTTGACCATGTCTAAACCAATGTCTGGAGTATAGACATCAACAATTACACCATTTGACCATGTAACAATTACACCATTTGACCATGTCTAAACCAATGTCTGGAGTATAGACATCAACAATGACACCATTTGACCATGTCTAAACCAATGTCTGGAGTATAGACATCAACAATACACCATTTGACCATGTCTAAACCAATGTCTGGAGTATAGACATCAACAATCACCATTTGACCATGTCTAAACCAATGTCTGGAGTATAGACATCAACAATGACACCATTTGACCATGTCTAAACCAATGTCTGGAGTATAGACATCAACAATGACACCATTTGACCATGTCTAAACCAATGTCTGGAGTATAGACATCAACAATTACACCATTTGACCATGTCTAAACCAATGTCTGGAGTATAGACATCAACAATGACACCATTTGACCATGTCTAAACCAATGTCTGGAGTATAGACATCAACAAACAATTGACACCATTTGACCATGTCTAAACCAATGTCTGGAGTATAGACATCAACAATGACACCATTTGACCATGTCTAAACCAATGTCTGGAGTATAGACATCAACAATGACACCATTTGACCATGTCTAAACCAATGTCTGGAGTATAGACATCAACAATTACACCATTTGACCATGTAACAATTACACCATTTGACCATGTCCAAATAAACCAATGTCTGGAGTATAGACATCAACAATTACACCATTTGACCATGTCTAAACCAATGTCTGGAGTATAGACATCAACAATGACACCATTTGACCATGTCTAAACCAATGTCTGGAGTATAGACATCAACAATGACACCATTTGACCATGTCTAAACCAATGTCTGGAGTATAGACATCAACAATTACACCATTTGACCATGTCTAAACCAATGTCTGGAGTATAGACATCAACAATGACACCATTTGACCATGTCTAAACCAATGTCTGGAGTATAGACATCAACAATGACACCATTTGACCATGTCTAAACCAATATCTGGAGTATAGACATCAACAATTACACCATTTGACCATGTCTAAACCAATGTCTGGAGTATAGACATCAACAATTACACCATTTGACCATGTCTAAACCAATGTCTGGAGTATAGACATCAACAATGACACCATTTGACCATGTCTAAACCAATGTCTGGAGTATAGACATCAACAATGACACCATTTGACCATGTCTAAACCAATGTCTGGAGTATAGACATCAACAATGACACCATTTGACCATGTCTAAACCAATGTCTGGAGTATAGACATCAACAATTACACCATTTGACCATGTCTAAACCAATGTCTGGAGTATAGACATCAACAATTACACCATTTGACCATGTAACAATTACACCATTTGACCATGTCTAAACCAATATCTGGAGTATAGACATCAACAATTGACACCATTTGACCATGTCTAAACCAATGTCTGGAGTATAGACATCAACAATTACACCATTTGACCATGTCTAAACCAATGTCTGGAGTATAGACATCAACAATGACACCATTTTGATCATGTCTAAACCAATGTCTGGAGTAAGACATCAACAATGACACCATTTGACCATGTCTAAACCAATGTCTGGAGTATAGACATCAACAATGACACCATTTGACCATGTCTAAACCAATGTCTGGAGTATAGACATCAACAATGACACCATTTGACCATGTCTAAACCAATGTCTGGAGTATAGACATCAACAATGACACCATTTGACCATGTCTAAACCAATGTCTGGAGTATAGACATCAACAATGACACCATTTGACCATGTCTAAACCAATGTCTGGAGTATAGACATCAACAATGACACCATTTGACCATGTCTAAACCAATGTCTGGAGTATAGACATCAACAATGACACCATTTGACCATGTCTAAACCAATGTCTGGAGTATAGACATCAACAATGACACCATTTGACCATGTCTAAACCAATGTCTGGAGTATAGACATCAACAATGACACCATTTGACCATGTCTAAACCAATGTCTGGAGTATAGACATCAACAATGACACCATTTGACCATGTCTAAACCAATGTCTGGAGTATAGACATCAACAATGACACCATTTGACCATGTCTAAACCAATGTCTGGAGTATAGACATCAACAATGACACCATTTGATTCCTGTCTAAACCAATGTCTGGAGTATAGACATCAACAATGACACCATTTGACCATGTCTAAACCAATGTCTGGAGTATAGACATCAACAATGACACCATTTGACCATGTCTAAACCAATGTCTGGAGTATAGACATCAACAATGACACCATTTGACCATGTCTAAACCAATGTCTGGAGTATAGACATCAACAATGACACCATTTGACCATGTCTAAACCAATGTCTGGAGTATAGACATCAACAATGACACCATTTGACCATGTCTAAACCAATGTCTGGAGTATAGACATCAACAATGACACCATTTGACCATGTCTAAACCAATGTCTGGAGTATAGACATCAACAATGACACCATTTAACCATGTCTAAACCAATGTCTGGAGTATAGACATCAACAATTACACCATTTGACCATGTATAAACCAATGGCTGGAGTATAAACATCAACAATTACACCATTTGATCATGTCTAAACCAATGTCTGGAGTAAAGATATCAACAATTACACCATTTGGTCATGTCTAAACCAATGTCTGGAGTATAGACATCAACAATTACACCATTTGACCATGTCTAAACCAATGTCTGGAGTATAGACATCAACAATTACACCATTTGACCATGTAACAACTAAACCAATGTCTGGAGTATAGACATCAACAATGACACCATTTGACCATGTCTAAACCAATGTCTGGAGTATAGACATCAACAATTACACCATTTGACCATGTCTAAACCAATGTCTGGAGTATAGACATCAACAATGACACCATTTGACCATGTCTAAACCAATGTCTGGAGTATAGACATCAACAATGACACCATTTGACCATGTCTAAACCAATGTCTGGAGTATAGACATCAACAATGACACCATTTGACCATGTCTAAACCAATGTCTGGAGTATAGACATCAACAATTACACCATTTGACCATGTCTAAACCAATGTCTGGAGTATAGACATCAACAATGACACCATTTGACCATGTCTAAACAAATGTCTGGAGTATAGACACCAACAATGACACCATTTGACCATGTCTAAACCAATGTCTGGAGTATATAGACATCAACAATGACACCATTTGACCATGTCTAAACCAATGTCTGGAGTATAGACATCAACAATGACACCATTTGACCATGTCTAAACCAATGTCTGGAGTATAGACATCAACAATGACACCATTTGATCATGTCTAAAACAATGTCTGGAGTATAGACATCAACAATGACACCATTTGACCATGTCTAAACCAATGTCTGGAGTATAGACATCAACAATGACACCATTTGACCATGTCTAAACCAATGTCTGGAGTATAGACATCAACAATTACACCATTTGACCATGTCTAGACCATGTCTAAACCAATGTCTGGAGTATAGACATCAACAATGACACCATTTGACCATGTCTAAACCAATGTCTGGAGTATAGACATCAACAATGACACCATTTGACCATGTCTAAACCAATGTCTGGAGTATAGACATCAACAATGACACCATTTGACCATGTCTAAACCAATGTCTGGAGTATAGACATCAACAATGACACCATTTGACCATGTCTAAACCAATGTCTGGAGTATAGACATCAACAATGACACCATTTGACCATGTCTAAACCAATGTCTGGAGTATAGACATCAACAATGACACCATTTGACCATGTCTAAACCAATGTCTGGAGTATAGACATCAACAATTACACCATTTGACCATGTCTAAACCAATGTCTGGAGTATAGACATCAACAATGACACCATTTGACCATGTCTAAACCAATGTCTGGAGTATAGACATCAACAATGACACCATTTGACCATGTCTAAACCAATGTCTGGAGTATAGACATCAACAATTACACCATTTGACCATGTCTAAACCAATGTCTGGAGTATAGACATCAACAATGACACCATTTGACCATGTCTAAACCAATGTCTGGAGTATAGACATCAACAATGACACCATTTGACCATGTCTAAACCAATGTCTGGAGTATAGACATCAACAATTACACCATTTTGACATCAACAATGACACCATTTGACCATGTCTAAACCAATGTCTGGAGTATAGACATCAACAATGACACCATTTGACCATGTAACAATTGACCATTTGACCATGTCTAAACCAATGTCTGGAGTATAGACATCAACAATGACACCATTTGACCATGTCTAAACCAATGTCTGGAGTATAGACATCAACAATGACACCATTTGACCATGTCTAAACCAATGTCTGGAGTATAGACATCAACAATTACACCATTTGACCATGTCTAAACCAATGTCTGGAGTATAGACATCAATGTCTGGAGTATAGACATCATCAATTACACCATTTGACCATGTCTAAACCAATGTCTGGAGTATAGACATCAACAATGACACCATTTGACCATGTCTAAACCAATGTCTGGAGTATAGACATCAACAATGACACCCATTTGACCATGTCTAAACCAATGTCTGGAGTATAGACATCAACAATGACACCATTTGACCATGTCTAAACCAATGTCTGGAGTATAGACATCAACAATGACACCATTTGACCATGGTGTCCAAATAAACTAATATCTGGAGTATAGACATCAACAATGACACCATTTGACCATGTCTAAACCAATGTCTCTGGAGTATAGACATCAACAATGACACCATTTGACCATGGTGTCCAAATAAACCAATGTCTGGAGTATAGACATCAACAATGACACCATTTGACCATGTCTAAACCAATGTCTGGAGTATAGACATCAACAATGACACCATTTGACCATGTCTAAACCAATGGCTGGAGTATAGACATCAACAATTACACCATTTGACCATGTCTAAACCAATGTCTGGAGTATAGACATCAACAATGACACCATTTGACCATGTCTAAACCAATGTCTGGAGTATAGACATCAACAATGACACCATTTGACCATGTCTAAACCAATGTCTGGAGTATAGACATCAACAATGACACCATTTGACCATGTCTAAACCAATGTCTGGAGTAAAGACATCAACAATGACACCATTTGACCATGTCTAAACCAATGTCTGGAGTATAGACATCAACAATGACACCATTTGACCATGTCTAAACCAATGTCTGGAGTATAGACATCAACAATGACACCATTTGACCATGTCTAAACCAATGACTGGAGTATAGACATCAACAATGACACCATTTGATCATGTCTAAACCAATGTCTGGAGTATAGACATCAACAATGACACCATTTGACCATGTCTAAACCAATGTCCGAAGTATAGATATCAACAATTACACCATTTGACCATGTCTAAACCAATGTCTGGAGTATAGACATCAACAATGACACCATTTGATCATGTCTAAACCAATGTCTGGAGTATAGACATCAACAATGACACCATTTGACCATGTCTAAACCAATGTCTGGAGTATAGACATCAACAATGACACCATTTGACCATGTCTAAACCAATGTCTGGAGTATAGACATCAACAATTTGACACCATTTGACCATGTCTAAACCAATGTCTGGAGTATAGACATCAACAATGACACCATTTGACCATGTCTAAACCAATGTCTGGAGTATAGACATCAACAATTACACCATTTGACCATGTCTAAACCAATGTCTGGAGTATAGACATCAACAATACACCATTTGACCATGTCTAAACCAATGTCTGGAGTATAGACATCAAACAATTGACCATGTCTAAACCATCTGACAATGTCTATGGTGACAGTGGCAGCCATTTTGGATTTCTGATTGACCTGAAAAATAACAACACTTGGTTGGGACCATGTCAGGATCATTTCAAGCAAGTTTCAGCTCAATTCAAGATGGCTGCTGTGGTGGCCATCTTGGATTTCGGATCGACTTGATAAATATTAACACTATGTCAGGATCATTTCATGCAAGTTTCAGCTAAATTGCACTTTCAGAATTTGAGAAGAAGTTCAAAAAGTGTTTTCAAGATGGCGGCTGTGGTGGCCATCTTGGATTTCGGATCAACCCGATAAATAACAACATTTAATTTGGGACCACGTCAGTATCAATTCATGCAAGTTTTGGGTCAGATTACCTAAAAGGTAGTTGTTTTCATCAGATATGACTCCATCAAACAGATTATCTACTAGGCAAACAAATTTCAAAAATTTAATATGAAAGCAGAAATCAATGTTTCATTAAATGAGCCAATTATAGAACCCTAGTTTCCATGTATTTTGCTTTTCTTGATAGAGGTTGAATAATAAATGATATTATGAAAAATACCTTAAGACACAGTGAAAAACCAAAATAATATTGTGGTTATAACTCGAATTAAGATGGCATCCTTTATAAAATAAAGCTTTCTTCGACATTAACAATTTCAAAAATATCATCAATCGATTTATTATCCTTAAATTAGTTGTAATGGACACCTCAAGCATTTGTCTATGTCATTTAGTTCCAATACTAAGACTTAACCAGAATTCTTAATATTGCTATATTGGCGGCCATTTTGGATTTTTCTTTAAAAAAAAACTAGGCTTTACTATGGAGGGATATTTAAAAAGTATCACCAATCGATTTGGCATCCTCAAGTTAATTAAAATAGATACCTCAAATGCGTTTCGATGTTACTTAGTTTCAATACTAAGACCTTACCAGAAATTAAAATGCAATAATGGCGGTCATTTTGGATTTTGATCAAAAACAAGGTTTTGCCATGGAGGGAGTTGGTGAACTTTTTTAAGTGACAAGAAGTACCAGCACTCTATCATTTTCAGTTGAGAAATCTGTTAACTTTTTTGTCCACCCTCTAATGGAGAAAAAAATTCCTTGCCTGGCCTAATAAAACCCAGGTGAATAGCAAGTCTTACAATACTAGCACATCAACCACTCTGCTCTGCTGCAGATATTTCATAAGTGACTAGTTATAAGGTGGAAGAGTGGTTAAAATCTCCAAATATATCATATACACAAGATCTCTATCTCTGGGTTCCAAGTTTGAATTCTGTGTGGGCAGTTGCCACGTATTATACTGACCGCTGGTCAGTGGTTTTTCCATAGGTGCTTTCCCCAACCTATATATAAACCTGACAAGTCCTTATATGACCCAGCTATTCACAGGACATTAAACAAATCAAACTAAATCTAAAGCCGTACCATCAACACTTACCAAAGCACTAACATGTAAGGAGTGAATTTCCTCGTCTGTTAGTTTGGAGGACACAGGTGCTAAATCCTCAGCACATTTTATTAGCTTTGGAATCAAGTCGTCTAATATGCCTTTGATGTTTTGACTGTCTGAGTTAGCCTGGAAATGACCACTATCATTCGTCAACTCAAACTGAGAGTCAGTGCACTCCATCATATTACGATCCTCCTGACTATGAATCGTAAATGGAGAATTGATCGGAGTATTGGATATGACAGATTTGTCGAAACTGTCGAGAATGATTGAGCTGCTGTCTGATGAAATACCCTCGTCTGAGCTCTGCTTAGGTAGAGTCATACTAATGTTTCTGGGGGTTTCCTTGGGAGGTTCTGCGGAGTCCTTCCCTTTCTGTTTGAGCTTTTTTACTTCTATGATGGCTTTTGTCCGCTCGGTCAATGTGTAACGGCCGTGGCGAACAGCTGTTTATGGAAACAAAGACACAGGTACAGACATTAGTGTTGGATAAAAGGACCAGGTTACTCAAACCCTGAAATAAATAGTATAAAAAACTGATTGGGCATTTGATTTATAATATGAAATGTGAAAACAAGTGAGGTACATGTATATGTATGAGAACTAAAAGTCTAGGTTAATTTAACATACTTAAGTTTTCTTATAAAAAATTCAGGAAATTATTTTTATTTTCATGGAGACAATGTCACATATCTGACCACTTTCCAAATGTTTAATCTTTGATCTTTTTTGATATTTTTTTTTATTTCAAAACAATTAATAGTTGTCTATTTTTATGGTATATATATATGAGGGGAATAATGTTACGTCACAAAGAATGAGTTATCACTACACTGTACATACCTCCCTTTGACATGCCTAGTTAATCACTACACTGTACATACCTCCCTTTGACATGCCTAGTTAATCATTACGCTGTACATACCTCCTTTGACATGCCTATTAATCACTACACTGTACATACCTCCCTTTGACATGCCTAGTTAATCACTACACTGTACATACCTCCCTTTGACATGCCTAGTTAATCACTACACTGTACATACCTCCCTTTGACATGCCTAGTTAATCACTACACTGTACATACCTCCCTTTGACATGCCTAGTTAATCACTACACTGTACATACCTCCCTTTGACATGCCTAGTTAATCACTACGCTGTACATACCTCCCTTTGACATGCCTAGTTAATCACTATCTGTACATACCTCCCTTTGACATGCCTAGTTAATCACTACACTGTACATACCTCCCTTTGACAGGCCTAGTTAATCACTAACTGTACATACCTCCCTTTGACATGCCTAGTTAATCACTACACTGTACATACCTCCCTTTGACATGCCTAGTTAATCACTACACTGTACATACCTCCCTTTGACATGCCTAGTTAATCACTATACTGTACATACCTCCCTTTGACATGCCTAGTTAATCACTACGCTGTACATACCTCCCTTTGACATGCCTAGTTAATCACTACGCTGTACATACCTCCCTTTGACATGCCTAGTTAATCACTACACTGTACATACCTCCCTTTGACATGCCTAGTTAATCACTACACTGTACATACCTCCCTTTGACATGCCTAGTTAATCACTACGCTGTACATACCTCCCTTTGACATGCCTAGTTAATCACTACACTGTACATACCTCCCTTTGACATGCCTAGTTAATCACTACACTGTACATACCTCCCTTTGACATGCCTAGTTAATCACTACACTGTACATACCTCCCTTTGACATGCCTAGTTAATCACTACACTGTACATACCTCCCTTTGACATCCCTTTAATCACTACTCTGTACATACCTCCCTTTGACATGCCTAGTTAATCACTACGCTGTACATACCTCCCTTTGACATGCCTAGTTAATCACTACGCTGTACATACCTCCCTTTGACATGCCTAGTTAATCACTACGCTGTACATACCTCCCTTTGACATGCCTAGTTAATCACTACGCTGTACATACCTCCCTTTGACATGCCTAGTTAATCACTACACTGTACATACCTCCCTTTGACATGCCTAGTTAATCACTACGCTGTACATACCTCCCTTTGACATGCCTAGTTAATCACTACGCTGTACATACCTCCCTTTGACATGCCTAGTTAATCACTACGCTGTACATACCTCCCTTTGACATGCCTAGTTAATCACTATGCTGTACATACCTCCCTTTGACATGCCTAGTTAATCACTACGCTGTACATACCTCCCTTTGACATGCCTAGTTAATCACTACACTGTACATACCTCCCTTTGACATGCCTAGTTAATCACTACGCTGTACATACCTCCCTTTGACATGCCTAGTTAATCACTACGCTGTACATACCTCCCTTTGACATGCCTAGTTAATCACTACGCTGTACATACCTCCCTTTGACATGCCTAGTTAATCACTACGCTGTACATACCTCCCTTTGACATGCCTAGTTAATCACTACCTGTACATACCTCCCTTTGACATGCCTAGTTAATCACTACACGCTGTACATACCTCCCTTTGACATGCCTAGTTAATCATACTACGCTGTACATACCTCCCTTTGACATGCCTAGTTAATCACTACACTGTACATACCTCCCTTTGACATGCCTAGTTAATCACTACGCTGTACATACCTCCCTTTGACATGCCTAGTTAATCACTACGCTGTACATACCTCCCTTTGACATGCCTAGTTAATCACTACACTGTACATACCTCCCTTTGAACATGCCTAGTTAATCACTACACTGTACATACCTCCCTTTGACATGCCTAGTTAATCACTACACTGTACATACCTCCCTTTGACATGCCTAGTTAATCACTACACTGTACATACCTCCCTTTGACATGCCTAGTTAATCACTACACTGTACATACCTCCCTTTGACATGCCTAGTTAATCACTACACTGTACATACCTCCCTTTGACATGCCTAGTTAATCACTACACTGTACATACCTCCCTTTGACATGCCTAGTTAATCACTACACTGTACATACCTCCCTTTGACATGCCTAGTTAATCACTATACTGTACATACCTCCCTTTGACATGCCTAGTTAATCACTACACTGTACATACCTCCCTTTGACATGCCTAGTTAATCACTACCTGTTACCTCCCTTTGACATGCTAGTTACACTACCTGTACTACCTCCCTTGACATGCCTAGTTAATCACTACGCTGTACATACCTCCCTTTGACATGCCTAGTTAATCACTACTGTACATACCTCCCTTTGACATGCCTAGTTAATCACTACACTGTACATACCTCCCTTTGACATGCCTAGTTAATCACTACGCTGTACATACCTCCCTTTGACATGCCTAGTTAATCACTACGCTGTACATACCTCCCTTTGACATGCCTAGTTAATCACTACACTGTACATACCTCCCATTGACATGCCTAGTTAATCACTACACTGTACATACCTCCCTTTGACATGCCTAGTTAATCACTACGCTGTACATACCTCCCTTTTGACATGCCTAGTTAATCACTATACTGTACATACCTCCCTTTGACATGCCTAGTTAATCACTACACTGTACATACCTCCCTTTGACATGCCTAGTTAATCACTACACTGTACATACCTCCCTTTGACATGCCTAGTTAATCACTACGCTGTACATACCTCCCTTTGACATGCCTAGTTAATCACTACACTGTACATACCTCCCTTTGACATGCCTAGTTAATCACTACACTGTACATACCTCCCTTTGACATGCCTAGTTAATCACTATGCTGTACATACCTCCCTTTGACATGCCTAGTTAATCACTACGCTGTACATACCTCCCTTTGACATGCCTAGTTAATCACTACACTGTACATACCTCCCTTTGACATGCCTAGTTAATCACTACGCTGTACATACCTCCCTTTGACATGCCTAGTTAATCACTACGCTGTACATACCTCCCTTTGACATGCCTAGTTAATCACTACGCTGTACATACCTCCCTTTGACATGCCTAGTTAATCACTACACTGTACATACCTCCCTTTGACATGCCTAGTTAATCACTACACTGTACATTCCCCTCTTTGACATGCCTAGTTAATCACTACGCTGTACATACCTCCCTTTGACATGCCTAGTTAATCACTACGCTGTACATACCTCCCTTTGACATGCCTAGTTAATCACTACACTGTACATACCTCCCTTTGACATGCCTAGTTAATCACTACGCTGTACATACCTCCCTTTGACATGCCTAGTTAATCACTATGCTGTACATACCTCCCTTTGACATGCCTAGTTAATCACTACGCTGTACATACCTCCCTTTGACATGCCTAGTTAATCACTACACTGTACATACCTCCCTTTGACATGCCATGTTAATCACTATACTATGCTGTACATACCTCCCTTTGACATGCCTAGTTAATCACTACGCTGTACATACCTCCCTTTGACATGCCTAGTTAATCACTACGCTGTACATACCTCTCTTTAATCACTACACTGTACATACCTCCCTTTGACATGCCTAGTTAATCACTACGCTGTACATACCTCCCTTTGACATGCCTAGTTAATCACTACGCTGTACATACCTCCCTTTGACATGCCTAGTTAATCACTACACTGTACTTACCTCCCTTTGACATGCCTAGTTAATCACTACGCTGTACATACCTCCCTTTGACATGCCTAGTTAATCACTCACTACGCTGTACATACCTCCCTTTGACATGCCTAGTTAATCACTACACTGTACATACCTCCCTTTGACATGCCTAGTTAATCACTACGCTGTACATACCTCCCTTTGACATGCCTAGTTAATCACTACGCTGTACATACCTCCCTTTGACATACCTAGTTAATCATTATACTGTACATACCTCCCTTTGACATGCCTAGTTAATCACTACGCTGTACATACCTCCCTTTGACATGCCTAGTTAATCACTACACTGTACATACCTCCCTTTGACATGCCTAGTTAATCACTACGCTGTACATACCTCCCTTTGACATGCCTAGTTAATCACTACGCTGTACATACCTCCCTTTGACATGCCTAGTTAATCACTACACTGTACATACCTCCCTTTGACATGCCTAGTTAATCACTACGCTGTACATACCTCCCTTTGACATGCCTAGTTAATCACTACACTGTACATACCTCCCTTTGACATGCCTAGTTAATCAATACACTGTACATACCTCCCTTTGACATGCCTAGTTAATCACTACACTGTACATACCTCCCTTTGACATGCCTAGTTAATCACTACACTGTACATACCTCCCTTTGACATGCCTAGTTAATCACTACGCTGTACATACCTCCCTTTGACATGCCTAGTTAATCACTACACTGTACATACCTCCCTTTGACATGCCTAGTTAATCACTACGCTGTACATACCTCCCTTTGACATGCCTAGTTAATCACTACACTGTACATACCTCCCTTTGACATGCCTTTAATCACTACGCTGTACATACCTCCCTTTGACATGCCTAGTTAATCACTACGCTGTACATACCTCCTTTTGACATGCCTAGTTAATCACTACACTGTACATACCTCCCTTTGACATGCCTAGTTAATCACTACGCTGTACATACCTCCCTTTGACATGCCTAGTTAATCACTACGCTGTACATACCTCCCTTTGACATGCCTAGTTAATCACTACGCTGTACATACCCTCCCTTTGACATGCCTAGTTAATCACTACGCTGTAAAGCTGTACATACCTCCCTTTGACATGCCTAGTTAATCACTACACTGTACATACCTCCCTTTGACATGCCTAGTTAATCACTACGCTGTACATACCTCCCTTTGACATGCCTAGTTAATCACTACGCTGTACATACCTCCCTTTGACATGCCTAGTTAATCACAACGCTGTACATACCTCCCTTTGACATGCCTAGTTAATCACAACGCTGTACATACCTCTCCCTTTGACATGCCTAGTTAATCACTAAGCTGTACATACCTCTCTTTAACATGCCTAGTTAATCACTACGCTGTACATACCTCCCTTTGACATGCCTAGTTAATCACTACACTGTACATACCTCCCTTTGACATGCCTAGTTAATCACTACGCTGTACATACCTCCCTTTGACATGCCTAGTTAATCACTACACTGTACATACCTCCCTTTGACATGCCTAGTTAATCACTACGCTGTACATACCTCCCTTTGACATGCCTAGTTAATCACTACACTGTACATACCTCCCTTTGACATGCCTAGTTAATCACTACGCTGTACATACCTCCCTTTGACATGCCTAGTTAATCACTACGCTGTACATACCTCCCTTTGACATGCCTAGTTAATCACTACACTGTACATACCTCCCTTTGACATGCCTAGTTAATCACTACACTGTACATACCTACCTCCCTTTGACATGCCTAGTTAATCACTACGCTGTACATACCTCCCTTTGACATGCCTAGTTAATCACTACGCTGTACATACCTCCCTTTGACATGCCTAGTTAATCACTACGCTGTACATACCTCCCTTTGACATGCCTAGTTAATCACTACGCTGTACATACCTCCCTTTGACATGCCTAGTTAATCACTACACTGTACATACCTCCCTTTGACATGCCTAGTTAATCACTACGCTGTACATACCTCCCTTTGACATGCCTAGTTAATCACTACGCTGTACATACCTCCCTTTGACATGCCTAGTTAATCACTACACTGTACATACCTCCCTTTGACATGCCTAGTTAATCACTACGCTGTACATACCTCCCTTTGACATGCCTAGTTAATCACTACACTGTACATACCTCCCTTTGACATGCCTAGTTAATCACTACACTGTACATACCTCCCTTAATCACTATGCTGTACATACCTGCCTTTGACATGCCTAGTTAATCACTACGCTGTACATACCTCCCTTTGACATGCCTAGTTAATCACTACGCTGTACATACCTCCCTTTGACATGCCTAGTTAATCACTACACTGTACATACCTCCCTTTGACATGCCTAGTTAATCACTACGCTGTACATACCTCCCTTTGACATGCCTAGTTAATCACTACGCTGTACATACCTCCCTTTGACATGCCTAGTTAATCACTACACTGTACATACCTCCCTTTGACATGCCTAGTTAATCACTACACTGTACATACCTCCCTTTGACATGCCTAGTTAATCACTACGCTGTACATACCTCCCTTTGACATGCCTAGTTAATCACTACGCTGTACATACCTCCCTTTGACATGCCTAGTTAATCACTACGCTGTACATACCTCCCTTTGACATGCCTAGTTAATCACTAGACTGTACATACCTCCCTTTGACATGCCTAGTTAATCACTACGCTGTACATACCTCCCTTTGACATGCCTAGTTAATCACTACACTGTACATACCTCCCTTTGACATGCCTAGTTAATCACAACGCTGTACATACCTCCCTTTGACATGCCTAGTTAATCACAACGCTGTACATACCTCCCTTTGACATGCCTAGTTAATCACTACGCTGTACATACCTCCCTTTGACATGCCTAGTTAATCACTACGCTGTACATACCTCCCTTTGACATGCCTAGTTAATCACTACACTGTACATACCTCCCTTTGACATGCCTAGTTAATCACTACGCTGTACATACCTCCCCATGCCTAGTTAATCCTACCTGTACATACCTCCCTTTGACATGCCTAGTTAATCACTACTACGCTGTACATACCTCCCTTTGACATGCCTAGTTAATCACTACGCTGTACATACCTCCCTTTGACATGCCTAGTTAATCACTACACTGTACATACCTCCCTTTGACATGCCTAGTTAATCACTACGCTGTACATACCTCCCTTTGACATGCCTAGTTAATCACTACGCTGTACATACCTCCCTTTGACATGCCTAGTTAATCACTACGCTGTACATACCTCCCTTTGACATGCCTAGTTAATCACTACGCTGTACATACCTCCCTTTGACATGCCTAGTTAATCACTACGCTGTACATACCTTCCTTTGACATGCCTAGTTAATCACTACACTGTACATACCTCCCTTTGACATGCCTAGTTAATCACTACACTGTACATACCTCCCTTTGACATGCCTAGTTAATCACTACGCTGTACATACCTCCCTTTGACATGCCTAGTTAATCACTACGCTGTACATACCTCCCTTTGACATGCCTAGTTAATCACTACACTGTACATACCTCCCTTTGACATGCCTAGTTAATCACTACGCTGTACATACCTCCCTTTGACATGCCTAGTTAATCACTACGCTGTACATACCTCCCTTTGACATGCCTAGTTAATCACTACACTGTACATACCTCCCTTTGACATGCCTAGTTAATCACTACACTGTACATACCTCCCTTTGACATGCCTAGTTAATCACTACGCTGTACATACCTCCCTTTGACATGCCTAGTTAATCACTACGCTGTACATACCTCCCTTTGACATGCCTAGTTAATCACTACGCTGTACATACCTCCCTTTGACATGCCTAGTTAAATCACTATACTGTACTGTACATACCTCCCTTTGACATGCCTAGTTAATCACTACGCTGTACATACCTCCCTTTGACATGCCTAGTTAATCACTACGCTGTACATACCTCCCTTTGACATGCCTAGTTAATCACTACACTGTACATACCTCCCTTTTGACATGCCTAGTTAATCACTACGCTGTACATACCTCCCTTTGACATGCCTAGTTAATCACTACACTGTACATACCTCCCTTTGACATGCCTAGTTAATCACTACACTGTACATACCTCCCTTTGACATGCCTAGTTAATCACTACGCTGTACATACCTCCCTTTGACATGCCTAGTTAATCACTACACTGTACATACCTCCCTTTGACATGCCTAGTTAATCACTACACTGTACATACCTCCCTTTGACATGCCTAGTTAATCACTACGCTGTACATACCTCCCTTTGACATGCCTAGTTAATCACTACCCTGTACATACCTCCCTTTGACATGCCTAGTTAATCACTACACTGTACATACCTCCCTTTGACATGCCTAGTTAATCACTACACTGTACATACCTCCCTTTGACATGCCTAGTTAATCCTCCCTTTGACATCCTATTAATCACTACCCTGTACATACCTCCCTTTGACATGCCTAGTTAATCACTACACTGTACATACCTCCCTTTGACATGCCTAGTTAATCACTACGCTGTACATACCTCCCTTTGACATGCCTAGTTAATCACTACACTGTACATACCTCCCTTTGACATGCCTAGTTACATATTAATCACTACACTGTACATACCTCCCTTTGACATGCCTAGTTAATCACTACACTGTACATACCTCCCTTTGACATGCCTAGTTAATCACTACGCTGTACATACCTCCCTTTGACATGCCTAGTTAATCACTACACTGTACATACCTCCCTTTGACATGCCTAGTTAATCACTACACTGTACATACCTCCCTTTGACATGCCTAGTTAATCACTACGCTGTACATACCTCCCTTTGACATGCCTAGTTAATCACTACGCTGTACATACCTCCCTTTGACATACCTAGTTAATCATTATACTGTACATACCTCCCTTTGACATGCCTAGTTAATCACTACACTGTACATACCTCCCTTTGACATGCCTAGTTAATCACTACGCTGTACATACCTCCCTTTTGACATGCCTAGTTAATCACTACGCTGTACATACCTCCCTTTGACATGCCTAGTTAATCACTACACTGTACATACCTCCCTTTGACATGCCTAGTTAATCACTACACTGTACATACCTCCCTTTGACATGCCTAGTTAATCACTATACTGTACATACCTCCCTTTGACATGCCTAGTTAATCACTACGCTGTACATACCTCCCTTTGACATGCCTTAAATCACTACGCTGTACATACCTCCCTTTGACATGCCTAGTTAATCACTACGCTGTACATACCTCCCTTTGACATGCCTAGTTAATCACTACGCTGTACATACCTCCCTTTGACATGCCTAGTTAATCACTACGCTGTACATACCTCCCTTTGACATGCCTAGTTAATCACTACGCTGTACATACCTCCCTTTGACATGCCTAGTTAATCACTACGCTGTACATACCTCCCTTTGACATGCCTAGTTAATCACTACACTGTACATACCTCCCTTTGACATGCCTAGTTAATCACTACACTGTACATACCTCCCTTTGACATGCCTAGTTAATCACTACACTGTACATACCTCCCTTTGACATGCCTAGTTAATCACTACGCTGTACATACCTCCCTTTTGACATGCCTAGTTAATCACTACGCTGTACATACCTCCCTTTGACATGCCTAGTTAATCACTACACTGTACATACCTCCCTTTGACATGCCTAGTTAATCACTACACTGTACATACCTCCCTTTGACATGCCTAGTTAATCACTACGCTGTACATACCTCCCTTTGACATGCCTAGTTAATCACTACGCTGTACATACCTCCCTTTGACATGCCTAGTTAATCACTACGCTGTACATACCTCCCTTTGACATGCCTAGTTAATCACTACGCTGTACATACCTCCCTTTGACATGCCTAGTTAATCACTACGCTGTACATACCTCCCTTTGACATGCCTAGTTAATCACTACCTGTACATACCTCCCTTTGACATGCCTAGTTAATCACTACTGTACATACCTCCCTTTGACATGCCTAGTTAATCACTACACTGTACATACCTCCCTTTGACATGCCTAGTTAATCACTACCTGTACATACCTCCCTTTGACATGCCTAGTTAATCACTACCTGTACATACCTCCCTTTGACATGCCTAGTTAATCACTACCCTGTACATACCTCCCTTTGACATGCCTAGTTAATCACTACCTGTACATACCTCCCTTTGACATGCCTAGTTAATCACTACGCTGTACATACCTCCCTTTGACATGCCTAGTTAATCACTATGCTGTACATACCTCCCTTTGACATGCCTAGTTAATCACTACGCTGTACATACCTCTCCCTTTGACATGCCTAGTTAATCACTACGCTGTACATACCTCCCTTTGACATGCCTAGTTAATCACTACGCTGTACATACCTCCCTTTGACATGCCTAGTTAATCACTACGCTGTACATACCTCCCTTTGACATGCCTAGTTAATCACTACGCTGTACATACCTCCCTTTGACATGCCTAGTTAATCACTACACTGTACATACCTCCCTTTGACATGCCTAGTTAATCACTACACTGTACATACCTCCCTTTGACATGCCTAGTTAATCACTACGCTGTACATACCTCCCTTTGACATGCCTAGTTAATCACTACACTGTACATACCTCCCTTTGACATGCCTAGTTAATCACTACGCTGTACATACCTCCCTTTGACATGCTTAGTTAATCACTACGCTGTACATACCTCCCTTTGACATGCCTAGTTAATCACTACGCTGTACATACCTCCCTTTGACATGCCTAGTTAATCACTACGCTGTACATACCTCCCTTTGACATGCCTAGTTAATCACTATACTGTACATACCTCCCTTTGACATGCCTAGTTAATCACTACACTGTACATACCTCCCTTTGACATGCCTAGTTAATCACTACGCTGTACATACCTCCCTTTGACATGCCTAGTTAATCACTACACTGTACATACCTCCCTTTGACATGCCTAGTTAATCACTACACTGTACATACCTCCCTTTGACATGCCTAGTTAATCACTACACTGTACATACCTCCCTTTGACATGCCTAGTTAATCACTACACTGTACATACCTCCTTTGACATGCCTAGTTAATCACTACCTGTACATACCTCCCTTTGACATGCCTAGTTAATCACTACACTGTACATACCTCCCTTTGACATGCCTAGTTAATCACTACACTGTACATACCTCCCTTTGACATGCCTAGTTAATCACTACGCTGTACATACCTCCCTTTTGACATGCCTAGTTAATCACTACGCTGTACATACCTCCCTTTGACATGCCTAGTTAATCACTACCTGTACATACCTCCCTTTGACATGCCTAGTTAATCACTACGCTGTACATACCTCCCTTTGACATGCCTAGTTAATCACTACACTGTACATACCTCCCTTTGACATGCCTAGTTAATCACTACACTGTACATACCTCCCTTTGACATGCCTAGTTAATCACTACACTGTACATACCTCCCTTTGACATGCCTAGTTAATCACTACACTGTACATACCTCCCTTTGACATGCCTAGTTAATCACTACACTGTACATACCTCCCTTTGACATGCCTAGTTAATCACTACCTGTACATACCTCCCTTTGACATGCCTAGTTAATCATATACGCTGTACATACCTCCCTTTGACATACCTAGTTAATCACTACGCTGTACATACCTCCCTTTGACATGCCTAGTTAATCACTACGCTGTACATACCTCCCTTTGACATGCCTAGTTAATCACTACGCTGTACATACCTCCCTTTGACATGCCTAGTTAATCACTACACTGTACATACCTCCCTTTGACATGCCTAGTTAATCACTACGCTGTACATACCTCCCTTTGACATGCCTAGTTAATCACTACACTGTACATACCTCCCTTTGACATGCCTAGTTAATCACTACGCTGTACATACCTCCCTTTTGACATGCCTAGTTAATCACTACCTGTACATACCTCCCTTTGACATGCCTAGTTAATCACTACGCTGTACATACCTCCCTTTGACATGCCTAGTTAATCACTACGCTGTACATACCTCCCTTTGACATGCCTAGTTAATCAACACGCTGTACATACCTCCCTTTGACATGCCTAGTTAATCACTACGCTGTACATACCTCCCTTTGACATGCCTAGTTAATCACTACGCTGTACATACCTCCCTTTGACATGCCTAGTTAATCACTACGCTGTACATACCTCCCTTTGACATGCCTAGTTAATCACTACGCTGTACATACCTCCCTTTGACATGCCTAGTTAATCACTACGCTGTACATACCTCCCTTTGACATGCCTAGTTAATCACTACGCTGTACATACCTCCCTTTGACATGCCTAGTTAATCACTACACTGTACATACCTCCCTTTGACATGCCTAGTTAATCACTACGCTGTACATACCTCCCTTTGACATGCCTAGTTAATCACTACGCTGTACATACCTCCCTTTGACATGCCTAGTTAATCACTACGCTGTACATACCTCCCTTTGACATGCCTAGTTAATCACTACGCTGTACATACCTCCCTTTGACATGCCTAGTTAATCACTACGCTGTACATACCTCCCTTTGACATGCCTAGTTAATCACTACACTGTACATACCTCCCTTTGACATGCCTAGTTAATCACTACACTGTACATACCTCCCTTTGACATACCTAGTTAATCACTACGCTGTACATACCTCCCTTTGACATGCCTAGTTAATCACTACACTGTACATACCTCCCTTTGACATGCCTAGTTAATCACTACGCTGTACATACCTCCCTTTGACATGCCTAGTTAATCACTACGCTGTACATACCTCCCTTTGACATGCCTAGTTAATCACTACGCTGTACATACCTCCCTTTGACATGCCTAGTTAATCACTACGCTGTACATACCTCCCTTTGACATGCCTAGTTAATCACTACACTGTACATACCTCCCTTTAATCACTACGCTGTACATACCTCCCTTTGACATGCCTAGTTAATCACTACACTGTACATACCTCCCTTTGACATGCCTAGTTAATCACTACACTGTACATACCTCCCTTTGACATGCCTAGTTAATCACTACACTGTACATACCTCCCTTTGACATGCCTAGTTAATCACTACACTGTACATACCTCCCTTTGACATGCCTAGTTAATCACTATACTGTACATACCTCCCTTTGACATGCCTAGTTAATCACTACACTGTACATACCTCCCTTTGACATGCCTAGTTAATCACTACACTGTACATACCTCCCTTTGACATGCCTAGTTAATCACTATACTGTACATACCTCCCTTTGACATGCCTAGTTAATCACTACCCTGTACATACCTCCCTTTGACATGCCTAGTTAATCACTACACTGTACATACCTCCCTTTGACATGCCTAGTTAATCACTATACTGTACATACCTCCCTTTGACATGCCTAGTTAATCACTACACTGTACATACCTCCCTTTGACATGCCTAGTTAATCACTACACTGTACATACCTCCCTTTGACATGCCTAGTTAATCACTACACTGTACATACCTCCCTTTGACATGCCTAGTTAATCACTACACTGTACATACCTCCCTTTGACATGCCTAGTTAATCACTACACTGTACATACCTCCCTTTGACATGCCTAGTTAATCACTACGCTGTACATACCTCTCTTTAATCACTACACTGTACATACCTCCCTTTGACATGCCTAGTTAATCACTACACTGTACATACCTCCCTTTGACATGCCTAGTTAATCACTATACTGTACATACCTCCCTTTGACATGCCTAGTTAATCACTACACTGTAAATACCTCCCTTTGACATGCCTAGTTAATCACTACACTGTACATACCTCCCTTTGACATGCCTAGTTAATCACTACACTGTACATACCTCCCTTTGACATGCCTAGTTAATCACTATACTGTACATACCTCCCTTTGACATGCCTAGTTAATCACTACACTGTAAATACCTTCCTTTGACATGCCTAGTTAATCACTACACTGTACATACCTCCCTTTGACATGTCTAGTTAATCACTATACTGTACATACCTCCCTTTGACATGCCTAGTTAATCACTACACTGTACATACCTCCCTTTGACATGCCTAGTTAATCACTACACTGTACATACCTCCCTTTGACATGCCTAGTTAATCACTACGCTGTACATACCTCCCTTTGACATGCCTAGTTAATCACTACACTGTACATACCTCCCTTTGACATGCCTAGTTAATCACTACGCTGTACATACCTCCCTTTGACATGCCTAGTTAATCACTACGCTGTACATACCTCTCTTTGACATGCCTAGTTAATCACTACACTGTACATACCTCCCTTTGACATGCCTAGTTAATCACTACGCTGTACATACCTCCCTTTGACATGCCTAGTTAATCACTACCCTGTACATACCTCCCTTTGACATGCCTAGTTAATCACTACACTGTACATACCTCCCTTTGACATGCCTAGTTAATCACTACGCTGTACATACCTCCCTTTGACATGCCTAGTTAATCACTACACTGTACATACCTCCCTTTGACATGCCTAGTTAATCACTACCCTGTACATACCTCCCTTTGACATGCCTAGTTAATCACTACGCTGTACATACCTCCCTTTGACCCTTTAATCACTACGCTGTACATACCTCCCTTTGACATGCCTAGTTAATCACTACGACTGTACATACCTCCCTTTGACATGCCTAGTTAATCACTACGCTGTACATACCTCCTTGACATCCTAGTTATCACTACACTGTACATACCTCCCTTTGACATGCCTAGTTAATCACTTTGCTGTACATACCTCCCTTTGACATACCTAGTTAATCACTACGCTGTACATACCTCCCTTTGACATGCCTAGTTAATCACTACGCTGTACATACCTCCCTTTGACATGCCTAGTTAATCACTATGCTGTACATACCTCCCTTTGACATGCCTAGTTAATCACTACACTGTACATACCTCCCTTTAACATTCCTAGTTAATCACTACACTGTACATACCTCCCTTTAACATTCCTAGTTAATCACTACGCTGTACATACCTCCCTTTGACATGCCTAGCTTTATACATTTATCCATACGACATGCTGAACAGTTTCCATGTGGACTGTCCTTTATTACACATTTTTTTTTCCTGGAACATTTATAGGGCTCCTTCCGAGAAAGGTACCGCCTGAAGAAACCCTGGAGAAGAAACAGGATATTGAGATTAAAACTAGAAATATGTCTGTGAGACATTAAGTGCTTGCTAAATACTTTCTAAAACCTTAATTTCCAGTACAATATGCATCTATAAGGCCTGGCTAGGAGATATTTTGCACATTCAAAAATGTAACATATCTAATAAATAACCCGTAGATATATATTCACAAGCCTATGTATGTATGTATCAACGTAAATTCCTTCATATATTTTTCAGAGCACCCGTCTATATGACAGTACAATGAAGTCAGATACACTCCACAAGGGATAACTGGGTTTAGTGTCTATGGCATCCAACAACCAACTCTACCAACACAAACTAACTACAATTTATATACAAACATGCATATGCAACCATACACAGAGAACAATTAATTTAACTATTACCATATACACCCAGCCCCCCAAGAATGCACTGACACTTGTTGTTGTCTAATGTTGGAGGAAAACCACAAAGGAAAACCAGCGTGCCACCATGGAGACAACAAACCCAACAGACATCGCCTTGAGCAGGAGTCGAACCTCTTACTGAAGCGAGCGGTCTTCAGCTCACACTTGAATGCATCTGGTGATTCCTGCCAGCGCATTAGCGATCACGGCTACCGAGGCACTATATGAAATATCATCCTCGGCAACAGGTGTACGTAGCACTATTGATCGCTCATTACCGTTGGGACTATTGCAAGGAGATGGTTTACGTCCTTTATGTTTTGTAATAAATACTTTCCTTTGCTTCATCAGAACTGTAAATGTGAAATAACTTTGAACTTTTTTTAATGATATTGATATGATAGACATTTTTTGGGCCGTTTTTGATTATAGTTTGACTGGTTGGACCAAGTTAGGTGGACCTACATATTAGTGTAACAGGGAAGGAGAAAATGTAGCAGCCAGACCCGGATTCGAACCGGGAACTCCGAACACTAAAGCCGAATGCTCTACCGCTGAGTTACCTGGTAACCGATGATCAACCCAGTCCTATCCTGCTACATAGTGTGAGATATCATAGCTGCAATATAGTAGCTCAAATGACATTTAGACAGAAAATGGTGTCGCCGGCCGAAAGGTTTTGTAGGCCGGGTACGTATATTTGTTCTAGAGATATCTCAATGCTTCATATTTTAGGAAAAAGATCATGTGCAACTGAGGTCAAAGGTTAAAATATATGTTGCTTAATTATCCAGGTGTAGGTGGAGGACTAGTGATAGAATGGTGGGACACCTTTTAAACCATTTGGCCACAGCAGCACTTGCATACTACACATATATATTATTTAGTAAACATGAAATGTCTCATATGTTTCGACATATATATAACACTGATTTGAATTTTTTCAAGTTCAAATACCAGGAAGACGTTTATCTAGATGAAATAGATGCAGATGAAGATCCGTTAGTTTATAATAGTACACTTTACCTTGCAGGCCTCACATGAGTTGACACCATAATGGATCCCGGAAGCCTTCCCATCACACACTTTACACGGGGGCAGCTGTAGCACCGCCGTCTTTAGTGATAGCTTCTTCTCCATTATTCACATACAAGTCTGTAACATAAAAGGAGAGTAAACACCTTCAGATGTGAACAGTACTGAGGCATATAGTTTGGTTTGGTTTGGTAGTTATGCATTGCCTCATGTATTGTTGATCGAGGGACAGAATATCGCCTGAACTGAAGGCGAGGGTACTATCCTACAACAAGATAGTGCCCTCTTAGCAAGGTCATAGTGAAATATATTATGTCACCTAACATTTGTAAAGCCTTTTTCAAAGTCTTTGCTATCAACGACATATACAAGACCCTTAATATACCATTGTGGGTATTTTAGTTGGGCACTAAGTTTGTAACAATAGTAGAAAATGTAGTGACCAGACCATGATTTGAATCCAAGTCCTCTAAACACATCTGGATGTTCTACCAATTAAGCTACCTGGTCACTAATGATCAACCCAATCAAATCCTACTACATAATTATACCATACAATAAAGTTCAGGTACTTGTTTATTGTAAACTTTATTCATTTTACATTAATTGCAAAACAAGTTATATAACTTATACAAATCACTTCTGATGGCTCGAATGAAAGCATGCGAGGGGTCAAGAGTATCTAGAGAAAACCTGTGTAATAGGGCAGGTGACCCCTGACCTTTCCACATACATATATGAACTATAATTGCTATATGATATATAAGCATCATACTCATGTGCCTTCAATGACAGAAATCATAACCATTTAAAATTACCACAAAAATTGTATGAAAATATTTGAAATTTGGCTTCAAAAACCTATAGCTACGGTGGGATTCTACAGCATTCTGATCCTCTGTCAGCATAGCCTACTGAAGTGTATAGATTTATAGGTATCAGAGTGTCTGTGGTTAGTTAAAACACATGGCAGGGAAATAAAACATTGTATTTCCCTGGGACACCACCCTCGGAAACTCATCGTGTCTAAACTCCACTATGCTCAGACCGGCCGTAGGCTGATTAACAAAGGTAATCGACGTTGTGGGATGCATATGCCACCATGGTGACTATCCATTTCCCACATGAAGTCATCTCCCCTTCTGATGACAGACACAGCTTTAAACCACATTTTTACTCTTTGTGAATATATCCTAGAGTAATATTTACCCCATACATATTCGCGACTTTGCTGTATAAAACACAATTCATGTCCCTGGTGAAAGTGTGATATGAAGATTTCTACCACAACTTGTAGTGTTATTCCACTCTCAAGCCATTGTATGTATGTGCTGGGTATTGGAAAAATATATTGATATTCCACTAGTGGAATAATACCTTCCAGTCTTTTGATTGGTTGAGATTTCAGACTTTGACCTGAACACCTTTTTTCTCATTGTTATATATGTCACAGATTGTTGACGTCATCAATTATCAAATGATTGCTGTACTGATCGCTGTAAAATCTTAGGCAGCTCAGCAGAAAACAGCTGAACCAATCACAGGCCTGCAAATTAAAGACAGCCAACCACAGTGTACTGGTAAACAGCTAGCATTCTTTTGATGTACATCAAATGACTAAATTACTTGTTCTATTCTGTTGCCTCGAATTTCACTATGATATAACTAGTCCAGGGGTGTACAGATCGTAAGTGATCGGAACCCCTGGAAATCAAGGATGGGCCTTAGGAGTATGGCAAGCCGTTTGGGTTTTTACCTATTGAAATGAAGATATCTGTATTCAAAATACAGATATCTGTATTTCTACAACAATTAGAGATATCTGTATTTGAATTAGAGATTTCTTTAATTGAATTAGAGATATCTGTATTTGAATTACATTCTCTACTTAAAATAGAGATATCTCTAATCAAACACGAAATAGAGATATCTCTAATTAAAATACACAGATATCTTTAATTGAATTAGAGATATCTGTATTTAAATTAGAGATATCTGTATTTGAATTAAAGATATCTTTATTTTAAAAGCAGATATTTTTATTTCAATAAGAGATATCTGCATTTCATTGTAAATATATTGTAAATATTTCATTGTCAATTAAAGATATCTCTAATTCAATTAAAGATATCTCTAATTCAGTTAAAGATATCTCTTATTGTTGTAGAAATACAGATATCTTTATTTTAAATACTGATATCTCTCCGTTTTGCGCATGACGGAAGTAAAGCAGTAGTGACGCAAAATGGCGGGGAATGCAGACGGTGTTACAACATATCTGCTTTCAATATTATTCAATTATAGCTGCAACAGTTCGCTCTGTTTTCTGGAGAGCAGTTGCCATGTCCTGTTCTTAAGAAATCCCCTCCAAATAGCAAGTTTATCGGTTTAGTAGACCTACAGTTATCATACATGCAAATGGATTCTTAAAATCTTATTTAATTACAAGCATTTCATTAACATTGATCAGGATTAGGGAGTAGTCATTATTCTCTTTGTGTTTCAAAATTAATCTTCGTACTGAGCAAACATGTGTAAATACAGATATCTTTAATTCAAATAGAGATATCTGTATTTCAAAGTATTTGCAGATATCTCTAATTCAATTAAAGATATCTCTATTTCAAATAGAGATATCTGTATTTGAATTAGAGATATCTGTATTTGAATTAGAGATATCTGTATTTAAAATGAAGACATCTCTATATAAACAAAATTAAAGATATCTTTATTTAAAATAGGGATATCTTTAATTTAAATAGAGATGTCTCTATTTTTCAATAGAGATGTCTCTATTTAAAACAAGAGATATCTTTAATTGGACAATAATTAAATGTATATCTATATTTAAAATAAAGACATCTCAATTACCATTATAATTCAAATAGAGATATCTGAATTTGAAATAAAGATATCTGCAATTTAAATAGAGAATACACGGTTAGTATCTTACAATACAAGGTTTATTTTGGTGCGAGACTTAGGAAAGCCGAGATGACGAGGCTTTGCCGAGTCATCTCGGCTTTCCGTGTCGAGCACCAAAATAAACCTTGTATTGTAAGATACTAACCGTGTATTCTGTTTATCCTGCAACCATTATGGCATTCAAAACGAAAGCAAATTGACAGTTCCTTACTTTGTTTCGCTCGAAGCGAGACGATTCTTTGATGCGGAGGTAAAGATTCATTCACTTAACCGAATGAGAGTGCACTCCTTTTTACTGCCGTGGGAAATAAATAAGAGCATTTACAAACAGTCACCGTAATTCTATTCAGTGTGATATATCACTGAAAGGAAATGAAAATACTCAAATAACAATAAATACCCATTAAAGAATTACTTAACAATACATACCTTTGTCATGAGCCAAGAAAAAGACGGCACCGCCATACGAGATTTTCGATATCGTAAAAATGACGTCATTTCGGTGAATGTGACGTCACGTTTTAGCGGGACTGAATGACGTTTCATTCACCGGAAGGTTCAAGTTCTGGGTCAAGTTAGAAAAAGTGCCGTCAGATATGGAACAAATTCACGTGATCGTATTGACGGATAAAGCATATCGTATTGACTGATAAAGCACAAGTTTATCCGGCAGTAGTTATCGGTCAGTATGTGGGACAGTTGCAGGATAAAAGAAGATATTTGTATTTTCAGTAGAAATAGAGATATCTGTATTTAAATATGACATATCTTTATTCAAAAAGAGATATCTTTATTTAAATTACAGATATCTTTAATTAAATAGAGATCTTCATTTTAAATAGAGATTTCTTTAATCAAATAGAGATATCTTTAATTAAATAGAGATCTTCATTTCAATAGGTGAAAACCCAAATGGCTTGCCATATACGATTGTAGGTCTTAGGACCGATATATACTACACACAGAATAACAGTACAAGGGGACACAGCAAGAAATGGATCAAACAACAAACAAAGCATTTGTGATAAGAGGAACAGTTTACCTGAGTATGTGGTTTAACTCTTCAAACATCAACATATTCAAATTAAATCTAAATTAGGCCTAAAGGATCACCCAGAAAATTTTACGCATCAGTAGGCTAGCTCTACAGAAAAGTGAAACTGTACATACTCTAGTTGTACATTGTAAATATCTTTTACCTCACTATTCTTCAATACAGACGGATTATACTAATCCAAATCAATACAGGAGCCAATGGTTCCTAAAGTTCATCAATCCCATCGGAAACAGTCAAGGTGCAGTCTAACTTGTATATCAGGTGTCCCAATCTAAATATAAACAAACTCCGTCATGCATTGGATTACGAAATACGTTGGTCATGTTTTCCGTAAAACGACTATTTCAAATTGATAAATAAATATTAGGTTTGATTCTAATGTTTTAGCATGATATCTGAATGTCAATTACTTACTAAAAGGTAATCATTATGATCGAAAGCAGCAATATAGAGAGGAACTGTCCGTTTGCCCTCTTTTAGTCTGGATACACCGATCGAATCGTCTCGATGTTTGGGTCAATCAACTTCGCTAGCGAAGGGTATTAGTCCGCTTCTCTAATCGGACTTAATATCCTTGGCTAGCGAAGTTGGGGTCAATATGCCCAACAAAACTGTTATAAATGGGTCAATATCTCAAAAGAAAACATTTTCGTCGACTATGTTTTTATCCTTAATTAAATAAATTACAATATTGACCAATTTAGTATGTACAGCATTTAAATTAGTTTAAGCTAAATGATAAAAATTTAACTGAATGATTTTGAAGAAAAAAAATAAATATATATGAAAACATGCCAAATATCCGTAACGGTATTTTTAAAATGCCAAAACTATTGTACCACAGGAAATTCAATAATGTGAATTGAGACATTTCTTCAAATAATTAGATCTGTATAGAAGACATCGATTAAAAATATATTTTAAATAAACTATCCAATCTAAATAATGAATGTTATTTTTGCTATTTTACGTGTCCAGTGATTGCATGTCCGCTACCGTTACGACGCTAAAAATAAGAATATCTTCATTCCGCCTACTACTTTTTTTTTTTTTTTTTTTTTTTTTTTTTTATTTCGCGCCTTTCAAACTTTTTAAAATTCAATTAAATTCATTTATTTTTATTTTTACATCCACAAACAAGGATCGATAGCAAATTACAAAGATAACATTACATGTATAACACAATAATAAAAGACTTTGTTTTTAAATGTAAAGGCATAATACCATGGTAGAACACTGCCTTGTTCATTTGAAGAAATAAAAGCACGAGTAAGGTTAACATTCAGTATTTGCCAAGCATATGTGTCTTTACCGTTTAAGTTTGTTGGTTCCCTTTTTTTTGAAAAAAAATATATATTCTCTTTGTTCATATTGATCAAATAGATGAAAGGTTTAGATCTGCAAGGCTACAGAGTGCTGTCAAATGTTTTAAGCGTGTTAGAGCCGTATCATTACGACGGTCCTCCCCGTTACATTTTCTGTACTAAAGACATCATTATAACGGAGTAGACAAAGTGTAACGGTACAGGGCAAGTTAAATACACGCATTTTTCGGAATCTGTATGTAAAATAGGTGAATTGAAATAATAAAGAGTTGGATTGACCAGTAAATTAATTGTTTTAGGTTCTTTGTATTTGTAATTTCTCTCAAGATCGTGGCGACTTTGTCCTTCCCGTTCAAGTCGACTATGTTTTTTATCCTTAATTAAATAAATTACAATATTGACCAATTTAGTATGTACAGCATTTAAATTAGTTTAAGCTAAATGATAAAAAATTTAACTGAATGATTTTGAAGAAAAAAAATAAATATATATGAAAACATGCCAAATATCCGTAACGGTATTTTTAAAATGCCAAAACTATTGTACCACAGGAAATTCAATAATGTGAATTGAGACATTTCTTCAAATAATTAGAGATCTGTATAGAAGACATCGATTAAAAATATATTTTAAATAAACTATCCAATCTAAATAATGAATGTTATTTTTGCTATTTTACGTGTCCAGTGATTGCATGTCCGCTACCGTTACGACGCTAAAAATAAGAATATCTTCATTCCGCCTACTACTTTTTTTTTTTTTTTTTTTTTTTTTCGCGCCTTTCAAACTTTTTAAAATTCAATTAAATTCATTTATTTTTATTTTTACATCCACAAACAAGGATCGATAGCAAATTACAAAGATAACATTACATGTATAACACAATAATAAAAGACTTTGTTTTTAAATGTAAAGGCATAATACCATGGTAGAACACTGCCTTGTTCATTTGAAGAAATAAAAGCACGAGTAAGGTTAACATTCAGTATTTGCCAAGCATATGTGTCTTTACCGTTTAAGTTTGTTGGTTCCCTTTTTTTTGAAAAAAAATATATATTCTCTTTGTTCATATTGATCAAATAGATGAAAGGTTTAGATCTGCAAGGCTACAGAGTGCTGTCAAATGTTTTAAGCGTGTTAGAGCCGTATCATTACGGTCCTCCCCGTTACATTTTCTGTACTAAAGACATCATTATAACGGAGTAGACAAAGTGTAACGGTACAGGGCAAGTTAAATACACGCATTTTTCGGAATCTGTATGTAAAATAGGTGAATTGAAATAATAAAGAGTTGGATTGACCAGTAAATTAATTGTTTTAGGTTCTTTGTATTTGTAATTTCTCTCAAGATCGTGGCGACTTTGTCCTTCCCGTTATACGCGGTCTTTGCCGTTACACTAATGTCCATTACAGGGTGATCACTTTAGCCAAAAGTTTTATTAAATTAAGTACCAAGGCCACTCATAGATGCTGTGAATGAAGAACTCAAACAAAGGAATAAAAGAATTGGTTTATCATTTATATTAAATTTAGTTAACATGTTGTACAACATTGTATTTATATAATGTACAATGTTGAATTTTGGAGTTAAACAAAAGAAATTTATTATTTTATTAAAATTAAAGTTGATTCAACCACTATAAGTTAAATAAGGTTTTTTCCTATGGATGGCAATGTCGTATTAAATGCGAGAAAAAAATATCACATACATGTTGAAAGCTTTCTGCAATTGTTGTTTAAATATTTTCTACAAATATTTTTATTTAAACAGAATATGTAATATATTACTTGTATCCAGTACTCGTAACGGTACACTTTACGACGTCGAGCTCGGATATTTGTACAACTATTATCTACAATCAAAACCTTATCCAGTAAATAAATTTTTGTGAATGTTTCTCGTGGTGCAATTGCATGAAAATCCAAGATTAAGACCTCCCCTATTGAGATATTGACCCAAATATATTTTCATGGTGAGATTTCTGCAATTATTCATCTTTTAGTGATTAAATTATGGAATCTTTATTTGTTATTGCCGTCATTTATATGGTGTCAAAACTCACATGTATTGGGATGAATTTAAAACAAATTACTTAAAAATGTAGGCCTATATAGGTTTTGTATGGTACAGGCTGATTTCGCAGGCATTTGCGTTTCATTTAAAAGTATTCACAATTTGAACAGAATGGGTGATTGGTAATCATAGTCCTATAAAATTACCAATACCTGATCGGTTATATCTTTCTTCATTCATCAAGTCCTTGATTTCATTGAGCATTTCGTAATATAAGCGAACGAAATGTCATAAATCAGTCACCATAGATTTCCATTTATATTATTCTCAATTTTTTTTATTACGAAGCGAATAAAAAGGTTACACCTGGGCCGTTTTCGTTTATTCGGAACAACCGGTTCGACCGTTGGTTAAAGTCATTATTTCAAGTATAAATCCTGACGGACCTGCAGTTTTTAATACAGGCCTGTGAGGGCTTTGAAGGCTCGTCTGAAAACAATATAAAATCACCAGGTCCGTCTTTAATTAATAAACGAACAACTAGATCCAACCAGTCAAACCGTATAATCAAAAACGGCCCAATACACTTGCGAACTATGTATTTATTTCCGGAGTGATGCAAGGTGACATTTTATTCCTGCTATTATTCTTTCAATTGACGGACATATCATTCTTTGGTGGGCGGCTAAGATCCCTCTGGGATCTCTTGTATTATTTCGAAGTCAATTGACGTATAGGCACTTACTCTCTCCCATGCCAACAAGTTTTTTCAATTACTTGCATCAAAGACTTAGAAAGTAATTGAAATTATCTATGTCTTTGCTCGCATTTTATTTAGTCTCTTCATATATCATCGTTCTAACGTGTATATTGTGTAAACCATTTTGATTTGATGTTTGGTGAATTATCAAACAAACCAATATGATATGCATATGCAGAAAAATATAGACATATAAGTTTTATGCATATGTATGCGATAACGGCTGTCAGACCGATGAAAGGAATAAGTTATTTTAATAATATGCAATTGATGCACGTACATGTAACAAGCAGAACAACCAGAAAGATAGATTATTAATCAAACAGTTTTTACCGAAGCACGGAAGACAAAAAATAAATAAACAAACAAATAAAAAAAAAATCAGCCGACGTCAGTAGTCGAACCTCTGCTACCGCTAACCGTATGGGTCACAGCCGCAGGTGAGTAATCTTCGTAGGTGAGGCCACAGGTGTGCCGGAGGTTTTCTGTACTCTTTACTGAAGAGTTCCACATATGATTAGCCGGGATTTATAACAAACTTCAATCTGCTTACCGTAAGTATTCCAGCTACTGGATTGAGGTTTAAATATCTCCTCACCAAATCACCTCTATAACGTTAACTTACACATATCTTAGTTTACCATCAAAGTTATAGTTTTCTTACTTTAATGGACGAAATGATACATTAGATCGATATATCCGGGGTTTCCACGATTGGAACACCTACATGTAGCTCAGAACAGAAGCTATATATGTAATTATATAGGAACTGTTAAATTATATGAATTTGTTAGCAAACATTTTAAAAAACAAATCGGCACTTAAATGGTTCTCATGCACTGATTTTTAAGTTCGGCTTCTTTAAGATATTCATATATGATACAAACATAAAAATAGTCATATTACTACACATACGTATACATGTATCAAAAAAATATATTATACCTGGGGTATGAATATTTTTTTGATAATTATTAATTAATTAGGATAGTATACAGTGTACACTACAGTGTATTTTAGAGTCAAACTTTTAAGAACCTGTGGAGATGTCCTCTCAAAGTCAGTACAGTATATTACCAAATGACATAATTATATAATCAAAGCTACAGCATAGAGGATTCACTTTTTGTCACAAGGCAGAGCAGAGGGTGTCTTATCATTTATCATACATGTATATGTTTTATAGAAATTTGGACACCTTTTTCCCTCTATTAATAATATTCATGGACACTGTCTCACTAACCATGTACATATTGTATACAGCAGATGTTCTCACTAACTATGTACATATTGTATACAGCAGATGTTCTCACTAACTAAGTACATATTGTATACAGCAGATGTTCTCACTAACTATGTACATATTGTATACAGCAGATGTTCTCACTAACTATGTACATATTGTATACAGTAGATGTTCTCACTAACTATGTACATATTGTATACAGCAGATGTTCTCACTAACTATGTACATATTGTATACAGCAGATGTTCTCACTAACTATGTACATATTGTATACAGCAGATGTTCTCACTAATTATGTACATATTGTATACAGCAGATGTTCCCGCATCTTTACTTTCATTAGTTACATACTCAAAATTTATCATCTATTGGACTCTACCTATTTTAGTTTGGCCTCACTAATATAAATTATGTACTGTAAATCAACTATCTTTAGCGGTCGCTAAATTCTGCGATTTTCATTCTAAAATATTTTTCGCGGAGATAAAGTTTCGCAGATTTATAATTGAATGAAGATATCTTCAAATTTTCTTAAAAAAATAGTTTCTGAATTTAACTTGATTGCGAAATTCGAGAAAATAAATCACACACAAAAGACAGTTGTATACAGGATACTGTAGATGTTGCGATAGTTTTTGTTATATATGTACATACTAATGATTTATCATCTAAAGGACATGCTTTGTATTACCTTCATAACCCCATTTGTGAGTGTTGTCAGTGAATATGTTTGTATTTTTACAGGTAAGACAGTGATCGTTAACTATGCTGTCTAAAGGACTGCTGAGAGTACTCATTGGTATCACAAATGTCCTCTTCTTTGTAAGTTTAAGTCAGAAAATTTGTCAGGTTTTCATTTGATATAAAAACAGTATAAATGTCATGTTACCAGTTATTGGCCATGGACTAAAATCATCTCTGGAATATACCACTTTGCGTCACCATCATATGATCAGAATCATATTATAAGTTATATAGTCAGTTACTGACCCCCTATGAAGGCATAGAGGGTCAGTAAGATTTATATGGGGCAAGGGCGTAATTTATGAATATGTCACTCTAAAAATATTTTTTGCTATAAAAATTGTGTCCACAACGACTGAAATAACTTAATTACCTTAACATGGAAAAGTAGTCCTCTTGTGTGTAACTTTAAGTGTTTAGAGTATAATGGAAAAAAAATTATTGCTGCATCAACTTCCTTCGATCATAAAATGGTGGAGTCACTTATTTCAAAATTAAGATAAATGTACGTTTCCTATATTTTATTACGCTTACAAAAACATCTGAGATTGAAGATTGATCTTATAGATATTAACTTGTCACTCATCATTATAGAAGAAGCATGTAATAAAGTTTTTAATGATATTGTCAATATTCTCTATTTGCACATTACAGAGTTATCTGCCCTTGCGAGTAGGTATTGATTGTGACGTCATGTGTTTGCGAGTGTAATGTCATACTTTTCTGAGAAAACGACGTAAATTGTGCCCATAAAATAATGATGTCACAATGGATACCTACCCGCAAGGGAGCTAACTCTGTAATATGCAAAGACGTTATATGTGTACAAGAATGCACATGTACTTGTATTTTTACAGATTGCCGGTGGTACAGCCCTGGGGGTGGGAGTATGGTTTTCTATGGATAAATTGTTTGTATCCGACCTTATTGGAACTGGCCTGTTTTCTGCAGCATCCTACCTCTTCATCTTCTGTGGGGCCTTTATCATCCTGCTATCATTCCTTGGATGTGCAGCCTCTGTGTTTGAGAGCAAGAAACTATTGATCTTGGTAGGTATATATATCGATCAACACACACTAGCTGCCAACCATGTTATATAATAGTTTGTTGTCAACATCTTAAATCCAAATTCCTGTTTAGCTTGAATGATATAAACTGTCATCTAATTTTAATTAAAATTTTAGACAATCATGCAGTTGTGTTACTACTAATTGTAAACAATTTCAAATGTTTTTCTTTAAATTTATTTTTAACATCATGACAAGCTCCACATTGACTTTGAAATCGTTGTTGTGTAATAGATAATGTTATTTATCTGTATCTTTATGATTTTGTTACAGTATTTATTCCTCGTCATCCTTATCCTGATAGTCTTCCTATCGGCAGCCATCGTAGCAGCAGTGTTCCAAGGGGAGGTAAGTCAACCATTGATAAAAATTCAAAGTAATTTTTACTTTTTAGCCAGGTCACCTGACCATAAGTCATGGTGATCTATTGCGATAGTCTTTTGTCCGTCGTCCATTAACATTTCCTTGTGAACGTAATAATTTGAGTAAATATAAACTGATCTTATTGAAACTCTGTATGTAAACTAACATTGGAATGATCTTGAACGAATTCGAAAAACAGCTTGATTTGACGTTAATTTATGGAGTTATTGCCCTTTGAACTGATAATTATCATTGGACATTGTGAACGCGATAACTTGAGTAAATATAAACCGAGGTTAATGAAACTTTGTATGTAGAATAACAATTTACGGAGTTGTTGCCCTTTGTACTAATAATTATTATTGGACTTTGTGAACATGATAGTTTTAGTAAATATGAACCAAGCTTAATAAAACTTTGTGTGTATACTAACATTGGAAAGATCTCGGAATAATATTGGGTTTTCAAAGTCACAAATTTACAAATGTAAATTTTTTAGTTCTTTTAGCCAAATTTCATATATATAAGCTCAAATATACTAATGATCCCCCATCTGTCATAAGTTTTAAAAGAGATCTTGAATATTATTTCAGGTTAGATGAGTATACCAATAAAAAAAATCTAACTCTAAATGTTTTCAATAAAAGGTGGGAACACTTAAAATTACTTACTTCATGACTATCATAGCACTTTAATTCGATGCAGCTCATGTGTGGAAGTGTGAGTGAACAATTTGTTTTTTTTCATAAAGAAATATATAATTATAATATCTTTTATGAATGACTGTTTGTACATTCCATCAATTCATATGTTTTCTTCACTGTTAAATTTGTGTATTGTTTCTAATGATGTTTTTGGAGAATAAAAAAATTTGAAAGAGAAAAAAACATTGGAAAGATCTCGGATGATTTTGAGAATCCATTATGTCTTAAGTCTTGTGTTAGGGCCAGAGTACAAGTATATGATCAAGGCATCCTATTTGTTAGATGATGCTAAAAATTCAGTCATAATTGTCATTTAGGATGGTTATTACATTAGGGTTTTATTCCTTGTAGTTAACAAGTTCACTACAAGAGAGGATGCAAACAACATTGAAACAGGGATATGGCAACAATATATACGGCAGTGAAGAAAACAGAAAAATTACAGAATCCTGGAACTTTGCTCAGAAGACGGTTTGTATTTACTTAGTCATTCTTGTAATTTCATAACAAAGGCCAAACAAAATTAATTCTTAGTTTCTCAGGCCCCGCCGCATCGACATTTACCCCCCCCCCCCCCCCCCCCGCACCAACGTTTTTATACGCCATAACTTAAAAATTAAAATCGAGACCGCCGCATCGAACGCACCCCAAATTTCCATTTGAACTCGCCCGAAATTTCCATTCGAAAATGCACCCGGAAATTGGCTCCAATTTTAGTATGCACCTTTCATTTCCGGTAAAAAATGGCTGCCGATGTCAGCATTTGCTCAAAACGGAATGTTTCCTCCCAGGATTATGTACTTTCAACTGGGTTTCTTTGGATATAGTGACGATTGAGATATTTAAAAGCTGTTCTGAAAGACTGAGTAAGAATTTACATTTTCATTGATTTTCATGACCTTCAAGTGAGAAAAAAATAAATGTTATCTGCCGCATTTGTTTTGAGAGAAATAAGAAATAAAAAAATATTCCCGCCGCCCGCACTGACTTTTTAAAAAAGTGGCCTGAGAAACTAACAATTAATTTTTTTTGGCCAAAAGATTTCAAATTTGTTTTCAAGGGTGAATGTAAATTATGACAAGCTAATAAGAAAAAGTCTCTGTATCATTTCATATTTTGATAAATTAATATTTTCCTCAATTAGAATTTGACATTTTAAAAGTTCTTTACCTTTAGGCTGTGGTTCTAGCTAGATGTTTGATATTCTACCATGAGGCATCGCACCTCTGGGTTGAGATATTGTAGTGAAGATGATGCTGCGAATGTGGTATCTACTCTGATACAGGGATTATATATCATAATAATGGGGGTATTATACTGGAGTCACACTGTCTATCTATAGTCATCTTGTCCAACATCCTCCTAAACTACTGGACCACTCTTAATGAAATAACCTGTTGGGGACCATGCTAAGATATGTAACAAGGATGGTTTTCATAAAATTTTGGCTGCCATTGCAACAAGGTCAAATTTTTAGGTCACCTGAGACGAAGTCTCAAGTGACCTATTCTAATCGCCTTTTGTCCGCCGTCGTGCGTAGTGACGTCGTCCGTCGTGCGTCGAATGTCCGTAAAACAATTTACATTTTTCGACTTCTTCTTCTCCAAAACTGCTGAAGGCAATTTCATTTTATTGATAAAAATAAATGGAAAAACTATGATAAACTTGGTTAGAAAAATCATGACAATTTTTTTCTATAATTGGATTAAAAACAAAATGCACAAACCTGCTAAGGCATAAGGCAATCAAAATGTGAATTAATATGGTCCCACCCCAGGGGGAAACAGCTGAACAAAAAGGCTGCAAGATTTTAATTTTTCAGAAGTCATCGGAGTCCGTATGCGAGGGCCAAAGGCGTCGAAATGTCGTAAACATTTCAAAAAATCGACGCTCCTTCTTCTCCCAGATGTCGCTAGAAGCAATTACCTTTGATAATTCTTGCACAACACTCTTCTAAGGTCATTAGGGCAATCTGTGGTATTACTGAACCCTAGGGTCAAAGAAATTTTCCACCTGGGGAGGGGATGGGTGGGGCAACTATAGGGTATATTTGAGAAAACACATTCAAAGCACATCTTCTGTCATCATCTCACAGATGTGGGTAGAGAATCAAATACTCCTTCATTGAGATAGAAAGGTCCCTTACGGTCTTTTACACAAATTGTGAATTATAGACCCTAGGGTCTCTAGTTCCCCCTGGGGAGGGATTAAGTTTTACAAATTGGGGGAAACAAATTTTTGCTTGTATTTTTATTCGGGAAATTAGTCAGAATTGTGTTGTCTCAGTATTTTCAGTACGAGATGGCCATTTTATTCCTTTTCACAAATTTTCTATGACTGGACTACCTGGGGCCTTAGGGGCAATTATTCCAAATGTTGTCAGAATTATCAGTACGAGATGGCCAATTTAAATCCTATCTGCCCAATGTTTCTACTAATGGTTTTAATAGGACCAAATTAAAGGACAATGTTTGATATTATTTTGTAATCCAGCATATAGTTTTTAATTATTAAGTTTTTACCTTCAAACACTTATTTGAATCATTATGAAAGGCATAATGCTCAAACAAAATTGTGACTTATAATGGGTCCCCACCGCCCCAGGGGCTATGGGAGGGTCCACACATTTCAATGACTGGGTCAAAAAGGAGGTCAAAGGGGCGGGGTCATCAAAAGGGAGTCATATAGGCTAAAACTTCAAAAATACTTCTTCTTGAAGTTATGGAAATGAAATATATACCCTAGGGTCTCTAGAAATCAAATACTTTTCTTTTATAAATATAAGGTTCTTAAGGTACTTTACAAAAATTTGTGACTTATATGACCCTGGGGTCTCACGGTTTTCCCCCCTGGGGAGGGGGGACAAGTTTACTATAGTTTATATGGGGCAAAGAATCCCACATTTATGGAGCATTTTTTGCTCAATTTAATTGGCCCATGGACATGATTGATTTCCGTAGAATAATGCTGATAAACATAACCCTGATAATAGGGAATTGATCGTTATTAATTATTTTTATGCAGAACTAGGTCAAACCCTTATCAGCTGATGTTGTAGACTTTCAAAACTGAGTACAGTTTTCCTTAATTGCTGATTTGTACCCAGACAATTTCCCAATTGAAGTTTATGCAAAAAATTTATAATGTTATAAATAAAATTATTTAAAATTATTGTTGATCAATGACATTCTTTAATAGTTATCATAGCACCCGGTAAAATTTATTTATTGTCCCCTTTGCTGTTATTTACCCAGGTGTAGGGAATAAGTTTACTATAGGTTTTATATTAATTGAAAGGTAAACTGATTTTTTTTAAAAATTATTCTGACATAAATTGTGGAAGAACACGATTTTTTGCACATTATTTTGTCATTTGTTAATAGGAATTGAGTCCAATGTTGTCAGAATTTATCAGTAACGAGATGGCCATTTAATCAAAGTTTTTAAATAAACCATAATCAAAATATTTCTTACCCTTGCTTATAAACGAGTCCAAACTTGGTTAGAATTAAAATATTTAAAAAACCTCTAACGAATTAAAAAATTTCGGGTAGATTGTCTTCCTTACATAGCTGAAAATTTAATTGCACAACCTGGTAAAATGTCATAGTGCCAAGTCAAAGAAATGCTGTAAAACGGAAAACATAAAACCAGGGATTATGCAAACTTTCGAATAATTCCGGATTCTTATCAGAAATTTAGATCATATTTAAAATAGTTTTTTTTTTACCAAAAATTGATTTATCCCTGAGATATAATTAATGACCCCCTATTTAGTTGAAAAAGTTTGTATTTCATTATTGAAATATGGGGTACCCCCATTTCTCTATGTACCCAAAAATTTCTACCTAAACCATCTGTAAATTATTCCTTATTAAGGTCCTTTAACAAAAATTTGTGAATTATAATTATTGGCCACCTTAATTTTCCCATTATTTGACAAGTAAAAATAATTTAACTTTATGTTTTTTTTAGGTCTTGTCCTTTACAAAAAATTTTAACTTTGAAAGTAATATACCCTGGGTTCCTCACGTTCCCCCCTGGGTAGGGGGACAATTATTACTATAGTTTATATTGGGAAAACACATTTATGAGCATTTTTTTGCTCAATTTTAATTGGAAACGAGTCAAACTTGGTTAGAATTATTAGCCTGAGATAGCATTTTAATATCATATCCATATTGGTCCAGGCTGACCCCCTGGGGGCAGCAGGGCGGGGCCAAAAAAGGTCAAATAGGCTAAAACTTCAAAAATTATCTTTTAAAATTCTGGAAATGGTATAAACAAATACACTTTATAGATGAAAAGGTCTTAAAGTTTGTTTATAAAAATTGTAAATTATATGACCCTGGGGTCTCCTGTTTCCCCTTGGGGAGGGGGTCAAGTTTTATATATATTTATATAGGAAAAACACATTTATGAGCATGTTTTGCTCAATTTTCATTGGAAACGAGTCAAACTTGGTTAGAATTATTAGCCTGAGATAGCATTTTAATATCATATCTACATTGGTCCTGGCCTACCCCTTGGGGGCAGAGGGGCGGGGCTAAAAAAGGGTCAAATAGGCTAAAACTTCAAAAGTCTTCTAAAATTCTGGATATAGTAGAATCAAATAATTATAGATGGAAAGGTCTTAAGATCACTCATAAGTTTTATAAAAATTGTGAATTATATAACCTTGGGGTTTCACTTTACCCCCTGGGGAGGGGTCAAGATTACTTTAGTTTATATAGGAAAAACATATTTGTGAACATTATTTGCCCAATTTTCGTAGGAAATGAGTCATACTTGATTAGAATTATTAGCCTAAGATATAGCATTTTAACATCCATATCCGTCCTCGATGACCCCCTGGGGGACCAGGACCAGAGGGGCAGGACCAAACAGGGTCAAAATGATTAAAATTTCAAAAAATACCTCTAAATTCACAGGTTTGATGGAAGCAAATACTCTTCATAGTCTAAAAAGTCAAATTTATAAATCACTGACCAACTTCAAGGCCCAGCATATAGTGTTTATATGTCTTTAATTTGTTTCATTATTTGTTTCATTATATATTCTAACTCAGGTGACCGTTAAGTCCCATGGGCCTCTTGTTTAAAATTGTCAATAACTTTGTGATCGTTAGTATTTGGATTAATTTTATTCAAACTTGGTCAAGTGATATAATTAATATGGATGCCTATTAGTTGACATACATGTACACAGAAGTATTGCATGATTTAATAAAGGTTACTATGGAAACATAATTGCTGCTTCTGATTGATCAAAAGTTAGAAGTCTGAAGTTAGGTGGAAATTGCTATATACCAGATTACTAGGAAGGGATATACACTATGGATATAATTTTGAAAACATCTTATGTAATTTGGTTGCCATGGCTACCTAATGAAACCTAAAAATCAAGACAAAATCTCAAAATGAACGTAAATGAAATTTGTGTATGGATCCTTGGTAAGCATTATTTGGTCGTGTTTTTAAAAATAACATATCATGTGGTTACCTTGGTCTTGAGTGAGGAAAAGTGTGTTAGTTATAGTCATATACTTACCGTTCTAGTTGAATGTTGTGTAATGATTTCCCTTTTACAGTTGAGATGTTGCGGTGTAGATGACAGTGGCTATGGTATCTACAGGGAAACACAATGGTACAGAGACGCAGTATCACAAGGTTCGTATCCCTAATGTTGTACTGCAGCAATTCATCCCTTATCGCTGATGTTGTACCCAGACAATTGATCCCTTATTGCTGATGTTGTACCCAGACAATTGATCCCTTATCGCTGATGTTGTATCCTGGTAATTGATCCCTTATTGCTGATGTTGTACCCAGACAATTGATCCCTTATCGCTGATGTTGTACCCAGACAATTGATCCCTTATCGCTGATGTTGTACCCAGACAATTGATCCCTTATTGCTGATGATCCTGATGACTTATTGCTGATCCTGGTAATTGATCCCTTATTGCTGATGTTGTACCCAGACAATTGATCCCTTATTGCTGATGTTGTACCCAGACAATTGATCCCTTATCGCTGATGTTATACCCTGGTAAATCTTCCCTTATCCCTGATGTTATACCCTGGTTATTCTTCCCTTATCCCTGATGTTATACTGTGGTAATTCTTCCCTTATCCCTGATGTTATACAGCGGTTATTCTTCCCTTATCCCTGATTACATTATCCGTATCTGTCTTACTTTTTTCATGATTTAGAAGAATGGTGAAAAATAAATCCTGTTATAAATCATGCAGAGATAGGACTAAATCGAAGTCAAGATGAGTGATAATGATTCGGGAAACTTTTGACAATAATCAAATAAATATTGAACATCGCTAGGTGGGTCCCACTTAGTCAAACAAGCCGAAGTAAGCCGACATTGTAACGTCTTTGCCGAGAACGTCATGTGACTGCCGTAACTACGTAACGTCTGTCCGAACTCTTCCGAGAACGGGTCATGAACTTCCGACTTCCGTTCGGCAATAATCATAACTTCTATGGCAACCAGTTTAAAATGAAGGCATGATTACAAGTATCGACTTTCAACAACTGCTGTACCAAAGTTATTAAGAAATCATTTTAAATATTCTTTGACATAACTTAATTTCAACTACATCTACAAATACTAACAATATCGGGTTGGAATCTAACTTGACTTTTTGCCGATAGTCACGTATAGTGTGGCTTTAAATCATGTCCATTCACCTAGCTATCTTATCCATCCGTCTTAAACTTCCTTTCTCATAGCCATGTAGACGTGATGAAAGGGATCAGACATTTTAATGCCATGGTGTGCTGCCCTATAGTATATCCCATCCCATGTTGATCCAAATAGTTATTAGCATTCAAACTTTTCGTAGAGCACCAGGTTTTATACTGTGCAGCTATAACAATTTTTATATTTTCATGTATATATCTCTTGTCAATATATTTGCAGAAATTTAAAAGAAAGCAAAAATCGCTGTGCCGCAAATAATTCCATTTTTACAGTATTAGCAGGGACACTTTTGTAATACAGACATTTCAAATTAAAAATCTTTTTGCAGTCTTAGTTTTTAAATTTATTTATTTATCATATTTGAAATTTTCCTCACAATAAAATATTAAAGAAAAAGTGATCTGAATGGAAAGGAAAATCATGCAAGTTTTTGAATAATGTTATTCATAATGTACATGATAAAACTATAGAGATTAATTGACATGTTTTTGACAATATGAGTATATTTCATTGTAGCAATAGACCTATCCCAGGTGAATTTTGTGCCGGAGTCGTGTTGTGTGTATTTAGAACACAGGCAGAGATACCAGAACGTTGATCTTTGTCAGAGAAATCCATACGGTCCCCCGACCAACCCAGATCCAAACTCGTCCAAAAATGACAACATGTATTACGATGTAAGTAAAGTCATAGTTATGTTGCATTTCTCTAAATAACACATAACAATAAAGTTTATGAAGGTTGGTGAGATCGAATCACACTGATGTATAATTCCTGTTTCCTTTGTTGAAGGGTTGTCTGTCTGCTGCTCAGCACTATGGTGAAGACAATGCTGGAGTTATTCTTGCCATTGGATTTGGATTCTCATTTGTCCTGGTATGTCCGATATTTCAGAAGTCTCTTCTCTCATTACTTAAGTGTTTGTGTCATAAATAAACACAATTTAAGTAAATGACTGGTTTATATACGGCCCTTTTCAACCCATTGGAATCAGCCAATATTTGTATATTATTAAACTTCAAAGAAACACAATTTAACAAAGCATGACAATTTATTGACCCGTGCCCTATCCGGGCCTCGAACTCTTGATCTATGGCACCCAATCGCCTAGCCAAACATACCTGCGCGTTCTACCACTGCGCCACATGCTCTGTCCAAGGGCCTCTTGATTCAAACTTGGTTATTGAGAAGAAGAATAAAAAAAGATAAGCACATTTTAGATGTTATCTTGAATGAAGGTCAAGGTGTTAAATTAAAACAATCTTGAAAGTCTTATATGTCCCTATGTGAAGTCTGAGAATATGTTGACAGTGATTTATTATTTATTGTTTCAGATTGCTGGTATTGTTTTATCGATCCTACTCATCAGAAAGATGTCAAATCTGAGTTTCGACCCAGTCAGCACCAAAGTTACATAAAGTTCTTGACAATTTTTGATAAGCTGTTGGATGTTGTGCCACTTGAACATGACAAGTACACACGCCTTAGTAAAGATTACACCTTGACCTGTTTTATAAACGTTCCAAACCTTTGACACCATTCCTTAGCTTAGAATTGTCCATTTCAGAGTTAAGGAAAGTTCCATCAAAACTTACTACATTTTGTATTTAAGACACTCAGTAACTTAGTTCTCTAATGAAGAAAATTGTTTGGAGAATTTCATGTTCAGGAATCAAGTTTAGGAATGTTGATGAAACAGCTGGGGTCTGCTACATTGCAGGAAATTAGGCCATTTACCAACATTTTAGAACTCGCATATTTTTACCTATTTAAAATGTGTATCTGGAGATTGAATACGTTATAGACTAACCAGGAATCTATCTCGTATATATACATGTATAGGTATCATTTTGATCACTAACATTCATTTTACTGTTATTTTACTGGAGGTTTTAGCTGATAGAATTTCTTTATTTAGGAGCCACAAAATAAGAAATGTTCTTTTTATGTGCAGTTTGAAACCTTGATATTAAATGGATTAATGTAATCAAATAAAACCTATGCATACACATTTTTTTTTATCAAATTTAAAACTGAACTATGGCCATTTTGTTCATTAAATATTTAAACTGAATAGTCGGTTACTGATTTTTACACAATTTATACAGAACAATATCATTTAAAGAATAACAAAAATGTCTTATGAACAAAACTATGGGGAAAAAAGCTAGATTACAATCATTTCTTGATAAAGAATGATATAATAACAAACATCTGGTGATATGGCGAGTTTATGATTGACATATGGAAACAGGTGTACAAACAGGTAGATGAGTGTTAGGTGTTATAAATAGCAACAAGCTTGTATAATAAATGTGAAAAATGTTTTCAGTCTGCTATCTATTGTTTTAATGTAAAAACAATAGGTTTGTGTAAGTTTAATGACTTTAAAATAGTTTTCCAATATGACTAAATGAAAAGAAGTCACAGGAATAAGTGTTGTTTTGTTTTAACATAATTCATATATTTTTATTGATTATTGTGTTTAAATGGCATTATATTGGTAACAATACCATTTTATACCTGTAAATGTAATCCGTTGTGTATGGTCTTTGCTTCCGTTGTTCAGTATTAATGTTGAAACATTTGTTGTAAAATAAATTTGTGCTACTGTCAAGTTGGTTATTTACTTAATTTACACGATTTTATGAAAAAACAAGAAGTGGTTTGAAATTTTCCCATTCTGGCTTTCAGGGTAGATATGAGTAAACCATTTCTCTATATATCAAGACCCAGGTCAAATTTTTACCATCATAGTAATGTTCTGTGAAATCGTGAAAATGATCATCCCCATGAAAATAACCGGCTACATATAGAATATGTATAACTATAACGCTGGAGATACTGTAACCACAGTGGAGGTTATGACCAGTGTTGTGGTTTTATAGACAAGTTTTGTTGTATAAAACTACTGCCTAATTTTCAATGACATGTAATGTTCTTGTGAAAGATATTTTTCACTCAAATTGTCCACTTTAATTATCTTTATGTTTTATTGAATTAAAGGACCAATTTGCATATGTGTATTTCAAATTGACATTACCATCCATTTTTGTTTATAGAACTTTTAAATGATATTGTAATTGGTGTACATTCTGACGTGTTTCTATAATTTGTGTATAATTGTTTCAAAAAATGTTTGCTATATATTGACCAGTTCTACATCAATTATGGGGTATAATTAGTTAATTTCCAGTAACTGTACTCGAATTTTTTTCAGGAAGGTTGTGTGGGGAAAAATGTGCACCATGGAAAGTGTACCACAAATTATTGGTGGAGGTGTGCTAGTCGAAATTTTGATGCTTTCCAATATTATTGCAGTACTCGTAAACATAGCGGTTGATTTTT